>NC_092046.1:47429587-47755384 GCF_003086295.3 Arachis hypogaea | reverse complement strand
TCCAACATTGTAAGCCTCTGGTTAGTGTTGACGGGACCCACTTGTACAGCAAATATGGTGGTACACTGCTGGTTGCGATTGCTCAGGACAGCAATTCCAATATCATCCCTGTCACATTCGCCCTTGTGGTGGGTGAAAATGCAGAGTCGCAATTATTTTTCTTATCCCACCTTCGACAACATGTAATGCCTCAACCAGGTATCTTGGTCATATCGGATAGGCATAACGGGATCAAGACTGCACTGGAGGCTCCTTATGGGGGTTGGCTTCCACCTAATGCATACATGGCATTTTTTATCCGATACGTGGTGGCAAACTTTGCCCTTAGTTTTAAGGGCAAGGATGCTAGGAGATTTCTAGTCAATGTTGCTTATGCAAAGACCGAGGTCGAGTTTGACTATTGGTTTGACATCTTCCGCTCTGAAGACTTGGCCATGTGTGACTGGCCTAATTGGATTGACTATGCACGGTGGACTCAGCATCGCGATGAAGGTAGGAGGTTCGGGTATATGACTACGAACATATCCGAGTGTGTAAACTCGATTTTGAAGGGTGTAAGGAACCTTCCGGTTTGTTCATTGGTGAAGTCCACCTTTGGGAGATTAGCAGAGCTTTTTGTTCATAAAGGAAGAGAAGTAGAGGCACAATTAGGAATCGAGAAGCGGTTTAGTCAGCATTTGATGAAGGCAATTAAGGCTAATCTGAAGGCCTCAAGGTGTTTCACGATGACTTTGTACGACAGGGTCACAGGGATAATTCTGAGTTCACCATGGTTGAGACAACACCGACTGACAGCTTTTCACTTGGATCTTACAAAGTGTCCCTCAAGGACCACACCTGTGATTGCGGATATTTCCAGGCTCTTCATTATCCATGTCGCTATGCCTTAGTGTGCTGTGCATACTCACATTTGGATTGGTCAGTTTATGTCCATGAGATGTATCGCCTCAGCTTGGTATTCGATACTTATTGGTTGGGGTTCACCCCTCCAATATTTGTAGAACTACTGGCAAATGCACCGGGTCGTACCAAGTAATAACTCCGGTGAATGAGTGTCGATTCCACTAGAATTAACGGATTAAGCAAACAATGGTCAATTGATCATTCTAGTCAAACAATTAAAAATAAGTGTTTCACTAGTAAATAGCATGAAAATAGAAAATTAAACAAGAGCAAACTAAAATTAGTTAAGCAGATAAGATAATAAAGATAGTTAAGGTGTCAAATATGTTCACTTCTTAGGAAAACAATCCTTGTGTTTATTTAGATGAGGTATGCAAAGATTAATCACGGCGAATAATAAATAATCAAATTCCAATTTCTTGGTAATTTAATTTCTCTTTAACTTAATTAATAGCTAATTCCTTAGTCAATTACTTAAGAAAAAGAGGTGAAGCCCAATTTTGATTCAATAAGTAAGATTCAAAAATATTCCTAAGTTTGATTTATATGTCACGTATTCAAACTAGTCCTAACAATTGAAACTCACAAAGTGTCGCACACTCTTTAAACCTATTCCTAGTGTAATAAAAAAGTAGTGTGAAAGAGTTTTTAATCTAATTCAAATATTAATTTTTTCCAAAACAATATTTAGAATCCAAGACAGAATTAAAATGTTTTTCAACAATTCTAAATCTTTAGAGATGAAAAACCAAAATTCAATCATGAAATAAATCAAAGGATAAACCTCATATAAAATAGAACACTTAGATTAATAATCTATAAAAAGATGAACAGAGCTTCTAACCTTAATCAAGGAGATTAGTGGCTCACGCTTCAAAATAAAAAATAAGGTATCAAAAACGGCCAACGGTCTGAAGGTGGATCCTTGGATTGTTGAAGGGTGGTTTCCCCAGGGTCCTTTATGAACCTTATATACTAAACTTTAAAACAAAACCTAATCATTAAATTCAAACTAATTCAAAATAAAATAAAATTAAATCTAATCTTTCACATTAAATCTTTCGCTTTGTATCTTTTCTTCAAGGCTTTGGTGGTCTCAAATTTGGCATTCTGAATGGGCATGGAGAGTGGCCAAAGTGGCTTATAAAAGTTAGGCCAAAAAGCAAGTGAAACACCAAGCTTTGGCATACAAAACGCCATGCTTTTCTTCCCCTGGGAGCAGCCTTCCTTTGGTGTGTGAAACGCCAATGTGTGGCATATGGAATGCCACTCCTTTGTGGTCTCTAGAGCTCTCTCTGCTTGGCGTGTGACAGCCTTGTTGCGGCGTGTGACACGTCCAAATGGGTCTTTGAAGTAGACTTCTGAAAATTTGGCCCAACGTGTAATACCGGGCTGCGGCGTGTGGAACGCCACTGAATCATACAAGGTCCTGGGAGTGAGGTCTTGGCGTGTGACAAGCCAATAAGAAGCGTTACATGCCCATACAAATTGTTCAAATGAAAGCCTCGAAGGCGTGTAGTTTCCACACACCCATATTCCTTGTGGCGTTAAATGCCACCCTTTATTCATTGGCGTTCATTCATGCTTGCTTGGTGTTAAACGCCTTGCTTTGCTTCATAAATCAAATAATAACGCCACATGCATAACGCTACATGCATGCTTCATTCTTCATTGGCTTATGCCATATCTTCCTTTGATTCACGCTAATGCATTATGCATTTCTTTGATTCATGCATCATTAAATGGCTTCATTAATTAGTGTGCATGCTTCATTACTTAACGCATGCCTTCCTTTTGTGTGTATGCTTCATGGGCCACGCTTGCTTTAGGGGTCGTGCTTCCAAAAGCGTGGCCTAAGGTTTAAAGCATGTCCGAAGTTTCAAAGTGTGTCAAAAACTCCTCCTTGAGTTTTTTGAGTTTGTTTGTACTTTTTGCTTCTTTTTCTATTATTTTTCTACAATTATCAAAAGATCAAAGCATTCAAAGTATTAATAGAATATCATAATAAAGCACATAATTATCAAGCAAAAACTATCAATTTCACCTAAGAAACACCCAAGAAAAATACATAAAATTTTCATGCATCAATGACCACAACTCTGTATTTTCACCCTCCAAAATGGCGAATGCGACATGGATGATATTGGAATTACTGTCCTGAGCAATCACAACCAGTAGTGTACCACCATATTTGTTGTATAAGTGGGTCCCGTTGACACTAACTAGAGGCTTGCAATGTTGGAAGGCCTCGATACACGGTGGGAATGTCCAAAAAAGACGGTGAAAATAAGCATGTGACTCATCGACTTGGCCACCCAGTCGCACAGGACTTGTCCTTAACACTGCAACACTACCCGGCATTGTCATCTGCACACCTAGCATCCATCGTGCCAACTCATTATATGACTTTTTCCAGTCTTCGTAAATCTGAGCCACGACCTTCTACTTAGCCATCCAAACCCTCTTGTAAGTCGGTCTAAAACCAAAATGAATCCCTATCGTATTCTACAGTACCATGATCGACACGACAACATCAGCTCTAATCATAGACAGTATAAAGGCCGAGATCACATGGTAATCAAGCTTCTTGTGATCACTGGATATCGAAGTAGCCAGACAAGTATGTGGTCCATTGTATCGTTTTACCTCCTAAATACCTCTGCGTTGGCGGAGACTAATACGAATCAACCACGTGCACCCGTTGCTGAATTCCTTACACTTTCCATGGTACTTGTGATAAACAGATTCCAACACTTTATATTCAACCCCACGTCAGATGCTATAAGTCTTCACGCTCAGCACGACCTCTTTTTTATCCTGAAATTGCTGAACAACTTGAAACTCAGCTAGTCCTCATGTATCCTGTGTGTCTCTGGTCCCAAATCCGACAGGCATGCCAAGTACCCCCTATTGTCTCATGGCATCCAAGTCCAAAGTTGAAAAGTATGGGGGGTACTGTGGAGTTCCTGAACTAGCCGCTCCATCACTCCCAGCTGGAGTACTCCTCTCTAGCTCATCATTGCTATCATCGGCAATCGTGGTGGGCTCCACATCATCATCATCCTCATCTTGAAATACATATTTCACACCATTCGGAGCTCCACCCTGTCGGGATTCCGGCCATTGCCCCCATCTCTCCGTCACGAGTGTGGTTTAGATCAGCAGCGAAGGATGGGGAGGCAACCAAAGCTGCCTCGGGCTGAATCACAGGCAGAGATGAAGAGGCACCAACAAGCCTCGAACTAGAGCAAGCTGCCATGGCTGAAGGCTGAGGATTCCGGTTAGAACCTCCTGAACTAGAGACTACATCCACAAGCTTGGCCAACAGCTCATGGGTCCTCACCTCCAAAAATTGCTGATGATAATGGAACAGAACTTGAAAATCTCCGTCGCTGCCTATGACGAACGAATCGTACTTCACATCATCCCGCAAAATGGAAATCAAAATTCTGTAGTATAAGTGAATAACTTTTCCACCCGTTTCACGCCTTGTTGCCCCAGTTTTCGGATTATAGTATTTTGAAACTTGGTGAGACTCATTGAAGGTTTGAGGAAAACATTAAACGGATTCTTATCAGTAAACTTAATTCCGGAGCGTATTTTTTTCTTAATCGATCTTCTATACCAAAAATAAAATCTCTCATCACTAGCCATTGCAAATCACTATGATGAGAAACTCACATTCAATGGCTATTTATATACATTTGTGGCCTGGTAAATTAAGTTACATCCATTTATATATCTTGCTGAATACATACTAAATCGACTTGCCTTGTGTCGATTTATTCATGGACATTACGAAGATGGTAAATCAAATTGGGCTCGTTCGATTTACTAGAAACCCTCACCATGCATGCATAAATCGAATGAGTTTGATTCGATTTGCATGAAACACTACTAAATCGAATATGGCTATATTGATTTACTATCAATGAACGTAAATCGAGTATGCTTGCTTCAATTTACATAGAAATGTCCTTTAGAGACATGCACATAATGTTTTTTGTTTGGCTGATTTCCATAAATTTGGGTTGGCATTGGTTTATTTAAGGTTTTTATCCTAAATTTTGTTTGATAACTATATGAATTTATTTGTGTTTTAATTAATTAAATAGATGGTACTACAATAGAGATACAAGTTTTTCCTTCCTATTGGAGAAGAAAAAGATAATCTTAGTTTCTATTATTGTTTATGATACAATAACTGATGCGAATTTAGTTTTTATGACAAATACGTAATAAATAGGAATTTAAGAGTGTTTGTTATTAGAGGTATCTTAAAGATTTAAAGTTAAATTTATATTTCACATTTTTAACCTAGTTAAATAAACTTTATTTTAAAAAATTATTTTAGTCTTTTAAATTTTCAAATTCAAACACTTTCTTTTCAAATTATTTTAAGTATTAGATTCATGAATTTTTCAATTTTTTTCAATGCAACCAGCGAAATCGCCAAATAATTTTGAACTGTTAAATTCGAATGCCATTTTAAAAAAAATACTTATGTTGTTGTTAATAAAAGAATCAAAAAATACAAAAATACATGATATAACATAGTTTATTGTAGGAAAATGGAGTTTGAAGAAGTAAGAAGACAATAAGTAATAGTGAAAAAAAAAAGATAAACACGAAAACAAATAAATGCCACTACCAAATGTTAGTAAATTTTCAGGTTTTATTTCTTATACTACACAATTGATATTGGTTGATATTGCTTTTGTTTTATTAAAAAAAAAATAAGATTCATTTATTTGCAAGTTTTATATCTATTATAGTGTAAATTTTATCCTTTATTACTATATGCCTGAAATATTAGGTAGTCCCAAATTCCTTCCAGCCATTAGCGATAATGATTTAAAGTTGGATTGACATAGGATTTAGGGTTGCCATGTTGGGGTTTACGACGCATGTGGCATAGTGTTCTATGTTTTAGGGTTTGGATAATTTGTCTCACGTTATTGTGTTAGCATGTAGAGCTAAAAGAAATTTTTTATCGTTGGTATATATACTGTGTATCTTTGTTAATACTTTAAAGAGGATAAGAATATAATTTAAATACTGCAAACTCCAACTAATACTTCTGCTACTCCAATAATATACGATAAAATGAAGGGATTTATTTCTATCATAAAATAGAAAATAATTTTAATTCCAAAAACAAGTTAAAAAGACATTATTTATCTGAATCTAGTTTTTTGTATTTGGATTTTCATAAGGCTCGCTAATAGTAGATGTGCGAGCGGTTGTTGTGGTTTTAAAACTCGATCATCACATATTGGAATTTGTCTATTTGTGTAAAGTTTGCCTACGGGTTTACCGACATTGATAACTTTACTATAACATTCAGATTGTGTTGGAGTCTTTTTATTTATTTAATTGATCCAATTTTATGCACAAAATATAAAGTTTTGAATTATTCAATTTTTAATTTAAAATTTAAATAGATATAATATAAATTGACAATGTAATTTAAATTGCTAAACAATAATATAATGGCATTATTATACTTGTATGATTAATTAGGTAAACTTTATGAAATCTGAAAAATGAAATAGTGGATCTTGAAAAATAATTTCTTTTAATTTATTTTGAGAAATAAATTTTCTATTATAAATTATAAAAGAAAAAATTTATAAAATTAGGGTACAACCTTCAAAATTTCGAAGAGTATATTTGGTAATATATTTGATTTTCATTATCTGCAATGATATTCGAAGACATAATTTTATACGTTGTAAGAAAATCCTAAATGAGTTGAGACGAGCACTTGTATGAAACCCTATATCCAAAGGCAAAGCAGCTGAAATTGCAGATACAATAATCTCTTATTAGCTATATATTTTTCTGTTGCGAAAGATTATGTCCAAGCTATGGCTTCGTATGAATTTGAGATATGTTATTTTTAGTTTTTAGTCATATAAGTCCCTCAAAAATAAAATATTAGTGAACAATAGGTAAATGATATTATGACACTATTGTTAAGTATACTCACAATTTTTTTCTCTTAAGTTGTAATTTAGATAATCATATAATTTATATAGAAGAATGCAATTGTTGAAAGAATAGGTGATCTTATGAGGTCGGAATTCACTATGAACCTTTATAATGTGATGTTAGCTTCTTTAGAAAATTGATATAAAAAAAATGTTCATTCACATATGTTAAATAAAATTATATCATGAGAGAAAAAAAATTTTAAATTGATGTCGTTTTAAGTGAAGTATAAACTAGAAAAGACGTTAAGCAAAATGGTTAAAACAACATTTATTTGGTTACGCCACCGAAGAAGGATTTCTATGTTCCTTTTAGTATGGTTTGTATAATTTGATTTACCATATTAGACTAATAAAACTATGTGAAATGGGTCCAGCTATAAGTAAAGGATTTAGTTTGATATGAGATGTGTGGAAGGGATTTAACAGGAGGTATTACCCATACTAAAGCTTTCTCTAATCACACAAAGCACGTTATTCCTTCTTTTTGACACCAATGTATTAATTCTTTTAACCGGTTAAAACCACGTTTTCGGTCAATGTCTGATGGATTTTGGTCATAGATCCCACAAAAGCCAATCCATTTGTCACAAAAATCATACAATTTCACGCAAACTTTATCTTTAATGCATGCTTCCTGTGGCCATGGCGGGTGAACTCAGTTAAGCAAAGGCCCACTGTCGTTCCAACGACATTGTTGGATTTATTCTCTCTTGCGAGGACATATTTTTTGGGCCACAACTTTTCGTCAGAAAATATATTCTTAGCCACCATTCCAAATTGACCCTTAACAGGTATTTCTCTTACCCATTTGTTCTTGTCTTTCTGGTCCCTTTTGTGACAATGTCTCCAAAATTTATATCATTAAAAAGGTTGAAAATAGCTTACGGATGTGTCATTTGTATATTTTAGGAATTTTTTTCCATTACATGACAAACTATGTGCATAGCAACATGGTCCAGCTTTATGCATCATTTATATTTGTGAAAGAATGCTAATAGTAAGATGCCTTAGGGGTCCATGTCATAAGCTTTTTTTCGTAGTGAGCCAAGTGGAGGGTAAAGGATAGAGTTAGAGTTTTCATATTATTCACGAAGGCAATGGTCAAAGTAGTCAATTTAGGTCATTCTTATTACATGCACGCTATATCTCTGCATATCTACAACGCATACCCATTTTTCTAAATGTCTAATTTATTCTCTTAGTATTTTGCACATGGTGTTGTCCTTTTTAATGCTACTTCACTTACCGCTATAATGATTTCTGAATCTTCAGTATAATTGTTCCTACCTATAGTAACTAGTAAAATAATGCATCTTTGTTGTGCATTAATTATGATATATGAATATCTAGTACTCCATCCACACAATATATGGAATGGTAGGTGGTGCACGAAATTGTGATCTCAGGCAACGGCGCCAAAAACTCTGTACGCACGTCTTAATAAATCGTTTTTCATTCACAACTTCGATACAACTAACCAGCAAGTGCACTGGGTCGTCCAAGTAATAAACCTTACGTGAGTAAGGGTCGATCCCACGGAGACTGTCGGCTTGAAGCAAGCTATGGTCACCTTGTAAATCTCTGTCAGGCGGATATCAAATAGTTATGGAGTTTTCGAATATTAATAATAAATAGAAAATAAGGATAGAAATACTTATGGAATTCATTGGTTAGAATTTCAGATAACCGTATAGAGATGCATTCGTTCCTCTGAACCTCTGCTTTCCTGCTGTCTTCATCCAATCAATCTTACTCCTTTCCATGGCTGGCTTTATGTAAGGACATCACCGTTGTCAATGGCTACTTTTAATCCTCTCTGGAAAATGGTCCGATGCGCTGTCACTGCATGGCTAATCGTCTGGAGGCATCACCCTTGTCAATGGCTGCATCCCATCCTCTTGTGAAAATGGTCCAAATGCTCTGTCACAGCACGGCTAATCATCTGAGGTTCTCGATCATACTGGAATAGGATTCACCCTCCTTTTGCGTCTGTCACTACGCCCAACACTCGCGAGTTTGAAGTTCGTCACAGTCATTTAATCCCAGAGTCCTACTCGGAGTACCACAGATAAGGTTTAGACTTTTCGGACTCTCATGAATGCCACCATCAATCTATCTTATACCACAAAGATTCTGATTAAGAGATCCAAGAGATACTCATTCAATCTAAGGTAGAACAGAAGTGGTTGTCAAGCACTCGTTCGTGGGGGAATGATGATGATTGTCACGTTCATCACATTCAGGTTGAAGTGCGAATGAATATCTTAGAAGCGGAATAAGTTGAATTGAATAGAAAAACAGTAGTACTTTGCATTAATCTTTGAGGAACAGCAGAGCTCCACACCTTAATCTATGGAGTGCAGAAACTCTACCGTATGAAAATACATAAGTGAATAGAGGGTAGGCATGGCCGAGTGGCCAGCCTCCCATGGAGGTCTAGAGATCTAAAAATGATCAAAAGATGATCAAAAGATGTCTAATACAATAGTAAACAGTCCTATTTATACTAAACTAGTTACTAGGGTTTACAAAAGTAAGTAATTGATGCATAAATCCACTTCCGAGGCCCACTTGGTGTGTGCTTGGGCTGAGCTTGAATGTTACACATGTAGAGGCTCTTTCTAGAGTTGAACGCCAGGTTGTAACGTATTTCTGGCGTTCAACTCTGGTTTGTGACTTGTTTCTGGCGTTTAACTCCAGACAGCAGCGTAGAACTGGCGTTCAACGCCCTTTTACGTCATCTAAACTCGGCCAAAGTATGGACTATTATACATTACTGGAAAGCCCTGAATGTCTACTTTCCAACGCAATTGGAAGCGCGCCATTTTGAGTTCTGTAGCTCCAGAAAATCTACTTTGAGTGCAGGGAGGTCAGAATCCAACAGCATCAGCAGTCCTTCTTCAACCTTTGAATCTGATTTTTGCTCAAGTCCCTCAATTTCAGCCAGAAAATACCTGAAATCACAGAAAAACACACAAACTCATAGTAAAGTCCAGAAATGTAAATTTAACATAAAAACTAATGAAAATATCCCTAAAAGTAACTAGATTCTACTAAAAACATACTAAAAACAATGCCAAAAAGCGTATAAATTATCTGCTCATCAGTAGGCAATAAAAATTTCAAATTCCATATCTTCGAAATGACAATATCCTGACCTAGAATTGACTAATTTTCTATGTGTTTTTGACCTCTGGATGATGAAATCATAATAAAAACAAATTATTTATTATTTTTTGTATCTTGGTTTGGGTTTTTCATAAACAGTGACATTTTCTTTATGTTCAAACTATTTTCTATAATTAGATCAGTATGACGTCATCTTACAGCCCATTTTGTTGTGCGTATTTCAAAATTTTTGGACTTTCACATTTTTTTAAGTTTAAACAAACAACGAACTTAACATGTAGTTTAAAAAAATAGATGAAACTGGAACCCCAACTTATAATAATCCAATTGGTTTCCATCCAAACAAAAAAATAAACATCGAATTGGGCCTAAAAATATTTTGTAACCTTCTACTTGCAGCACAAATCGACCACCTTGGACGTCCCATCACCTCAAAACCCTAATCCCATTGTATAACATTAGTTAGGGTCATTCATAACACAAGATCACAAACCAGAGTAACCTACGATGACTTCACCTCCCCGAATAGTTTCGCCTTTAGACCACCTTCATGTCATCCCAAACCCAACCTTTTTTCACCGTTGTTAGAGTATCCTAAACCGTCGACTGTACTACTGATGATGATGGATGTATGCAAGTTCCTTGCACAATGGAAAGTAAGATGGAGGTCTTGGATGGCCCGGTGGTGGTTTCCTCTAAAGACAAAGAAGCTTAGGCACTGGCAGCAACTACGCATGTTTACCAAAAATTGCCCCGAAGTCCCTGCTTAAGCGAGGCTCCAACCCTAGGGGTGTCGTAGAGGTATTTTCTTCAATCATCGAGCTATAAATGTGAATGTGTCTGGCATATGTTGTAGTGACTAAAATAGCATGTTCTTCGTGATTTATCTTGTGCTTATTTTAGGGGATTTTACCGCCTTTTCCCACATTTATTCAATGAAATAGCATGGTTTTGTAATTCTCCATTGAATTGTGCTTAAGTGTAAAAACATGCTTTTTAGACCCTTAATTTGGTGATTTTGATTCACTTTAATTCCATTCGATGCCTTGATATGTTTATTGAGTGATTTCAGGTCCATAAGGCAAGTATTGGATGGAAAGAATGAGGAGAAAAGCATGCAAAGAGGAGAATGCATGAAGAAACAAAGATTGGGAATGCATTAATCGACGCGCACGCGTACAAGGCGCGCACGCGCAAAAATGGTTTTACATAGATACGCGCATGCGTACATGTTGCGTCCGCGCGGATGAAAAATTTACCAATCGACGCGCATGCGCACATGGCGCGCACGCGCTGATACTCTCACATGGCCCACTTAAAGGCAAAACGTTGGGGGCGATTTCTGAGTTGCCCAAGCCCAAATCCAACTTGTTTCTGAGTGTATTTCATGCAGATATGAAGTCTAAGCAAAGGGGGAGCAATTAGTTGTAGGATTAGCATAATGTAGGTTAGTTTCTAGAGAAAGAAGCTCCCTCTTCTCTCTAGAATTAGGGTTCTTAGGATATTTTCATCTTAGATCTAGTCTTGATTTCATGTTTTCATCTTATTTCCTTTATGATTTCTTGTTTCTACTACTTCATTCTTCTTAGTTTCTTTTGTTAATTTCACTTTCATGTATCTCTTATGTTTATGAATACTCATGTTGGATTTTGTTCACATTTAATGAAATTTAATGTTTGATGTTCTTTTGTTGATGATTTAAGTTATGATCTTATTTTCCTTGCTATTGATAGTTGTTAGATTTTATTATTCTTGCACATTTACCATGCTTTCCTTACACACCCACCAAGTGTTTGACAAAATGCTTGGTTGGGCTTTAGAGTAGATTTTGAGCATTCTTGGCTTGGAAAGAGTAATTAGGCAATCTTGAGTCATGAATACCCAACTTATGTTGGTGATCTAGAGTTGTTAGCTAATATTATTTCCATTGACTCTAACCTTTTGCTAATTCTATTAGTGAATTGATTAGTACATTTGGATTGAGATTAGCTAGTCTTATTAGACTTTCTCCGAGTATGAGGATAACATGATACCTTCCTCCATCTTTGGGGATGACATAATGAGATAAATTCTTATTTTTTATTGTGATATGATTGATTAATCTTGTTTGACTTTTCCCCTTGTGTTAGAGTTGACTAAATAAGATGAATTAATCATTGTATGACTAGGATAGAAAGCCTATGATCTCAACCCTTGCCATGAATGTCTCTCTTCTTTAATTGCTTGCTTGATTTACTCTTCTTGTCATTTAAATTCTTGTCCACTTACTTCCTTGCCCCTTTATCAATCATACCCCCTTGTTCCTTCATAGCCAATAATCATTCACTTCATTGTAATTCCTCGTGAGATGACCCAGAGTCCAAATACTCCGGTTAATTCTTGTTTGGGGTTTGTACATGTGACAATCTAAATTTTTGTATGTGAGGACTCTTTGTTGGTGTAGAACTATACTTGCAACGAGAATTCATTCAATTGAGGAAATTCTATATCAACAAAAGTTCAAACATCAAAATGGCGCCGTTGCCGGGGAGTTGCAATGGTGCTATGTTATTGGCTATTGTATATATTGTGAATAGCTTGATTTTTGGTTTGCTTGTTAGATTTTGCTAGTTGTAGGACTTTGTTTTCTTTGTTTCTTTTTAGTTTTGTTTTTGTTTTCTCTTATCACCATGAATTCTCATCACTTTGGCTATGAGTGTGGTTCAAACTATGTTGTAGGAAATGGAAGCTTCAATGAGGATGTGCATCAAGGATTTGGAAATCAAAGATGTGAGGAGCCCCAAGCTTATGGACAACCTTCTTAGCAACAACCTCCTCCAAACTCTTATGGGTATAATCCTAATCCTAACGCATACCAATCCAATGTGTGTGATGACCCTTATTGTGATTGTCAACCACAACCACCACATACATATGACCCTTTCCCTCAACATAGCCATCAACAACCATACTCACAAGTCTCATACCGCCATTCACCTCCACATGATCCTAAACCATACCCACTATACCAACCACCATATGAACCATACTTAGAGCCACCACCATTCCAACACCAATACTCCCAAGAACCACAAAGTCCACACACACCACCTCAAGAATTTCACCAATATGAACCACCTTCCGACTATAGTACCTTTCCCGTCAAACAATGAACCCTCTCTTCCACCACAATCCCCTGATGAAGCCTTTATGCTAGAATTAAGGGATCTTGAATCTCATATCTTAAGGCAACACGAGGAGGATGAAAAGAAATTTGAGGAGTTAAGAGCAAAAATGGCTATCATGGTAGAAGCCATTAGCAACATAGTCTCATCCCGCCTAAGCCTATGCGATCAAGGCACTCTTATTGTTGAATGTGGAGAAGTAACCAAGGAGCTTAGTGAGGGAGTGAACTTGAAGCTCCAAGGTGAAGAAGAGGAGTTAAAGCAAGAAATGCAACAAGAGAAGGAGGTAGAGATTATTGAACAAGAGGAAGTAGTGGTTGGAGCCTTAGGATAAGTTGAGTACATAGAGGAATCATAAATTGAAGAGCCCTCTTCCATGGAGTTTGAAGTTGATGTTGAGGAGGAGAGTGCACAACCTCCAAAACACAACGTGATTGAAGAATTGGAAGAAGTGTTCCAATCGATAGGCCCTCCTATTTATGATGACTCCACATCAACATATGATTCTCTTGAATTTGAGGAATCCTTCCCTACTATACTTGGAATTAATGATGAGGTAGATTTTACTCAACCTCCTATGTATGATTTGAGTGATGGGGAAGAGCTAGAGGACATTGGTGAAGAAGAATGTGAACTTGAGGAAGCTTGGTAAGAGGTAGAGCATGAAGTATCTTGCCAAGTGGTGGAAGCATTCCAAAAAGGATGGACGGGAGTGGAACGTGTTTTGTCAAGACCGTTAGGAACTCCTCCACCTAGGTTGTCATCTAATCATTCATTTGAGTGGGTAAAACTTCTAACTCTTAGCTTTATTATCCCACTTGAATATGGTTTGCTTGAGACGGATGGCCAACTTAGGGCACTTTGTGGAATTAAGCGTAAGAGGAGGATGTTTAGTGGCTAGCGTTGTAAGTCTAGGCTCATTATGGTTAAAGCTTCAAGGAGTAAAGGTTGGACTAGTGCTCAATTGGATGGGTCTAGGAGGATAGTTTGGTGTTTCCATGAGAATTCATCTCTCTTGCCACCTAGAGGAAATCACCATGATCAACTCAAGGACGGGTGTGAAAACAAGGTGTGGGATCTCAGATCACACAAGGAAAATCAACTTTGAGAGCCCACGGTTTGTGAAGAACTCCATCAAAGCTTGGAGTTATTAACCTTGACTAATGAAGCACAATGGAGGTCCAAGCATTGGTGGATGTTCAAGGATGGATTCAAGCACAAGCCACCTTGATGAGGAGCTCCCCATAAGTCCAACTTAAGGACAATAAACAAAAGTGCTAGGTGGGAGACACCCCACCATGGTAACATCTTTTCATTTTTCTCTTTTGTACATATTGGTAAAATAAGTTTAATTTCATGTTTTGTTTGATTAGTTGAGTTTAATTAGGAGTCTAGTAGGTTAAATAAGGTTTTATGATGTTTTGGTAGCTGTTTGGAGGTTTGGAATGCTTGGTTTGGTGCAAAAGCATAGAAAAATTTTGAAAAAACAAAGCACCATCCACGCGCACACGTGCTTCACGCGTACGCGTGAATCAAGCAATTTCGGCCATCCACGCGCACGCGTCATGTACGCGTACGCGTGGATTGAATTTTTCCACTTCCCATACATTCACCCGAGAGTTGTGCCTGAAATGTGCCAACTTTGTGCCCAGGGCACGCGCACGCGTACCTTGCGCATACGCGTCGACTCTCTGCTTTGCCATGCACGCGTACGCGTCAGCCGCGCGTACGCGTCACTTACATTTCACCATTCCACGCGCACGCGCCAATGATGCACACGCGTGGGCTGTTCTGCATCAACCACCTTCTTTTTTTCTCCTCTTTCCATTTCTTTCCTTCTTCTCTCTTCTCTTCTTTTCTTTCCATCCTTCAAACATCATCCAACACTACCAAATATCATGTAGCACCATTTCTTTTAGTTATTTTAATTTTTGTTTAACTTTTGTTTTCCATTATAAGTGTTGGATTACTAAACTTGTTTACTATTTACTGCTGCTGCTTATTGATAGGATGTTAGTTTAACATCATTGTTGTTAATTGTACTTGTTGGATTTCTTTGTTAGGGTTGTATTTGGTTACTTGGTTTTGAATTTTTCATGCTTAACACTTTTGAATACCAAGTACTTGTTACATTGCCTTCATGCATCTTACCTCTTTGAATTGCATGTTTTGGCCACCATGCATTCATCACCCACTGCTAGGCAATTGTATATTATCATTGCATTTTTTTAGGTGATGCTTGTTTATGGTTTACCCTTATTCACATCACTTATTTCATGCATTGAGATTGTAGAATTGTGAAATTGGATCAAAGCTTACCTAGCGACATATTTTTGAGCTTTCTAAGCTTTGTAGACCATGTTTGCTATGTGATTGATTTTTATATCATTTTTTCTAAGTTCCATAGAATCCATGTGTTCCACCTCTATGTCACTTAGGTGTTACAACAACTTCAATATGTATCATTGATTGTTGTGTGAGTTTCATATACCATTTTGTTCACTAAGTCTACCTACACATCAATCAATGTCCATGCATTATCCAATTTCACAATTGCTTGATTTTTGCTTGAATGCTTTTATGCTTCTTCACTACTCGTTGGGTTGTTTTAGCCTACAAGTCTTTTAAAGTATCTCAAGCACACTAGAATGAGTGAGGTGCATGTTTTCTTTTGTATAATTGTGACATGATTTTTAAATACTAGGGTGTGAGTTCTAAACCGCATGCAAGTTAGGACCCACACTCTTACTTTTCATTATTGTCACACCAATTCACTCACTCAATTCTAGTAATTTACGTCATTCCAACAATCCATGCTTCCTTGCTTATGCATTTACTTGTCTTATTATCTCCTGTTTTCTATGTTCTGAATGAATCATCATAAGCAAAAACAGAAGTGGGAGAAGAACATGCAGCATCGGTTGACCTACCAACTAAAGGTAGCAACTAGGAAAGTCGTCGTACCCCCTTGTTCATCTTTGGATGCACCGAGGATGGTGCAAACTTTTAAGTGTGGGGAGGTCGTCCGACCGCTCGGCATTTTTGGGTGACAAGTTTCTAATCCCAACACTTTTGCATTTCATTTTTAGGTCTTTTTGGATTTTTGGTTGCATTGCATATGTATATATTAAACTTAGTCAAAATCATGATATTTTCCAAGGATTTTATCTATAGGGCACCCCAAGTGAAAAAAAAAACTTGCTTGAATTATACACTTGTGGAACATGATTTTTGAGCTAAGAACACAAGCATGTGAGATTTGAGCCTAATTGTGTGGTTACATCATATATAACCACTTATTTTCATTCTTGTGTGCATTATTCTCTTCCTATGATTGTAATCTTTGATTTGTTTAATTCTATATGTCCATTATTTTGTGTATACATCTATTTATATGATTGAGGCCATTGTTCAAATAGCTCACTTACCCAAATAAGCCTACCCTTTATCTTCCATTGATAACCAATTTGAGCCTATGCTTAACCCATTTGTTCTTAATTGTAGCACATTACAAGCCTAAGTGAAAAACAATAAATATCCCTTAATTTGGATCTTTGATTAGCTTAGGCTAGTGAGAGTGTTTATCATTTGATTTTGGGAGAGTTGAGAACATTGGGTAGAGATAAAAGTGTGTTTTTGTATTTGTGTTGAGAATCTTGGGAATTGGGTACATACTCATGTATTAATCATGTGTAAACCATATGCATTGATATTCTTGTATATATATTTTAGTTTGAAAAGAAAAAAAATTTTAATGAAAAAAAATAATAATAATAAAAAAAAGAAAAGAAAAAAATGAAAATAATAAATAGAAATAGAAAAAGAAAGACAAAGAATTGCAATAAAAGGGGACAAAATGCTCCAAAGTAAGGTTCAATAAAAGTCAATGCATATGGGTGGTGATCAAAACGAGAATGCATGAGTGTGTGAAAAAGTGAAGAATAGGTAGTTAGGTTTGTTTAGAATTGTATAGGTTGTCATAGGTTAGGTGGGAAGTTTAAGTTAATCAAAGATTCAAATCTCAAGCCTGCTTGACCATATGCATCCTACCTTGACCCTAACCCCATTACAACCTATGGGAAGTCCTTATGATATTTGTATGTATGTATGAAATAATTGTTGATTGTTAGATGAAAAACAAATCTTGGAAAACATGATTAAGGGAGAATTGAGTGAATCAACCCCATACACTTGAGTGACTAGAGCGGCTACACATCCGGTGAGGGTTCGATTGCTCAATTACATGTTTCCACCCATGATCATTTCTTTTCTTGCAAGTTTGTAAAATCTTTTTTAATAATTCAATTCAATTGTGGGTTTGATTTGACTGCTATGGCTTTAGCCCTTGTACTTAAATATGTTTTTTTGGAAGCTGACTTGTTTTGACCAAGTGGATGCATTCATATAGATAGATTGCATAGAGATAGATTGCATTTAGTTAGTTTGCATTGAATAAATGTTGATACCCCTTTGCTTATTTCTTGATTTTAGCATGAGGACATGCTTAGTTTAAGTGTGGGAAAATTTGATAAATCCCGATTTCGTGATTTATCTTGTACTTATTTTAGGGGATTTTACTGCCTTTTCCCATATTTATTCAATGAAATAGCATGATTTTGTAATTCTGCCTTGAATTGTGTTTAAGTGTAAAAACATGCTTTTTAGGCCCTTAATTTGGTGATTTTGATTCACTTTAATTCCATTCGATGCATTGATATGTTTGTTGAGTGATTTCAAGTCCATAAGGCAAGTATTGGATGGAAAGAATGAGGAGAAAAGCATGCAAAGAGGAGAATGCATGAAGAAACAAAGATTGGGAATGCATCAATCGACGCGCACGCGTACAAGGTGCGCACGCGCAAAAGTGGTTTTACATAGATACGCGCACGCGTACATGCCGCATCCGTGCGGATGAAAAATTTACCAATCGACGCGCATGCGCACATGGCACGCACGTGCCGATACTCTCACATGGCCCACTTAAAGGCAAAATGCTGGGGGCGATTTCTGAGCTACCCATGCCCAAATCCAACTTATTTCTGAGTGTATTTCATGCAGAATTGAAGTCCAAGCAAAGGAGGAGCAATTAGTTGTAGGATTAGCATCATGTAGGTTAGTTTCTAGAGAGAGAGAAGCTCCCTCTTCTCTCTAGAATTAGGGTTCTTAGGATATTTTCATCTTAGATCTAGTCTTGATTTCATGTTTTTATCTTATTTCCTTTATGATTTCTTGTTTCTACTACTTCATTATTCTTAGTTTCTTTTGTTAATTTCACTTTCATGTATCTCTTATGTTTATGAATAATCATGTTGGATTTTGTTCACATTTAATGAAATTTAATGTTTGATGTTCTTTTGTTGATGATTTGAGTTATGATCTTATTTTCCTTGCTATTGATAGTTGTTAGATTTTATTATTCTTGCACATTTACCATGCTTTCCTTACACACCCACCAAGCATTTGACAAAATACTTGGTTGGGCTTTAGAGTAGATTTTGAGCATTCTTGGCTTGGAAAGAGTAATTAGGCAATCTTGAGTCATGAATACCCAACTTATATTGGTGATCTAGAGTTGTTAGCTAATTTTATTTTTATTGACTCTAACCTTTTGCTAATTCTATTAGTGAATTGATTAGTACATTTGGATTGAGATTAGCTAGTTTTATTAGACTTTCTCCGAGTATGAGGATAACATGATACCTTCCTCCATCTTTGGGGATGACGTAATGAGATAAATTCTTGTTTATTATTGTGATATGATTGATTAATCTTGTTTGACTTTCTCCCTATGTGTTGGAGTTGACTAAATAAGATGAATTAATCATTGTATGACTAGGATAGAAAGCCTATGATCTCAACCCTTGCCATGAATGTCTCTCTTCTTTAATTGCTTGCTTGATTTACTCTTCTTGTCATTTAAATTCTTGTCCACTTACTTCCTTGCCCCTTTATCAATCATACCCCCTTGTTCCTTCATAGCCAATAATCATTCATTTCATTGCAATTTCTCGTGAGACGACCCGGAGTCCAAATACTCTGGTTAATTCTTATTTGGAGTTTGTACATGTGACAACCTAAATTTTTGTATGTGAGGACTCTTTGTTGGTGTAGAACTATACTTGCAACGAGAATTCATTCAATTGAGGAAATTCTATATCAACAAAAGTTCAAACATCAATTGCCAATTATGTTATAGGACATGAAGCTTTGATTTCAATGTTCGTCTGCTGCGTTACACAGGTATTCATTCTGCTAGCAAGGATGCTTGCTCTGGACTCCACAAGGCTACAATAGTTTCTTCTGATGACCTTTGCAGTCAGTAACGTTATTCCGGAATGTATCATACTATTCATCCTATTCGTTAAAGTTAAATTCAAAATTGTCAAATGCTTATAACGGATGAGGGTTTTAACTAACGAATACACTGACCGTATTGTAACATTTTCATTTTGCAGCAAGTCGCGATTGGACGAGATCCTATACCGCAGGCAAGCATTTCTGCCATAATAAAGGATTTCATGGGATATGTTGACGAAATCCTAACTCCTAAAGGTATTTACATATGCATTTATGATTGTACATTGCGTTTACATGAACTTAGCTTATAAGTGAATATACATTGTGTTTCCCTTATCCGAGACAGATTTATTGCCCCATGTGGTGTGATAACCATTGGTTTCTTATCGTCGTTGACCTCACACGATGGGAGCTGGTTTATTTTGACTCACCGAGGTCCTGCATAGCCAAGTCAAAGATTACCTTTTCGCACTTATACAGAAAAACGTCCGATTTGATTTAATATTATTATAGTCAAATAAATTTACTTTGATTTATAGTTGAATTTACAAAATGGCATCATAGTTTATGTTGTGTGCTGCATCCCCTACCCCAAATGGGGGCACATATGCTATTATGAGTTGTAAATAGATTTTAGCTAATATAATTATTAGCAAAAACTATAATTTAAATGGAAGAAAATAATAACGATTTAAAATTTTCATATGACAAAATGTAGTTGATATATATTTATAAATTTTGTTGCTAAAGAATGATTTAAACTTTTTCGAACCCTGCTTATAAATTTGTCCCATGTGCTCTGTGTTTATATGAGTTTCTTTATGGAAAGATAGTCTTTCATAAATTCATGTTCACATTATGGCTATCATAGTATGAGATCTGTTATAAAATCCTATTGATCATAACGATAGTATGTATAAAGAAACATTAGCATAACTGCATATTTATTATAAGAAATATATATTTGTAAAATACATATATTTTTCTATGTATTTGACATTATTATTTAATTTTAAATTGAAACTCCTTTTCTATTGTTATAGTTGTCATTTATAAGTTGTTGAATTGTAGCCCTATTCAAGTAATTTTTGGGGTGTATACCATGAAAGTCTTCTAATATATAATACATACTCTAGATTCATTGTTGGTTTTGTGTTATTGTGGATGTTAGAAAATGATGCTAAAAATTATTTATGAGTGTTAAAAAAATATGGCCACTTAAGTAGCATTAAATGTATTACCAATTGAAATTCAACTAAGCTAGTATTGTTTATTGTCTCTGTGTAATTTTATATTTGAAGACATGGCTAACAAAAACCAATTATAACTATGCCATCGACAATCTTTCTGGATGATCATTTGGATGACTCTTCTTGGTACACTAATGCAAACAACGATATAATTGAATGCAGTGAGTTTTCAATTAGAGAGTCCAAGGTTATCCAACAACTTTCATAAAGATGACATCTTTAGACTCAACCAAAAGAAGTTTTATTCCGTGCTTGCAATTGTAACCATATTACAATTGGTCAACAATCCTTGAAATCTGATTAGGTACTTATTAAACCTTTTTTTTCGATTAAGGGTATAACATTATAGTAACAAATGTATGGTATGTTTGTAGCATAGTGGATGATCATGTACCACTTGTTATATGACTATGATGTTGACGTATAATTTGAATTGCATGAACCCTTACATGTAAACTGACATTCGGTGCCTAAACCCTTACAATAAACTTACATATGGACTTATATCACATAATTTTTTGTACTTCTATAAGTGTGCTGACAATATTCCAGCCATTTCATATTGTCACCGACTACAGCAGGATACGCCTTGCAATCGACATGGTAATAAAGTATCACAATGATCATAGAATAGAAATCATTGAGGCAGCTTTGGAATACTGGAGGAGTTTCTCAGTCGCTCCATAAGAGCAACCTTGAAAACATACTTTGCGAAAGAAACCTATTTTTTAGGTAGACCAATATGTAAGAAACAACAAAAAATATCAATGCATACGAAGGTGTAACCGACTCGATTGTTCATTTTGTCAAGTTGAAGGCGACCATAGCTTATAACGAAAGAACTTTTTTCCTATTCTGATACTTCTATTGCATTATTTTGTAATCTAATTAGTATGTTCAATTTGTGACTTAACAATGTTATGATCGGCCTGCCTACCATAGTATGTTTATTATGTTATGCGGATTATCTACTATCACAAAAACTTATGTTTAACGCATATTATGCCTTTATTTAAAAAACCAAGCTCATGGCCTCCAATTATGTCCATAGATATACTTGAATTGTTTTTCACCACAAAGTTTTAATCTCTTATGGTGAAATATTGTGGCACGATCTATATGAAGTGCTTTCCAAGTAATTACTTAGATAAAGTCAGTTAAAACAAGTTATAAAAGGTTGTAAAATGTCAAAATTTCTGAGAATAAGGTTGTAACAGTGACAAAAAAGGAGGGATTAAAAATGTCATGCTCCCACTTACAATCTTATGCACTCCAATTATCTGTTAGGTTAGTTTTCAACTTTGAATAATATATGCATGTTATATTACCTTAAACTCATAACATATTAAGAAATGCATAAGGCTCCCGAGTCTTGTGCATGCTCTTAACTGAAACTAAATAATACTCATCCCTATCCATCACAAGCCCTTCATCCCAAAGGAACAGTATTCAAAGATTAATCTAGAAAATTGATTAAGAGAACCACTACACGAATAGAGTCAATTGCATACCATGCACTAGTTTTAGTTTAAAGGAGTCTTATATTCATAGCTTAAGCAACACATTAATCAACATTCATGGCACAATAACCTACCTTAATATCGTTTGACATAGCAACACAACTAGAATCATGAAAATGGACAAGCAAATTAAAAACATATAATTTTATCATAATTATCTGAACATTTTATTCACAGGCAGTCACGTCCATCCACCTAGGTTCTTCGTGGCCTCTTTCTAAATGACTAAACTCGCATATGGCCGAGTCCGCCGTCTTGCAAAATAATATCGGCCCGTGATATCAACGTACACCAATTGTTAACAATAATGCACTTCAAATATCATCGACTAAGTAACAAGTGACAATATGATGCATGACCACATGGAGGGAACACAATACACCATAATATCCAGAATTCACCAACAAATACTAACCTCATCATTTGCATCGTCATCGGTGGCGACGCAATTTTTTCGGTCGTGGCCAAATCCAAGGCATTGTCTACAACGCCTAGGTCTGGCAATGGGTAGGGTAGGGTAGGGTTTGGACTCTACCCTAATCCTACCCGCGGGTTGAAAATTTTATTAAAACTCTACCATACCCTACCCGCGGGTTGAGAATCTCTCAACCCTAACCCTACCCGCACCCTAAAGTTCTAAACCCTACCCTACCCACAGAAATATCAAATTTTTTCAAAATAAATATAAAATTCAATCATTTAAAATTTTATACATATTAATAACATAAAAAATAAAAAATTAATGCTCTAAATTACTAAATTAATTAACTAGTTTAGTGGTTGTTCACTTATTGTAAGTCATTACATAAGGGAGGTTGTGGGTTGATTCACCCGAAAACTGTCTCTCAACAATCTTCCTCCGGCAAGTGCAACGGATTGTCGTCAAGTAAAAACTCACTGTAGAGTGAGGTCGAATCCCACATGGATTGGTTGGTTGATCAATGTTAATTGGAGAATTGTTCTATTTAAGCGAAATCGGAATTGAATTGGGATTGTAGGAAGTAAAATTGGCGAAAAACTTAAATTACAAGAAATTAAATGGCAGAAATTAAATTGCTGAAAATTAAATGACAGAAGCTTAAATTGCAAGAAATTAAATGGGAATGGGGATTAAGCATGAAATTAAAGAGCAGAATATAAAAGAATGGGTAGATCAGAGATGGGGATTCATTGGGTTTCAGGAGATATTGAATTCTTTGGATCAATTATTTTCATCTCTTCCTCAATCAATGCATTCATTGACATTGCTTGGCAATCTTAGATGATTGGATCCGAATGTCTTGGCTCACCAATCTCTCTAAGCATGAACAATTGCCCAATGTCTTGATTTAATTGCTCATGGGAAGAGTTGAAGTTCGGTCACTGACTATACCACACAAATTCATAGATCAAAGTATTGGTAGGATTAAATGTCACAATATCCATCCAACCCCCAATCTAATCCAATGCGAGAAAGCAATTCTAGCATGAATTCTTCATTCCTCTCTCAAAGATCCGAAGAATTCTAATTATGGATAGCTTCTCTGTCAAGACAACTATCCAATGGAATTGAGATCGAAAGCTTCCTAACAAAAATCAAGAGAAAAGAAAGAAGAAGAAGATGAAAACTACTATTGATCTATTGAATTTCAATAGAGCTTCCTAACCCAATGAAATGGGTTTAGTTGTTCATAGCTCTCAAAATAGAAATTATAATTAAAAGATACATTGCTGGAAAATTAAAATGAACCGAAAAGTAAAAAGTGAAGTAAAAAGTTTTTTCTAACTTAGATTCTAAGCTATTTATACACTTTCTTCCATTGATCTTCAATCTCTGAATTGGGATTTTGGCCTTGATGGAATTGGGTTGAAGTTGCTTCAATTGGTTTCCCTTGCTGTTGAGAAGAGATCTGTTTGAATTGAAAAGTTCTAGTGCTCAACTTGGAGTCAACGTTTGATCGCCAACGTTAACTCAAACGCCTTCCTTAAAAACTAGATGCACTTGCTGTCATTGGCATTTGACTCAACGTTGGAGGGCCAACGTTCTGCTACCCACGCGTACGCGTGAAGGCTGTGATTTTGGTTATTCATGCGTGCGCGTACACCACGCTTACGCATGCATTGCCATTTTTCCCATCCATGCGTACGCATCACTGACGCGTGCACGTCGATTCAAGTTTCTCAATTCCAAATTCTGGGCTTCTCATCGCGGATGTTGGAGACAACATTTGAGGCAATGTTGGACCTCCAACGTTCGTTTGGTGACGCGTACGTGTGACCCACGCGTATGCGTGGATGGTTAATTTTGCATTCCACGCATGCGCGTGACTCATGCTTGCGCGTGGATATAAAAATTTTCGTCTTTCACGCGTACGCATCATCGCTCAAAAATCTTTTAGCTCCAGAATTGAACATTGTAACGTTGGTTCTCCAACGTTCCCTCCAACGTTGGCACCCATGTTTTCTCCTTCCAGAACGTTGCCTTCAACGTTGATGGGCCAACGTTGGTTCCAACGATGACCTCTCCTTCTCTTCTTCCTTGCTCTTTTTCTGCTTCTTTTTTCCTATCATCAACCAAACAAACTCATCAAAGCCTTGGCATAAGTCATGAGAATTCTCATCATTCTTAGCACAGAAGTAATTATAGCATAATTCTCATGAAATTGCATCAAATTAACTATGGTTGGATGAATCCAGGCATGCATGAATTTCTACCCCAATTGCTTACTTGTTGCATTCCCAATCTTTATTTCTTCATGCATTCTCCCATTTGCATGCTTTTCTCCTCATTTCTTCCATCCAATACTTGCCTTATGAACCTGAAATCACTCAACAAATACATCAAGGCATCGAATGGAATTAAAGTGAATTAAAATCACCAATTTAAGGCCTAAAAAGCATGTTTTTATACTTAAGTACAATTCAAGGAAGAATTACAAAATCATGCTATTTCACTGAATAAATGTGGGAAAAGGTGATAAAATCTCCCAAAATAAGCACAAGATAAACAACAAAATCGGGTAGTGAGCTATACAAAGATGGCCTCAATCATACTAAATGCAATCTAAAACAACAAATATAGGACATATAGACTAAAGCAGATCTAAGATCACAATGATAAAAGGAGTTTATAACACACAAGAACAAAACTTGTGATTGAAAATATGCAACCACACAATTTAAGCTCAAATCTCACTTGGTATTTGTTCAAGCTCTTTTCTATATTCCATAAAAAGATACTTCAAGCAAGTTCAAAAATAATTTTCAAATCTAATCAATGGAATGCCTAAAAAGAGATTTCTTGAAAATTCTTTATTGTTTTACCAAAACTTATTTACTATATGTATGTATGTATATTGTGATGAATGCAATTTCAAAATCTCTCCTAGTTTTATTCCTAATTTTCAACAAGAAAAAATTAACATGAACAATTAGGACAAAATTGACTAGGCATTATACTATTCACATCATCCAATCACAACTTCTATCTATAAAATATATACTAAGGAAAAGATGCAAAAATGCAACATGCAATAGCTAGCTATAAACTATGATATATATACCAAAGAAAAATGCAATGCAATAGTAAAAAACACTCCAAATATATACAAGAAACCTACTAAAAGAAGTAAAAATAAAGTGCAAGGTGTTTGGAAAAAGAAAGTTTACACCCCAAAATGGCGAATCCTCCCCCACACTTAAGCGTTGCACGGTCCTCCGTGTGCAAACAAAATCCAGGGAGAATGTCTCTCAAGAGCTCCAGCTTTGGTTGGCAGATGCGGGGGCTTGGGTTGTGTGGAGATTGCCGAGTCCATGTATGCTTGGCATCTCCCTCCTCGGTGTCCTCCTCCTCTCCCGACTCCTTGCCTTTATGTCTCATCCTCAAAAAGAAGAGCAAAGTATAGTTAGGACTCATAGGGCAAGTAGCATAAAAGAGTAAAAAAAAGAGAGTAATTAAGCATCTAATTGAGGAATTTTGCATAGTGGCATGGAATACACATGATGGCCGGCTAACGTGGCATCCACACAATGAAAAAGTAAGCATGAGTTCCTCAACTAAATGGCCTAAGATGCAACTAAGAGATGAGTGTCATTCAAGCACATGCAACTTAGGCAACTACAACAAGAGTGAATTGAATGTAGGAATTATTGGATATTGAAGTTGTGCAAGTGAAAGCTCAAGAGTGATACAAAATAGCACAATAAACAACAACCAATCCATTAATGAAAAGAAAACTACTTACTCATCATCAAAAACAAGGAAAAAGTCACATGGTATAGGTACTTGTTACAAAAAGTGATACACTTGATAGCAATCAAGTTAAGTCAATCAAACAAATGCAAAGCATTAAAAAAAAACAAGTACCAGACATGTGATCCATATGATATGAAAATCAAGATGAACAAGTAATTTCAACTCAATTCACCAAAGTGAAAGTGCACAATTCAAGATGCCAAACAAGGATAAAGTTTAATGCATATGGCAGCTACAACATATGAATCAAACTCACAATTCATCTAGGCATTTAAACAAGGCTTTTAATGCTCAGTGCACATATTTATCAAACTTGAAACCAAATTCAAGCAAGAAGCAACCCAATCAATGTTAAACAAACACTTGCAACTTATTTATTTATTAAACGACTAAACTAAAGCTAATATAATTACCAAAATAAAAACTGAATGCAAACAAAATGAACAAGAACAAGTAGAAAATAGGGTGAAAGAGAAGAAGACTAGATGAGAGAAGAGAAGAAGAGAAGAAAAGAGGCATAGTGAGAAAATAGGGGCGTGTGCACGCACAGGGGTGTGTGTGTGCACACACTATGAGGAAAGGGGAAGGTGTGCGAGCGCACCCACTATGCGAGTGCTCCTGGCAGAAGAGGGAATAAGAAGTGTGCGTATGCACAAGGGTGTGCGCACGCACAGAAGAAGTTTTTTTTTTTGAGGGAAAGGATTATGTGTGCGTGCACACACAGGTCCGTGCGCACACACAAGAGCGTAAGGGCAGGGGTTCATGCGCACAGGCTGTCCCAACGCTCCCACCAGAGTGGTTGCAAGTTGGCGTGCGGACGCATAAGCCTGTGCGGCCGCACATACAGCGCGAAAAAGGGTATGTGTGTACGCACGAGTGGGTGTGCACGCACAGGTCGCAGAAAGAAGGGGAACGCGCGCGCACAAGGCGTGCTGGCGCTACGAACAGAGGGCAAAATCATGTGTGTGTGTGCGCAGAGGTCGCAGAAAATAGCTGTTCTGTGCACACGCACAAGTACGTGCGTACGCACAGACGCCCTGTTTTGCAAAAAAAAATTTCTTCAAAATTCTAAGGTACCAAGCCTTAGTTCAATCAAAACTCAATACCAAAACATGCAAGAACCCATAAATTCATGATCCAAACCAAAATTAACATATCTAAACTCAAAATTAAACTAATTCTAAGCTAACCAAGCATAACAAAAAGCAAATAAGTCAAAATATATACAAAAAGAGAAGAGTTAGAACAATGTTACCAAACACTTTTATTTAATGTCTTTAAGTTAGACAATTGGGAGAGCCCTTGCTATGGTGGCTTGTGCTTGACTTCTCCACCAACGCTAGAATGTCCAACGTCCTCTAGGATCCCAATCCTAACCATCAACAAAGACAACTAAAAAGCAAGCTATTTACATATTAACATATATAAAATAGCCAAAAACATACACCATTGCAACTCTCCAGCAATGGTGCCAAATTTGATAAAGAGAATTTTTGTATGGTTTGGAATAATAAAAAATAGAATCAATTCGTTGGTAGCATAGTCCAAACTAACAAAGAATTCTCACTATCAAATATTAAATCTAATACAAAATATAAACCGAGAGTATTTAGCTCCCGGGTCTTCTTCCCTAGGAGTTGCAATTAAGTGTACACTTATTGGCTATGAAAGAGAGCATGGGAAATTGGGAATGAAAGCAAGAGAGCAAGAAATGTAAATAGCAAGAAAGTAAATGAACATGCAAGGGATGTAAATGGAAACTCTTGGCAAGAATTGGGTAATCTAGGCTACCTATCCTAGTTGTGGACCACAAACATGGTAATTGTGTGGAAGCAATACAAACTAGTCAATCCTCCTTGAGAATTAGTCAAAGGGTGTAATTGATCTCAATCCATAAATCCTAGTCAACTCACTAATTACTTAGTGAAAGACTAGCGTCAATGGAAACCAAATCAATTAACCATTCTCACACAATGCGGAATGGACATCCACAACTCAATTCCACCCAAACATCCAATTTCTCAACCAAGAATATGAAAATTAAACATGCAAGAATTTAAACATCAAAGCAATAAAAGTCAAAGCAATTAAATGCAAGGAAAGGAAACTTCAAATGCAAGAAAACATCTTGGCAAGCAATTGAGAGCTATGGCTACATATCCTAGTCATTGACCACAAACATATGATGATTATGAAGAGTTAATCCTACTTGGTTAACCTTACATCGAAGATAAGTCAAATAGGCATAGTTAATTTCAATCCCTACGTCCTATGTCAACACTAAGGGGTCACATAGAGTCAAGGGAGACCAAATCAACTAACTACTCTAATGTATCAAACAAGAATGGACATCAATGAATCAAAGAGCACCAAAGTCAACAATTTCAAGCCAAGAGTGTAGAAAAACTAAGTAAAAACTAAGCCAAGCATTTTATCAAACACTTGGTGTGCATGAGAATAAAATAATATTAAAATACATTAAAATAAATTCTAAAGCTACCAAAGCAAGAAAATAACAATAACAACTAAAGAAAGCAATAAATTACATGGAAACATAAATTTGCATTAATTGAAAGTAAAATGTAACAAGAGTGTCATAAAACAAAAATTGACAAAATAAAGGAAATAACAAGAGAAATGAAGAAGAACAAGAGCAATAACAATAAATGACAAGGAAAAGTAAATAGAAACAAGAATTAAAAGTAGAAATTACAAGAAATTAAACTAAAGAATCCTAATTCTAGAGAGAGGGGGGAGCTTCTCTCTCTAGAAACTAAGAGAAAACATAATAAAAACTAAACCTAATTGGCCCCCTTCATCCTTCTTCAATTTGGCCTTAAATAGCTTCAAAAAATGAGTTGGATTGGGTTTTGGGGGCCCAAAAATCGCTTCTAGCGAGTTGCAATTAATGAGGTCATGTGCAAGGACCTGTGTGGACGCACAGATGTGTGCGTCCGCACACATGCTGAATCCTGACTTGTGCGTATGCACAAGTACCTATGCGTACGCACACTTAGACTTATGTTTACTATAGAAAATTGCATATCATTTTGAAGCCCCAGACGTTAGCTTTCTAATGCCGCTAGAACCGCCTCATTTGGACCTCTGTAGCTCAAGTTATGACCAATTTAATACAGAGAGGTCAAGACTGGCAGCTTTCCAAATCCTTCATTTCTTGAAGTCTTCCTGTTTGCATGCTCTTTTCCTCACTTCTTCAACCCATACTTGCCTTGGAAATCTGAAAATCACTTAACAAATACATCAAGACACCAAATGGGATTAAAGTGAATAAAATTGACTAAATTAAGCACAAAAGAGCATGTTTTCACTTTCAAGTACAATTTAGGAAGAAATCTCAAAAGCATGTTATTTAGGTGAATAAATGTAGGTTTATGTGATGGAATCCACTCAAATCAAACCAAAATATATCGTAAAATATGGATTCATCAGTACCTGTGGGTAGGGTATGAATTGCCAGCCCTAACAACGCCTCCTGTTATTGGTATTTGTGTTCCCACGAGGTGCACCCTTTGACCAAATAACCTTTTGGTCGAGGATGTGAGATCGATCTGCCACGTTTTGGACACGATGACCCCTTTGTCTTATGACACAAAGAGATTCAAAATGCCTCAACATTCTGGCAACTTCCGTCATGACAGTATTGTATGTTTTAGAGGCTTGCGTAGCTAAAAAACACATCGACAAGCAGACGCTCCACAACGCACCGTATCTAATGTGAAATCCTTCTTTAGGATCTAGTGGCGCATCTTTACTACTGTTATCAACTACTTTTGCATCTTTACACCACTTACGTAGCACCAATCGACTGGGCAGCTCTTCTTTCTCTAGTTCTTTAAGGACACAAAATATATGGCAGCAAGGAATCCTTAATGTCTCCCACAACTTACAAGAATATGCATACTTATCACAACCTTTATCCAACAACACCGAGTACAGATATTGGGGTTTTCAAAACTTTCTCAATATGAACTTCTCAGTGCTACCAATACTGTCCTTATGCAAAACTAACAAGGTAGTAACCTCTTTCGATCTATTTTTGCTCCTTATAGAATCTCTCTTGCGTACAACTTACTCGTAGAAATTTCCAAGGTTTCGAGACCTGTAGTAATCATCGGATCTGAGTAAAGTGTCTTATAATCTATAATGAATTCATTATTTTAATAATCTTTAACTACCCGATCCAGGTTCTCAACCAACTTAAGTAAGCAATTCCCAGACTTGATAAATTTCTTCAGTGATGAATACTACCCTCGCACCGAAAAGTAGTTCGAATACCAATACAAAACTTCCACCCAAGTAAGTATTTGCTCACATCTCTCTTTTTATGTATGTCTTTGTAACCCAATCATTATCCTCTAGACCGAATGGCACCACCAAATCCACACAATAATTGTTGAACTCTTCCACATCAAAATTACCATACATGGCTGTCTTAAATGCAACACAAATCTCTTTGTCCTTAATATTCACAACAACACTCTGAGCAAGATGCCAGGTGCATAGTCTATGTGTTGCATTCGGGAATTCACTTCTAATGGCCTCTTGTATGGATTTATCAAAATCTGTGACAACCACTTTGGGTTTCTTGTGCTTCATTACCTTCAGGAAGCTACTCAACAACCATTTGTAGGATGGAATCTTCTCATCCTCTAGCAAAGTAGATCCAATAATAATAGTCTGTTTATGGTGGTTGGTCTCTAAAAATATTACCAGGGGTTTGTTATACAAGTTTTACGTATACGTGGATTCAAATGCCAACACATCCCCGAAGCATTTGTTGTTATATTGTAGGTGCCCATTTTTAGTTCGAATGACATTCACAGAGAGGACATCTGGGGCGCAAAATTGAACTCGCACAACTTCACCGACAAGTGCACTAGGTCATCCAAGTAATACCTCAGGTGAGTGAGGGTCAATCCCACGAGGATTGTTGGATTGAGAAAGCAATGGTTATCCTGCGGATCTTAGTCAAGCGAATAGAAAGAGAGTGGTTGTTATTGTAGCGCATAAAACAAAATAGTAAAGAAAGCAATAACAAATTGACGTAGACATAATTAATCTCCTCTAATCCACATCAAACATCATTGTCAGTGGTCATTTAATATGAACGAAGATGAAACTCACGTAATCCACTCTCCCTTGATCCTACTTAAAGTGCCACAGACAAGGTCAGATCTTTCGGATTAGAGAATGAAGCTCAATATTCTAGCCTTAGCGCCACAGAAACCTCAATTACCCATAACTAACGAGATTATATGTCACATATCCCTATTAGCCTAGATAACTTGTTGGTTTAGGAGATGTATTCTCAAGCTTTAGCTCAATACTATCCAATCAAGGACTCACAAGAACCCATGTAGAATAAGGGGTCATACTTTTGTTCCACCCCAGATTCATTAGATGAAGAATGACAATACATCATAGAATGGAATCAAACATATATTAAAATAGAAAAAGTAATATTATTAATCGATAGGAATAAGCAGAGCTCTTAACCTTAACCTAGGAGGTTTAGTTGCTCATAATTTACAGAAAAAACTTAGATGTATCTGATAGTAAAAAGTGATGCATAAACCTAAGTGATCTCCTCTTTAAATAGGAGATGCTAACCATAAAAGATGTTAATTTAAAATTAAAAAGTACAAGGATAAGCGACACTAAGCTAAGGAGTGCTAAAATCCACTTTGGGCCCACTTTGGTCATGTGCTTCGTCCAAGCCTGCTGTTCAACTTGGAGAATGGGCGCTGAAGGCCAGTTAGGGGGTAAACTCATTGCCCTCTGCTCTCTAGCTAGCATTGAGTGCCAGCTTTGGGCGTTCAATGTTGGAGGCTGGTCCTTCTTTGGCGTTGAACTCTAGATGTGGACGTTCAACGTCACTTTTGGACATGATTCTAGAAGAAAAGTATAAACTATTATATATTGCTGGAAAGCTTTGAAAGTTAGCTTTTCAACGCCGCTGATAATGTGTCAAGTGGACCTTTATAGCTCAAGATAATCTATTTGGAATGTAAGGAGGTCAGGATTTGACAGCATCTGCTATCCTTTCTTCATCTCTGAACAAGACTTTGCCAATCTTGCCAATTTCGCCTAAAAATCCCCTAAAATTATAGAAAAAATACAAAAACTCAAAGTAGCATCCAAAAGGTGATTTTTGCATTAAAACATAGCAAAACTTAATAAAATCTACTTAAAAACACTAAGAAAATGTTATGAAAAAGGGTATAAGATATCCACTTATCACAACGCCAAACTTAAACTGTTGCTTGTCTTTAAGCAACCAAAAACAAGATAGGACTAATTAGAAGAGAAACATACATTAGGTCTTAGAGTTTTCAATGAAGTTCAGTTTCAATTACTGAATGAGGCTATTAGCTCTTTATTTCTGAACATCTTTGGCATCTAACTTTTCTTTGAAGCACAGAAATATTGACATCCCTTAGAATTAGAATCTAGATGATATTATTGATTCTCCTCTTTTAGTTTTTCTTAATTCTTGAACACAACTTTTTTTTTTCTTTTGGTGCTTTGCACCTTTTGAGCCTAGCCGTGACTCTAAGCGTTTTGTTTTCAAGTATTACCACCGGACACATAAACGCCACAAGCACTTAACTGGGGAAATCCTTTGGATTCGAATTTAGCTTTGCTTAAATTCCCAGACAGTGGTGCTCAGAGTTCTTAAGCGTACTCTTTATTGCCTTGGATCACGACTTTAGCTGCTCAATCTCAAGCTTTTTTACTTGAAACCTTCACACCACAAGCATATAGTTTGGGATAGCAACTCATTTGAGCTTTTTAGGCCAATTTTGACCCTCCTAACCATTGATGCTCAAAGCCTTGGATCCTTACTCTTTTGAATTTTCTTTCTTCTTTTTATTTCTCTTTTTTTTGCTGTTTTTTTTTTCTTCAAGAATCAATCTTGTTGATTTTTTAGAGAATCAATAATACTTCTTTAAATTCACTGTTCTTTCTAGAACCAATATACTCAACTTCAATATCAATTATGCACAGTTAATTCATACTTTCAGGAAATAAAGGTAGGGCCACCACATCTTAAGTAATTGGAATAACTTATGATATACTCGAAACCTTATGCACCTTTATTGCTTCTTTTTCAATAAATTTTTCTTTTAAGCTTAATGAGGGATACATAGGATATCTTATAACAAAACACAGAAAAGGAAATAATACTTAAAAAAAGAGAACGAAATACTGGATGTGATCATGCACTAGAGTAGAAAACAGATGATAAAATAAAGTACAATAAAAACAGAAATAACATAAATAAAGGGAGAATAAAACTTAACCACCTCAGTGACAGCAACTACTACTCCCTCCGGAGAATCCTCTGGAGTGTTTGAGCTTGTCAATGTCTCGCTCCCTGTCTCAACTGCTCCTCCCTCATGCTCATCTGATCCTCCATTATCTGATGGAGGATGGTAGATTGCTCTTGATGCTCTATCTTCAACTGATCTACAGAGGAAGTCAGCTCCCCTACTGATGTAGTCAATTGGTCCCAATAGTCTCGGGGAGGAAAGTACATTCCCTGAGGCATCTCTGGGGATCTCTGGTAGAGGCGGCTAAATAGGCTCGTACTGTGGTCCGTGTGCAGGCTCCCTGACATGCTCCATCCTTCTTTTTGTGATAGGTTTGTCCATCTCAATGAGGGTATATCCTTCTATGTGAATTCCAGCTGAGTGGCATAGGTGAAAAATGAAGTGAGGAAACGCTAGTCTTGCTTGGGTGGAGGCTTTTTCAGCTACCTTGTAGATCTCTTGAGAAATCACCTCGTGTACCTCCACCTCATTCCTGGGCATGATGTAGTGAATCATCACTGTCCTCTCAATGGTAACCTCAGATCGGTTACTTATGGGTAGGATGGAGCGTTGGATAAGCTCCAACCATCCTCTAGCCACGGGCTTGAGGTCAAGCCTACATAGTTGGTAGGGCTTGCCTTATGAGTCCCTCCTCTATTGAGCTCTTTCCATACAGATATCCACAAGCACTTGCTCCAGCCTTTGGTCAGAGTTGACCCTTCGAGTGTAAGAGTGTGGAACACCTAGCATTCGAGACAATTACAGCGCCAATCTCACATTTTCTGGGCTGAAATTCAAGACTTGCTCCCTGACCATGGTGCACTAGTTTTTGGTCTCCGAATTCACATTAGTGTCATGCTTTTTGGTGATCTAAGCGTTGGCGTAAAATTCTTGCACCATCAATACTCCAACTGCTGAAATGGGATTGGCCAGAATTTCCCAATCTCTTCTCCAGATTTCTTGTTGGATCTCCGGATATTCATCTTCTTTGAGCCTAAAAGAGACCTCGAGTATCACCCTTTTATGCCTCACTACATCATAGAAGTGGTCTTGATGTGCCTTGGTAAAGAATCTCCATATTTTCCAAAGTTCGGAAGTGGAAGCGGGGGCTTTTTCTTTTCTCTTTCTTGAGGATTCTTCGATTTTTGGTTCCATGGAGAAAGAGTAGAAAGCAAAAAGTGGAGCTTTCTAACACCAAACTTAAGAGTTTTGCTCATTCTCGAGCAATTAGTAACAAAAGAAAAGTAAAATAGTAGAAGAAAAAGAGGAAGATAGAGGGGGAGAGAAGAGAGGCTTCGGCCAAGTGGGGAGAAGTGGGAGAGAAGGAGAGTGTATGAAGGGTAACATGGAAGAAGGGAAGAGTATGGTAAAGGTATGTGTATGAAGGAAGGAATGAGGGGGTATTTATAGGGGTGGGGAGGGTGTGGTTCGATCATATGGGAGGGAAGAATTAGGGGAGGGGGGAGTTTGAATTTGAAGTGGGTGGGGTTGGTGGAAAAAAGAATTGATGGGATTTGTGATTGTGTATTGGGAAGGAAAAAAGTAAGGTTTGGGAATCTAGGCTGAAAAGGTAGGAGAGAGAAAGAAGGGTGTGTAGGATAGGTGGGGTAGGTGGGAGTTGGGTGGGACCCACTGGCTTAGGAGCCTTTAATTTGAATAGGTCTACCCCTCCTGGGCGTTCGACGCCAGTTTTGGGCGTCAAACACCAGGTAGGGATACTTTTTTTTTTGTGGGGCGTTCAACACCAAGAAAGGGCGTTGAATGCCCATTGGGAACCAAAAATGGTCTAGAGCTCCTCCTGAATGGGCGTTGAACGCCCTTGCTTCATCCCCTTCTGGCACTGGACGCTAGTTTTGGCATTCAACGCCAGTAAGCGGGTCTCCCCAGGGTATTTTGTTTTCCATCCTAAGTGTTACTGTTCCTGTTCTAAGTGCTACACATGATCACAAACGTTAAAAATCAAGGAAAAACTATGGAAATTAATAGAAAATAAAATAATATAAAATCAAACTAAAATAAACAAAAATAAAGAAAACAACAATACTCTATGTATGGTTGGGTTTCCTCTCAACAAACGCTTTTTTACAGTCATTAGCTTGACAGACAGCTCCTTTATGGAGGTTGATAGGGGCTTAGATCTTCACCCCTCATGGTAAACTTCCTTCCTGTATACTCATAAAGCAGTTCTACATGTTCTAGAGACAGGATCCGGTTCACAGTGTGTGGAATGACTGGACTTTTAGTGAAGACAACTCGCATACCAGGTGAGAGGTCTTCAGTTGGAATCTTCTTGTTCCGCTATCCCTTGGGTACCTTCTTCTTGGTGCCTCCTTCCTTAATGGTTGATGATGGATGCCCAACACCAAACTTAGGTTTGATGTCAGGGGTTCTGTAAGGCTTTGCACTGAGAGGAAAGGTTGAAACACCAAGTGTTGTACAATGGTACCTCCTTTATCCTAGGGAGACTGAGGGTTGGGAATCTTGAACAGGATATGATCCTCCCATAGCCTCAGAACTATTTCTCCCTTCTCCATATCAATCAAGGCCTTTGCAGTAGCTAGGAAAGGCCTTCCAAGGATGATGGAGTCGTCTCTGTCCTCTCCAGTGTCTTGTATCACGAAGTCTGTAGGGAGGTAAAGGTCTTCAACCTTCACAAGGACGTTTTCTACCAGGCCATATGCCCATTTCAGGGACTTGTCAGCCATCTCCAGTGAGATCTTGGCAGGCTGCACGTCTTGAATCCCAAGCATCTTCATCATAGAGAGAAGCATAAGATTAATGCTAAAGCCAAGGTCGCACAATGCCTTCTCAAAAGTGATGATCCCTATAGTATAAGGAATAAAGAAGCTTCTGGGATCTGGCAACTTCTAAGGCAGCTTCTTCTGAACCAGGGCACTACACTCCTTGGTCAGTACCACAGTCGCATCTCCCTCTAAGGCCTTCTTGTCAGAGATTATACTTTTTATACATGCCATAGATGGGGGATTCTTTTCCAACACCTCTGCAAAAGAGATGTTGACTTGCAACTTCCTGAGAACTGCTAAAAACTGAGCAAGTTGCTCATCCTCAAGCTCCTATTGCATATTTGGAGAGTGCTGTTCTTCAGGCTCCTCTCTCTTCATAAGGGCATCCATGGTGACATTCCCAGTCTCCTCCTGAGCCTTGATTTCCTTCAGTTCCTCAGTAGCAGGCTCCTCCTTAGGTTCGGCCTCAGCTTCTATAGTAAGGGCCTTGTATTCTTCCTTTGGATTCACTCCGTGTTGCTTGGAAGAGCGTTGGAGGGAATCCCTAGTATCCTCTTGCTCAGTTGACCAACCTGTATCTCTAAATTCCAAATGGAAGACCTTGTTTCTACCAAGAAACTGTGCGTGACCTTGGAGAGGTTAGAGACTATGGTAGCCAGGTCAGAGAGGTTCTGTGTGGGAGTCTCCATCAACTGCTAAGAGGGTTGGAACGGCCTGTTGTTGAACCTATTCTAGTTCGTTCCACCCTGATTGTTATTGAAGCATTGTTAAGGCCTCTGGTGTTCTCTCCACTCGAAGTTGGGGTGGTTCCTCCATCCCTGATTGAAAGTATTCGAATAGGAATTGTTATTGGAGTTTTTGAAAGAGCTTCCCATGTAGTTCACCTCCTCCATGGTAGTCCAGGCGTTGTCACCAGCGTCCACTTTATAAGCTGCCTCTGGAGAGTAGGCAGCTGATCTCTATGCCCCACTCAAGTGCTGGGAGATCATGTTGATCTGCTGAGACATGAGCTTATTCTGAGCTAAGATGGCATCTAAAGTGTCCACCTCCATGATTCCTCTCTTCTGAGTAGCCCATTGTTCACAGGGTTTCTCTCAGAAGTGTACATGTATTGGTTGTTGGCAACCATGTCAATAAGCTCCTGTGCCTACTCAGGCGTCTTCTTCAAGTGGAGTGATCCACCTGCAGAGTGGTCCAGTGACATCTTGGACATCTCAGAGAGGCCATCATGGAAGATCTCCAGCATGGTCCACTCTGAGATTATGTCAGGAGGGCATCTTATGATTAGCTTTTTGTACCTCTACCATGCTTCATAGAGGGATTCCCCCTCTTTCTGTCTGAAGGTATGAACTTCCACCCTAAGCTTGCTCATCTTCTGAGGTGAAAGAACTTGGTCAAAAATCTTTTGACCACCTTCTCCCATGTGTCTAGGCTCTCTTTAGGCTGAGAATCCAGCCATAGCCTAGCTTTGTCCCTTACAGCAAAGAGGAAGAGCATGAGCTTGTAAACCTCTGAGTTCACACCGTTAGTCTTGACAGTATCACAAATTTGCAGGAAATCATATATGAATTTGTTGGAGTCCTCCTGCGAGAGCCCATGAAACGGGCAATTCTATTATACCAGAGTGACCAGTTGAGGCTTTAGCTCAAAGTTATTTACACCAATGGCAGGTATGGATATGCTGTGCTCATGGAAGTTAGAATTGGGTGCAGTATAAGAGCCAAGGACCTTCCTTGCATCTCCTCCAGCGTCTAGATTTGCTACCATTGTTGTATTTTTAGCTTCTTGCTCTAGGGAATCCGTGAGGTTCCTTCGGGCTTTGCTAGCTTGAGCTTGTTACAAATGCCTCCTTAAGAATCTCTCAGGTTCAGGATCAGGATCAAGGAGGGATTCCTTATCCTTGTTCCTGCTCATAAACAAGAAGAAACCAAACAAAGAAGAAATATGGGAGTCTCTATGTCAGAGTATAGAGGACTCCCTATGAGAAACTATAATGAAAATATCAGCTGAGATAGAAAAGAAGAATTGTAAATAGAGGAGGGAGGTTGCAAAAATTTTCGAAAAAATAGAGAAAGAGAAGATTAAGAAAAGATAGGATAAACAATTAACAAACAAGATTTGAAATTAAGAATAGAATTTTCGAAAAGTAGAAAGAGAAAGTCAAATAAAGATTTTGAAATTCAATTTTGAAAGAGAGAAAAGCTAGCAAGATACTAAACTTTCAAAATTTGAATTTAAAATAAGATTAAGATAACAAAAATTTGAAAATCAAGGAAAAAGATAAGATAAATATTTAAAGATCAAGAAAGATAAGCAAGATAAGAAAATTAAATTAAACAAAAAGATTACTAAAAAGACACTAAACTTAAAATTTAAACCCAAGATTGAAAAATTTTCGAAAATATATATAAAAATATTATTATTATTATTATTATTATTATTATTATTATTATTATTATTATTTTGAAAGATTAAAAAGAAAAGAAGAACACTAGACGGACACCAAATTTAAAGAGTTTGAAATCAAACAATACTAAATTCGAAAAATTGAAAGAGAAAAACACTAAAAGACACTAGACTTAAAAATTTTGAGATCAAACAAGGGGAAACACAGAAAATTTCGATCAAGAGGAAAGAAACCACGAACGATTTTCGAAAATCAGGAGGAAAGAAAAATAATTTACCAAGACTACCAAGAAACACCAAACTTAAAATTTGACACTAAATTCGAAAAAAAAAGATGACTAAGACGAATTTCGAAAAATTTTAAGCAAAGAAACAAAGAAAGTTCAAAAGTTTTCAATAAGAGATACAATTAAAAGAAAAACAGTAAAAAGTACCTGTTCTAAGCAACAAGAACACCGGTAGTTGTCAATCTCGAACAATCACCGGCAACAGTGTCAAAAGCTTGGTGCGTGAAATTGAACTCGCACAACTTCACCGGCAAGTGCACCGGGTCGTCCAAGTAATACATCAGATGAGTGAGGGTCGATCCCATGAGGATTGTTGGATTGAGAAAGCAATGGTTATCCTGCAGAACTTAGTCAGGTGAATAGAATGAGAGTGGTTGTTGTTGTGGGCACATAAAACAAAATAGTAAAGAAAGCAGTAACGAATTGACGTAGACACAATAATGAGAAATTAGTTAAGGCTGTAGAGATGCTTTATCTTTCCGGATTAGTACTTCTTACTGACTACTTTAACAATGAATGATTTATTCTATGGCAAAGCTGTAAGTGATTAACGCCATGGTTCGTGGTCAATTAATCTCCTCTAATCCACATCAAACACCGTTGTCAGTGGTAATTTAATATGAACGAAGATGAAGCTCACGCAATCCACTCTCCCTTGATCCTACTTAAAGTGCCACAGACAAGGTCAAATCTTTTAGATCAGAGAATGAAGCTCAATATTCTAGCCTTAGCGCCACAGAAACCTCAATTACCCATAACTAACGAGATTATATGTCACATATCCCTACTAGCCTAGATAACTTGTTGGTTTAGGAGATGTATTCTCAAGCTTTAGCTCAATACTATCCGGTCAAGGACTCGCAAGAACCCATGTAGAATAAGGGGTCATACTTCTGTTCTACCCCATATTCATTAGATGAAGAACGACAATACATCATAGAATGGAATCAAACATATATTAAAATAGAAAAAGTAATATTATTAATCCATAGAAATAAGCAGAGCTCCTAACCTTAACATAGGAGGTTTAGTTGCTTATAATTTACAGAAAAAACTTAGATGTATCTGATAGTAAAAAGTGTTGCATAAACCTAAGTGATCTCCTCTTCTACAAGGATAAGCGACACTAAGCTATGGAGTGCTAAAATCCACTTTGGGACCACTTTGGTCATGTGCTTCATCCAAGCCTGGCGTTCAACTTGGAGAATGGGCGTTGAATGCCAGTTAAGGGGTAAACTCGTTGCCCTCAGCTCCCTAGCTGGCGTTGAATGCTAGCTTTGGGCGTTCAACGCTGGAGGCTGGTCCTTCTTAGGCGTTGAACTCTAGATGTGGATATTCAACGCCACTTTTGGGTATAATTCTAGAAGAGAAGTATAGACTATTATATATTGTTGGAAAACTCTAGAAGTTAGCTTTCCAACGTCCCTGAGACCGCATCAATTGGACCTCTGTAGCTTAAGATAAGCTCTTTGGAATGCAAAGAGGTCAGGATTTTACAACATCCGCTATCCTTTCTTCATCTCTGAACAAGACTTTGCTAATCCTACCAATTTTGCCAAAAATCTGATAAAATCATAAAAAAAAAATACAAAAACTCAAGGTAGCATCCAAAAGGTGATTTTTGCACTAAAAGATACCAAAACTTAATAAAATCTACTTAAAAATACTAAGAAAATGCTATGAAAAAGGGTATAAGATATCCACTTATCAACATCCAGTTTCCTCCGTACAGTTTCTTTTCATTGTTGTTTTTCATTCTCCATGAGTAACTAATCCTTCTGTTGAAGGGTTAGGAGCTCTGTTTATATTTCTATGATTTATCAATCTAATTTTTATTTTATTTTAAAGTATTGCATTGATACTATTTCATGGTTGAGTTATTCGTTCTTCATTCTTATTTATTGCTTCGACAAAACTAATATCTGAATTATGTTTAAAAGCTCTTTCAATTAGTATACAACAATACATAAGTTTCAGTCACTCTAATTTTGAATATGTGATATATAATTCGGATTAGAACAATTTTTGAAAATTGTGTTTTCTCATAAAGATTTAATCGGACAGAAATAGCTTGGAAACGTGACATATAATCCAACTTAAGGACTACTTTTGAATCTTATAAGAATTTGAATTGGATTTGTACTTAACATCTTCAATTAATTGATTGACCAAGACATTGGCAGTTGGTTAATTGAGGAGAAACTGAGGAGCCAAGACATTGAAAATCAGTTAATTAAGGTTCGTCATAAAAAGATCTCTGCATGCTTTAGAATAGGTAAATAAGGTTTCATTTTCCTAGGGCTTAAACATCTCCGAAGCTCTTGACATTCATCATTATTAACTTCTCTCAATCAACATTCAAGTTTACTGCTCTTTAGCATTTATTATTCAAGTACTTTTAAGTTTCAACAAAGATACAACTCCTTATCAATCCAGATTTATTTTATCTAATTAGAAATTTAACTCGATATTTGCGTGATCAATCCTTTAATTCTCGTGGGAACGATATCCACTTACCATGGTGTTACTTGAACGATCCGGTGCAGTTACCGGTATCTTGAGCATTAGTTTTCGCTCATCATCAAACGTCTTCCATTACAAGAAATACCGTTAAAATTGACAGCCAAATCGACGGCAAAGCCGTCGATAATATTAAAAAGCAACGGTAAAATTGACGATATTAGCCGTCGCTTTAAAACGTGTCGATTTTTCAAAAAACTAATAAAATCGATTGCTTTTTGGGTTGTCGATAAACTTTCAATAAAATCGACGGCTACCATGTCGATAATATAGGTTTAAGATTTTTACATGTTTAATAATAGCGACACCTTGGTTGTCGATAATATTATCTAAAATCAATGATGGTTGTGTCGATATTTGATTTATTAAAATTGACAAATCAGCTGTCGATTTAATTATTAAATTACCGACATATTTTCCATTTTCTTTTGTCTATTTTATATTAAAAATCGACAACATTGCCGTCGATTTTTTCTATATTAAATTTAAAAAGTGCAACATTGCCGTCAATTTTAATAGCCATATATTATTTTTTTTCCATATCTTGTTTTTCTTTTTACAAAATCTCCAATATATTTTGCTTCTATACTATTAATATTTGGATCCATTCCTTATTTCACTAGTAACCAAGTTGTCACGAATTCATGATATAAAAAGATATTAACAAATAACAATAATACGAAATAAAGAAGAGATCATGTTTATGATATGTCATTTTCTCATGGATCCACTATATAATGTGATCTTTAGTGTTATACACACATTTTATTTGTCACTCATTTTTTAAGCATATATATTATTGCTAAATTAACAGCTTCCATGAAGCATAATTAACAACAAAAACTAGTAATTACAGCTAAAATCAATAACATAAGTATTTATGTTAGGGTCTCAAACTAGTTCTTACAGTTTATTAATTAATTTATTTGAATCTACCAATTTGGTTTGCAAACCTAGAGTTAATACATCCAAGGAAAACATGCATGATTTGATGATATACTGTCATTCAATTTTATTTTATTTTTTTAATGCCTAGAAGAATAGTTCTAGTATCCAACATCCTAATTCATAGAAGCCAAATAAGTAAGGACCCATAAAATTCAAATTTAAAACAATCTTTAGTTTCAATTTATTATTGTAAGTAGAGTGCACTTTTGTACATTATGAAGAGAGTTGCACATATGTACTAGGAAGGAAGAAAAGTTTCACATTCATTATTGATGATGCTCTATCAGCTGAAGTTGCAGTTGATGTGTATAAACAAACATCAAAATCAAGGTTGATAGCAATGTCATAGCTTTATTTGAATCTCTAAATATTCAAGAAAGAAAACGTTCAGAAGAAGTATTGAGTGCACCTGCTCTCCTATTCCAATTATGACCCTGAGTGAAGTAAACAACGTAGTTGAATCTTTTTATCATGGATTAATCGAATAATAATTAACATCAACTAGAAAAGGACAACGAAACTAAGGATTTGAACCTTACTCTTCCACACCAGCTGGTCTTTTTACATGATTAGCATTTTGTAAAGTTGGAGAATTGCTTTGGCTTGAGTCTCTCTCCTGTGAACTTGGATCGTCCTATTGCAGCATACCCAAACTTTGGCAATGTCATTATACCTGACAACATTATTAGAAAGTCTAATTTTTAAGACAAACTCAAACATGACTTGAAGTACCTTCCTATGGAACTAACCAAACACTGGCATTATCAATGTACTTAATTTACAGCAGTGTGAATCTTAACAATGAAGATTCTAACATAAGAAGATGATTAGAAAGAAAATGTTACAGATGATGCTTAGAACCATGCTAAAGACATATATAGCGGGTAAAACCAAAGCAACTGCAGAAAAGAATTAGAAAATGAGATATGGAGCAAGCATATTATAGCAAGCATATAATTCGTGGAAAATGAGAAGAATGTAACCCCTTTAAATCCTCAAAATTGTTCATCAAAATTAAAGCCTGAAAACACATGAACCTATGTTCACGTTACCTAGTCTTCATAAACAAACTCATAATTGAAAGCCAAAATAAATCACCTTCCCATGAACAACTATGTTAAATTGTCTAACTTAAAATGATGTAGTCTTGTAATAAAATTTAATTATATGCATCGACATTTAGAACCTTTTCCGCTACTTAACTTTGAAGTATGAAGAGTTACATGAACAAGAATGGTACAAATTTACAATATCCTATTCAATCATCATATTTTTCTTAAGAAAAATTATTATGTCAAGGGATTAATTTGTCTAGTATTCTAAAATATTAAGAATTAATTTGACAATTTCTTTTTATCAAAATATACTTTATTCGATATAAAAATCATTAAAGATCAATTTGGAATATCACACTAGTCTTATGATATGAGGATTGAGTAAGTACGATGAAAAAGGAAACAAATTTAAGAGAACATTCTGAGTTTGAGGTTCTAGCACCTCCTTTGCAACTAAAATAGTGGTGCAAACCAGGTACCTTTGGACTCCGAAATGCTTATAATTAATACTAATTAAAAAATAATATTTACCTAAGATCAACTAAATAAAACATAATAAACAAACAACTCTATACTTTGTCCTTGGGGTACTTGTAGAAGACATTTCAATACCGCTTGGCTTCTCTTTTATACTTTTTTGCAACATGTATCAGCAATTCAAAATTATAAACCAAAATTATAAAACTAGTCATAACCATAATAAACAAAATTTATTTGCTTTTCTTTAATACAAAGATTAGCGCTAATATATATCATATATAATTCATAAGCTGATGTGGCTAGTCAATAAATGCAAGTGCTTTATTTTATTGCTTACTTAGTTTTATTGCTTAGCCACACCAGAAACATGAATAGGATATCTGAGAAGAATTAAAATGAATTGATAATAATAATTAACAAAAGCTAACTAGCTAGTTGGTGCTTTAATTTCTTTGAATTTCCAACCAATACTACTGGATTTCTCATTACTATATACTACTAGATTTCTCATTACTATTTCTTTTCAATAAAGTAGCACTTTCCTCCTCTGTACTAACAAATATATAATTCGACTTAATTAAACTTTTAAAATTAACTAACTTCAATATATGAGAATTGAGGAATTTATATATAAACATATATGTTGTTTGTTGCGTTGATGAACAGGCAAAGACACTTTTATTATTACTTGAATCCCTGCATGCATAAAATAACACAAATAAAGTAAGACTAATTACATATTAAAAATAATTATAGAGATTCTATTTATTATTATTAACTATTTTGAACTCTTGTAGTTATAAGGATGAGTAACAAAACCCTTCTTAAGTGGTCCACATTCCATTTTAGTTTAAATAGTCTGAGAAAAACTTTGCTATAGTAAAATTTCTTAGAAGGTGAAGAAATTCACTTAATATATAAATGGTTAAATATTATTGGGACTAAAATCATGAAATTTGATACTAAATCGTAAGTTACTAATATTGTTACTGTATTGAAGATATCTAATAAGATTAAATAAGAGGAGGAACTGAATCAGCTCCTGCCACTCATCTTTTGTTGCAATTGGCATACTTGGTTTTCTTAATCTTGAAGAACCGAGTTTGTCACATAATGGAGCTGAAAGATGAACTTTCAAAGTCTAATTGGAGCAGTCCTCTAAGGATGTTGGATCTCTCTTACATAGCATTCTCAGGAGAAATACCTGATTCCATAGGCTAGTTAAAGTCTCTTAACCAACTACGGCTACAGGAATGCTAATTTGATGGATTAATTCCTGTGTCTTTGTGGAACCTCACTCAATCTATGGCTACAGGTTTGCACCATTATTAAAGATCCATCCATCCTAAATATGCAAACAGACATGTATCAAGCTATGGCTGCAGCAGCACTTCAGGATCCTTCTAAACAGCATCCTTCTTCCTTACTTCGATTTCAGCAACCACAAAACTTCCTAAACAGGACTACTGCTTTAATGAATTCACAGATATTGCAGCAATCACCACCTCATCAAACTTTCCAAATTGATAAAAAGAATCAGTCACAAACTCCAACACATGTTCAACTGCGTCCACAGCGCCAAAACTCATTCAATAACTAGCTTCACCGTCACTAATACCTACAATTTGCATAAGCTACAATTAGAATCCTAATAACAAATATATTCAACACAGTAATGCTATTAAATAATTGAAATCTATTACAATGTTAAGCCATGATGTATCAAATTAGAAAACTTCAAAGCTTGAAATTTCTCTAAGCAGCTTCTATAACCAGTACCAGAGACTACTCACAAAAACTAATATTATAAACTAATAAAGAGAGGAACAATTAGAAATTAAAAATCACGCTAATAGTAAAGGTTTGTGCTCGTTACTTGAGACTCGAAGAGAGGAAGATGAGGATCAAGCGAGAATCACCGAGAATCTGCATATCTGCTCCAATAATCAACATCTCTGAAATGGTAAAGATATTGACTGAAATCAAATACTTACAAGTTACAGTTAACAAAACGAATCACATAATCTGAGAAGAAAACGAAACTCAATCAGTTGTGCAGCCAAGAGAAAAATTAGAGAACAAAAAAAGAAATAAATTTAACACTTCGCAGAGCAGAGCAGAACTCCATTCGAAAATTGGAAATTCAGAATCGCAATTCACAAAACAAGGAAAACAACAAAGAAAAATAAAGAGAAAAGGAAAATTGAACCTTATTCGATGTTGCAAGACTAATGGAACTGTGAAATCATGTGTTACAAATTAAAGTAGCACTCGTAATAGTTCATGTGACAAATTGCCAGAGATTCATATGGAGAAGGAGGTGCCACGACGTGTTTTTGATTTGAAACAGGGAATGGCGGCGTGAGTGTGACGGGACAATGATCAGTGCGGGACAACAGAGCAACAACACAGTGGCAGCGGAGCGAAGAGGCGCGGCGGCATCGGGGAAGGAGGGTTGGTGAAATGGAAGAGGTGAAATGGAGAAGGCGCGAATTTGGTGAAAGGGAGGTAAATTGAGGTGAATTAGGGAGAAACATGGACTCAGGGAGAAAACGCGGGGGAAATTTTTTAATGATAGAAATCGACAGCAATACCGTCGATTTTATTTGATAAAAAAAATCAACCCTTTAGCCGTCTATTTTATATAATAAATCTAAACCATCTATCTACTTTGAAAAACAATCTTCATCATTCAAAGTTATCGACGACCATAGGCCGTCGATATAATAACTATTAAAATAAACGATATTTCTGTCGATTTTAAAAGAAAAAAAATATCTTAGCCCACCCTCTGTCAGCAATGCGATACTAACTTTAAAATGTTTTAAGTTTCTAAAATAACAGACGACTCTGCCGTCGATTTTAATATTTTATTTTTATTTTTTATTTTTGTATTTTATCGACGACAAGCTGTCGAAAATTATCGACGAAGATTTTGACCCTCGATTTTTAGCGTCAAAATTACCCTGTTTCTTGTAGTGTTCCTTCACCCCCACTTGATTCAGGCTACACAACCCTCATTAGAGATTCTCCACCGACCTTATGATTCGGAACCCTCATTTTAGAACAATACATTACAAGAAAAATGCTGAATATCGTCGAATTTACCGTCAAAAGTTAGCGGTGGGTTTACTGGCGAGTTTGACAAAAAAATCGACGGGTAAAAATTTACCGTCAGATTTGGTTTTTCGATGGTAAATTCACCAGTAATAATTGGAGGGAAAAAATTGGCGCGATCATTGCCATCGGATTTAGGGGAAAAAATTCGACAGTAAGGAAATTAAATGAAACGCACCGTTTTGGTCACAAGCGGTAAAATTGAGCCTATTTTCAATTTTGCGAACCCTTCCCTTTTATTTCTGCAACATCATTAACCTCACTTCTCTCCCATTTCTCTTTCTCTCTCTGCCAGCCCCATCGCAACCATTCGCTGCTATTTCACCGTCGTCGACCACTTCCCACGACTCCAGCCATCATCACCATCGAGGACCGTCCACCTGGAGCTTGTTTCTTCCATGGAGGAGCTTGTTTCTCTCCTGCGAGTTGCTGCCTCCGTTGTTTGCCGCCATCGCCACTTGCCTCCGCCAGCTGCAACGCTATCCTTTCTTCTTCTATTTTTTTTAACGTTGTTGGCATTTGCTAAACCTTATCCCCTTTTTACCATAACCCATATTTTGAACCACCATTCAGGTCCACCTTTGCCTCTGGTTCCTCTAGCCGCTACTACTTAATTTGCCGCCTGCGTCCCCTTCTATTTCTGTCGCTTCTGGTTGTCCTGCTTGGTTCCTCAGGATGAAAGGACCCGTGAGTGTAACACCTACCACACATAACCTTATGCTTAAGTCATAAGACAAAGGTGGCGAGGTATTACGACCTCTAAAAGTAAAATTTAGTAAATATAGTAGTGTGAAAATGTTTATAACTAGGAGCCTTTGAAAAAAAGGGGTAAAACAAAACCGTTAAATAGAAAAGCACAACGCTCCGATCGTTAACGTAACGAAATAGATAAAGGATGAATTAACTCGAATCCATAAACAAAAGAGTGCCAAAGATACGAATAACAAAACTCAAGACCCGATTTGCAAATATAACTGGTCCGAGCATACAAGTATACTTATATAAATATAAACATAGAGTAAGAAACCCAAGGAAAACCCCAAGGACAAGCTAACAAAACCTGTTCTTCAAAACAACCTCTAAGAGGAGTCAAAACAGTATATATATACATTTATTTAGTGGAGATAGTAACTATCTACATAAACCAAAATAAAGTTCCGAGAACCAAGGATCTTCGCTAATCCAAAAGTCTCCAGCATGCCTCAGGGAGAAGCCTCACGTCCTGCATCTGAAAACCACAAAATCTGCATGGGTGAGAATCAGAGGTTCTCAGTATAATAACAGTACCCACATATCTAACATGTAATGTCCTGGGAAAGCCGAAGGCAATCCTAGAACTTCCAACAGATAAATCAAAGCTTATAAGTAGACTAAACCATAAATGGCAACTGACTAAGGATTTTCAATCTAACTAACAATCCCTTTTCCAAATCCTGCAGACCTCCCAACCACCAGTAGTAATATAATATGGCAAACACAATTATATCAGACAAGGAGATATACAAATAGGAAACAGATACGGCATTTAGACAATTAGCAGTTAATATGCAGTCAATTAGGCAATTCCAAACAATTCACATAATATGCATATGATGTATGCCTGTCCTAATGGCTGATGAGTCTCATCTGTCGGTAATAAAGCCAACCCGACAAGTCCTGGTAGCTAACCATTAGACTGTCCCTCTGTCGTGCATCCCCAACTCGAGTTGTACTCAATCATAAATCATAATTCATATCCAACACCCTCACTGGTGTATATTCACGGGGGCAAGCTCATCTAGAATTTTCATAGTGTTCGGCCACAGTTACGATATAGGGTCAGCAAAGTATCGAGTCTCCACCTGGAGCACATGGTGGCTAGCCACTGCTTTCTTCCAGGAAAACTAGTATATCAGATAGTGGAAGTGCAACATTCACATATCATTTAATACGCATATATGAAATCATACTTAGCCATAATTCAATAATAGCTCAGCCGTAACTCGGCCATATCTCATCCATTCGGCCCATAATACAATCCATAACTAGCCAATTTATTACCAATCACAGCCCTTCGGCTCGTGGCTTATAAAGCACTTCCACCACCAACCTCCGTATCTCATACCATTCTATTTTTTCATCATTGATTATCAATTCTCCCCTTTCTTCATTCATAAGTTATCACATTTCCTAGCTTCTTCCCAATACTAGGCTTATCATAATGATTTAAGACATCAGGGGTGACATCGGAGGCTTAGAAGTATGAAATTTTGCTTTGAAAACTCAAAAATCAACTTTGGGATGAAAACAGGGTCACGCATACGCGTCACCCACGCGCACGCATGGAAAGCATCAAGATACAGCAACGCGTACGCGTCCCTCCACATGCACGCTTGGATGGAAGAAAAGCCAAGTGACGCCTACGCGTTAGCCACGCGTACGCGTGGGTGCCATTTGTGCCCCAGGCACAAAACCAGCACAACTCTCGGGAATTTTGGCTGAGCAACTGATTTAGCTCATCGACGCGTACATGTGGGCCACGCGCACGCGTGGGTAGTGAATATTTGAAAACGACGCGTGCACGTCAGCCACGCCTACGCATGGGAGTGCGTTCTGCTAAAAATTTTACTAAGTTAAAAAGCTGCAGAATTCACAGTTTCAAACCCCAATATTCTGACGGGCATAACTTCTTCGTTTCAAATCATTTTTCACCCGTTCTTCGAATGGCATAAACATCTCGGATACAATTTCATTTCTAAACAAGTTTGGCACAAAACGGGGATCCGGAGTCCAAGTTATGCTCCATCAAAGTATGTAATAAACCCTAATTTTGTGGTTTATATTGTGTAGAATTTGGGGGTTTTGTCAATATTTCTCACACTTATTCACAAGAAATGCATGGTTTTGTGTTCTCTTCCTAATATTGCTCCATGATGAAAAACATTCTTATTTTGCCTTAGAATTGTTATATTTTGATCCTCTTTTATTGCCATTCGATGCCGTGATGTATCTGTTGAGTGATTTCAGGATTTATAGGGCAAGAATGGCCTAGAAGAGAGAAAGAAAGCATGCACAAAAGGAAGGAGCATGAAGATTTAGATTTTGGGTACTTCAGTATCGGCACGCACGCGCACTTCGCGCGCACGCGTGGATGTAGATAGATGGAAGCGGCGCGCAAGGATGGACGCATCCGCGTGGATCAGAGGATTTCCATCGACGCGCACGCGCACATGGCGCGTACGCGTGGATCACAAAGCAATCGGCGCGCATGCGCGAAATGCTCACGTGACCTCATTAAAGGAAATCGTGCCTGGCAATTTCTGAGGCTCATCAGGCCCAATTTCAAGCTATTTCTGCATGGAAAAGACCCAAGGATGCTAGGGGGAAAGGGGGGGATCAATCATTTGACACTTAGACACAATTTTAGTTAGTTTTTGAGGGTTCTTTGTTCTTCTAGAGAGAGAAACCTTTGTTCCTCTCTAGATCTAGCTTTAATTTGATCTTCCCTTGTTGAATTCTGAATTGGATCTTGTTAATTACTAGTTTTAATTATTTAATTTGAATTTTCTAGTATAATTTTGCTTAGATCTTGTGTTAGTTTTATGTTTCCTTGTTGTTTGTCATTTTATACCCATTCCATGAATTTTGTAGATCTTGATTTGTTATTGTTGCATTGATGATCTCCATGATTAATTGTGTTGTTTGAGTGATTGTATGTTGGTAATTGTTAGTGGGTACTTGTTAAATCTGATTTAATTGCAATTTAATTAGATCTTTTATTAATGCTTACCATGTGTTTGATGAAATGTTTCCTTCGATTATGGAGTAGTTTTCTTCACTCTTGGCCTTGGCTAAGGGAATTAGGTAAGCTTGAGTCATTGAGTCTAATGGATTTGATGATTTGGGAACCCTTAGTGGTTAATTTGATAGCCATTGACACTAGCCTACCACCAAGTTAATTGGTAGTTAGGTTGGACCTTATGGGTTGATGTTGACCAAACCATTTAACATACTTCAAGTATAGAAGTAAACTTAATGTGTTTGGTTCCTCATAATTGTCAAGATATGGTTATTAGACAAGGATGGTGACCTCAATTCCCATGCCTAGCCAAGAGTTACTTTTATCATTCGTATTTGAAAATCCAAAAATCTTGATTGCTTTGTCTTAGTTATAGTTACTTGTCTAGTTAGAATAGAATTACATTGGATGTTATTTGATGAGTTTGGAATTATTCACATTTTGTTCTAATTGTTTGCATTAGTTTCTTACATTCCAAGATTACTTGCTTGTTAAGATTCCTAGTTTAATTTCTTGCTCATGACTTGCAACTCCGGATTTCTAACCAATGTTGAAGCATATGTTTGCCCATTCTTTGTGAGACGACCCGAGGTTTGAATACTTCGGTTACTTTTATTGGGGTTAAACTTGTGACAACCAATTTCCTTCTAAATTTGATACTCGAGGATTGTTGTTGGGAAGAGCTATACTTGCAACGGGATTTTATTGATAAATTCTATACCAACATAGTCTCTTGAGGTGCATCAAATTTTTGGCGCCATTGCCGGGGAATGGTTGCAACATGTGCCTTGATATTGGTTATGTGAATATGTGAATACTGTAGATAGTTTACTTTCTTTTAGTACTTAGCTATAGTTTAGATTTCTTTTATATGTGTGCTATGACTCCCAAGTTTGATGACTCGGTCTCAACTGAATTCTAGCTTAGCCGAGTTTGATCCTGAGATTGAAAGAACCTTGTTACACACTCGGCAAGCTAGACGACGTTTGGATTATACGGCTAGTATTTCAGCCTCTCTTGAGGAACATACCGAATCACTAGACGGTACCGAGAGTGACTTGGAGTCCGCTACTTCCTATTCTCTGTTGGCACTACTAATACATCTTTGCATCCTACAGGTGAACCATATATGGCGGAGCCACGACGGATCACTTTGCATGAGCAAGGAGCTCCAGATATCATACTCCAACCTTTGCAAGCAAGGTATCCTAACCTTGATCCAAACTTTGAGTTGAAGAGTAGCTTGATAAATTTACTTCTTAAGTATCATGGGTTGCCGGGTCAAGACCCCATCCGACATCTAAGAGATTTTCAAGTTGCTTGTTCTACGGCTCGAAGGCATGGAGCTTATGAGTTGGCTATTATGGTTTTTGCCTTCCCCTTCTCTCTTGAGGGGCAAGCAAAGATGTGGTTTTATTCACAACCGGATGAGATTATGACCAATTGGGATTTCTTGAGAAGAGAGTTTCTAGATAAATTCTTCCTACCGGAGAAGACCGACTACATCCGGAAGGAGATTTTGGGTATAATGCAAAAAGACCAAGAGAGTTTGTATGAGTATTGGACTCGGTTCAAGAGGCTATTGGAATCTTGTCCACACCATGGGTTGAACACTCACTTGCTCATTAGTTACTTCACCGGAGGTCTTTGTGCGGAAGATAGAAGATTGCTCACCGCTTCTAGTGGCGGTTCCCTTTCAAAGAACAAGACTGAGGGAGAAGCTTGGAAATTGATAAATGATGTTGCTGAGGCTACACAACATGTGAGGGTGAGAAGTAATCCTCTCAAGGGTGTGGTAGAACCATCCCCTTCCGAAGCAAGATTAACCAAGGCACTTGGGGACATGACTACTATCCTCACTCAAATACAAAAAGATCAAAAGGAATACTATTCCATCCAAGCCATCCAAGCCCCACCTCAAGTTGCTCAACTTGAAGGCCCTCCTAGAATTTATGGTTTGTGCTCTAGCACCACACGTTACACCGATCAATGCCATCAAATCCAAGAGGAACATGCTCTTGTAGTGGCCAAAGTGAATTACAACAACCGTCCACCCTATCCTTCTCAAGGCCAAAACAACTACTCTCATGGTAGTAATCAAAATCAAGGGTGGAGGGATAATGCACAAGGGAGCAATCAAAACCAAAGATGGAACAATTCTTCTTCTCATTACAACAACAACCAATCCTCATCTTAATATCACAATAACAATAACCACCAAGCCAACCAAAATCACCACAACCAAAACCAAAGCAACTACACCAAATACCAAGCACCACACCATAGACAACAATCCAACCAAGCCTTTTCATCTTCCACCAATCAATTCGATGAGCTTAGAACCGCTATGGAGAAACGGGACGAGAGCTATAAGGCTCAATTCGATACCATGGGCGCTCAATTAGCCAATCTCACCGATATGATCTCGAAGATGTCCATGTCCTCCAACAACACCAACCAACCTTCAAGCTCTTCTAGACTTCCTTCCCAACCCCAACCAAATCCCAAGGGCAGTCTCAATGCCATCACTCTACGGTCGGAGACTACATTGGAGGAGATACCTCCTAGGGTCATGGAAGACATTCATGAGGAAGAAGTAGTTGTTGAAGCTCCACATGAAGAGGAGGAGGTAGACAAAAAGCAAGATGAAGAAGGTGTAAGCCTTAAGGAACCCAAGAGGAAAGATATAGTGGATGAGTCCATTCCTATCCCATTCCCTTCCTTGGTGAAGAAAGCAAAGAAGACGCCGGAATTCGATTTAAACATGCTTCAAGTGTTCAAGAAAGTTGAGGTAACCATACCACTTCTTGATGCTATCCAACAAATTCCGAAGTATACAAAATTTCTGAAAGACTTGTGCACACACAAGGATAGGATAGGAGAGTTGGAGACATTATCCTTGGGTAGTTCAATTTCTTCATTGATGGAACCTATTCCAAAGAAATGTGGTGACCCTGGACCTTGTTTGGTGTCTTGTTGTATTGGTGGACGCACTTTTCATGACTGTATGTGTGATCTAGGAGCTTGCGTAAGCATCATGCCACTGTCCATTTTTGTGCGGTTGAATTTAGCTCCATTAAAGAAGTCAGTGGCAAAGTTTGCCTTAGCCGATAAAAGTGTATTCACGGTGATGGGAATAGCAGAAGATGTACTTGTGGCAATCAAGGATTTGGTCTTTCCGGTTGACTTTTACATCCTTGAAATGCCTCCGACAGAAAATAGAAGCTCATCTTCCGTTCTACTTGGTAGACCCTTCCTCAAGACCTCTAAATTCAAGTTAGATGCCTTCACCGGCACATATTCCTTTAAGGTTGGAGACAAGACTATCAAGTTCAATTTAGAAGAGGCCATGAAGCATCCTCCCGAAGAGCATTCCGTTCTCCTATGTGATGTAATTGATGAAGTGGTAGCGGAAGTGCGAGAAGAAGACCACAACAAGTTGTGCTACCATATTGTTGAAGAGACGGATGACCAAGAGGATGAACATGAGAAAGTTGTTGAGAATGAACTCCGTGAGCTTGATGAAAAAGAACCTCAGCTTGAGGCAAAAAGTGAACTGAAGCCTCTTCCATCTCATTTGAAGTATGCTTTCTTAGAAGACAACCAAAAGTTTCCGGTCATTATTGCTAGTGAGCTTTCGAGTGAAGAAGAAGAAAAGCTCCTAGATGTTCTAAGAAGGTACAAGATGGCAATCGGTTGGGGCCTAGCTGATATTGTGGGGATTGACCCTCGCAAATGCATGCATCGTATATTTCTCCAAGTGGGAGCTAGGCCGGTTAGGCAATTGCAAAGGAGGCTCAACCTGACCATCCTTGATGTGGTAAAGAAGGAGGTTACTAGGCTACTTGATGCGGGTATCATATACCCAATTTTTGACAGTGAATGGGTGAGCCCGGTCCAGGTTGTTCCCAAGAAATCGGTCATCACTGCGGTTAAGAAGGATGATGGTGGAGTGGTCACCAAGAGAGTACAAAATGTGTGGCGAGTGTGCATCGACTAAAGAAGGTTGAATGCCTCTACAAGAAAGGACCACTACCCTTTGCCCTTTATTGATAAGATGTTGGACCGTTTGGCGGGTAAATCCCATTATTGCTTTCTTGATGGATTCACTGGTTACTTCCAGATTCACATTGCTCCTGAAGATCAGGAAAAGACCATATTCACTTGCCCTTTTGGCACCTTTTCCTACAAAAGGATGCCATTTGGACTATGTAATGCACCTGCTACTTTTTAGCGGTGTATGACCAGTGTCTTTTTCGATCTAATGGAGAATTGTCTGGAAGTCTTTATGAATGACTTCAGTGTTTATGGAACTTCATTTGACTGCTGCTTAGAGAACTTGGCCAAGGTCTTAGCTAGATGTGTTGACACTAACCTTGTCTTAAATTTTGAGAAATGTCACTTTATGGTAAGGCAAGGTATAGTGTTAGGACATGTGGTGTCTAGTGAAGGCATTTCTGTAGACCCGGCCAAGGTCGATGTTATCACCACTTTACCTCACCCCTCATCTGTGAGGGAGGTCCGCTCGTTTTTGGGACATGTAGGATTTTACAAGTGCTTTATCAAAGATTTCAGCAAGATTGCTTTGCCATTGTCGCGCCTACTCCAAAAAGATATGGATTTTGAGTTTGACAGTGCATGTGTGAAAGCATTTGAAGAGCTAAGGAGAGTTCTTACCACAGCACCGGTTGTGCGAGGCCCCAACTGGACGTTGCCATTCGAGATAATGTGCGATGCGTCGAACTATGCTATATGTGCCGCGCTTGCACAGCGCGATGGTAAACTCCCTTATGTCATTGCTTACTCTTCTAAAATATTGGATGCAGCGTAATCCAACTATACCACTACAGAAAAAGAACTCCTAGCTATTGTTCATGCTTTAGATAAATTCAGATCTTATCTGCTAGGGTCTAAGATAGTGGTATACACGGATCATGCAGCTTTAAAGTATTTATTGACAAAGAATGAGTCAAAGCCTAGACTCATACGTTGGATCTTGCTTTTGCAAGAATTCAACATTGAGATTAGGGACCAGAGTGGGTCTCAAAACTTGGTTGCGGATCATTTAAGCCGCCTTGAGAATTTAAAATTTGGCCCATTTCCGATCAATGACTCATTCCCATTGGATAGTTTGCATGCTGTGTCGGATAGCTTTCCTTGGTTTGCCCCAATGGCGAACTACTTGGTTGCGAAAATCTTCCTTTCCAACTTTTCTAAAAACCAAAGGGACAAGTTGAGGAGTGATTCCAAATACTACATTTGGGATGACCTTCACTTGTGGAAGAGGGGCGTGGACCAAGTAATTCGAAGATGTGTATCGGAATCTAAAATTTAACCTATTCTTGAAGCTTGCCATTCGTCCGAATGTGGTGGCCACTTTGGCCGACAAAGGACAGCTAAAAAGGTGTTGGATTGTGGATTCTGGTGGCCAACCTTATTTAAGGATGCTAACCGGGTCTATGTGTCTTGCCATCAGTGTCAAAAGTTGGGAAACACGTCCCAAAGGGATGAGACGCCTCAGCAACCTATGTTGTTCTGTGAGATATTTGATGTATGGGGCATTGACTTTATGGGACCGTTTCCCAACTCAAGTAGGTATCTATATATTCTGTTAGCGGTTGACTACGTGTCAAAGTGGGTAGAAGCAATACCTACCCGCCTTGACGACGCCAATACCATTGTTTCTTTTATTAGAAATCACATTGTATGCCGTTATGGGTCGCCACGAGCAACCGTGAGCAACCAAGGATCCCACTTTTGTAACAGGAAAGTAGAGGCACTACTCAAGCGCTATAGGATGTTGCATAAGGTTGCCACTGCTTATCATCTGCAAACCAATGGACAACTAGAAGTGTCCAACCGGGAGATCAAGAGAATCTTGGAGAAAGTAGTCAATCCACAAAGGAATGATTGGAGTTTCTGGTTAGGAGATGCACTATAGGCGTATAGGATGGCCTACAAGACTCCGTTAGGGATGAGCCCCTTCCGAATCGTCTATGGTAAGGCATGCCACCTTCCGGTGGAAATTGAGCATAGAGCCTATTGGGCGGTAAAGCAGTGCAACATGGATCCAACCAAGGCGGGAGTGGCCAGAAAATTACAGCTAGAGGAGCTCGAGTGCTTGAAGAACGAAGCGTATGAGAATTCCTGAATTTACAAGGAAAAGACTAAGGCATTTCATGACCATCACATCCAGAAGAAGGATTTCCAAGAAGGTGATGAGGTTCTCCTCTACAACTCGAGGCTTAGATTCATGCCTGGCAAGCTCCGTTCTAGATGGGAAGGACCTTTCAAGGTGAAGGAGATAAAGCCCTATGGAGTGGTAGAATTGTTTGATCCTAAAAGTGAAGCAACTTTCAAGGTGAATGGACATAGAGTGAAGAAGTACCATGGCTACAAGCTCCCAAAAGAGCTAGAGGTGTTCCTGCTAACGGATGCGCCTAAAGGAGGAAAAGCTTAAGCAACTGAGCGTCCAACTTAAGGACGTTAAAGAAAAGTGCTTGGTGGAAAGCACCCCACCGTGGTAAGATCTTCCTTGTGTATACCATCTTATTTTTAGATCTAGATTCTTATGAATTTTGTGACTTCTTGATGTTGTTGACTGCATAGGATTGCTAGTTTCTTTGTTCTTGATTGGATAAATAGGATGTTCATATAGTTTTCATCATTTTGGTATGGATGAATTGTTAAGGTGAAGAGAATGCTATGTTTTGAATAAGTGTATGAATTAGTGAAGTGTTCTCTTGACTACTAGCTTAAAAACCTGCCAAAATTGTGTTAGAATAGCTTTTCGCTATGCTAAAAAAAAAGGGACAAAAGGGCATCCGCGCGCAAGCGCCCTGTGCGCACGCGCGCGGGAGGTGTATTTCCTGCTCTTGGGCCAAAAACCCGAGACTCATGCTCACTTTGTACCCATTTCGTGCTAGGCACCCACGCGTCAGCGTACGTGCCGCCTGTGCGCACCTTGCAATTTAACCATCGACGCGCAAGCGCACTGTGCGCGCGCGCGCCGATGGTGCTGCATAAACTCCCTGGTACAAAAACCAGAGAGTTATGCCATACTTGTGCCTAACCTGTGCCCACACCGACGCGTCCGCAAACTGCGCGCGTCCGCGCCGGTCGCCAACCCACTCAGGCACGCGTCCGCACGCCTGTACTGAATGCTAACTCTAGTACATATTACCCGAGACTTGGGCCAACTTTGTGCCAATCCTGTGCCAGGGGCACAGCTACACTCGCGCATCAGCGCCATTGACGCATGCGTGTCCCTTGTCCGACCCTCACCGACGTGCCAGCGTACTGTGCGCACGCGCGCCGGTCGCGTGAATCAGTTTTAAAGCTGCGCACCCTGCTTCTATCCCACTTTCTTTCTTATTTCTTTCTTTCTTCTTCCTTCTCCACCATCTCTCTTTTCTTCTCTTCTTCTTCCACAATCCACCATCACTATCTCTGGTTACTTAACGGCGACCACCACCGCTTCCGGTGGCTCTACACTTCTTCTCTCCTTCTCATTCTCACAAGAAGAGAACCTCACTTTCTTCTTTTCTCCTTCTCAAGGTTCTACTTCTTCCATATCTCATCTATTACTTTCATTGCATAATCTCTTCTTCTAGTTAGATTTTTCTTGTTTGTTTACTTATTTTCTATTTTCGCTACATGATTACTTTACTTGCTTTTTATTTGTTTACTTTTCCTTTTTCTTGTTCTTCCATGGATGGTGAATTTGAATTTTAATTTGCTTTGATAGATTTTCTTGTTGTCTATCATTGTCTTTGTCATGTAAGTGATGTTATGTGATAATTGATATTTCATTTTGGGATTCAAATTAGTTGAGTTTCTCATAATTGCTCATTGCTTGATAACTGCACACCAAGTGTTCGAGGAAATGCACGAATGCCATTTTGGTTTGTTTTAATCATGTATCTTCACTTTGGTGCTTCCTCCTCACTCACTTGCTCTCTTCTAAATGCATTGAGTCCACTTTTCTTATCACTTGCTAATTAGATACTCCTTGAACATGACTTGCTCTTTGTTATGGATGCTTGAGATTACTCTTCTCATGCCATTTTGCATGCTTCCTTCCCTCTTGCATCCCATGCCAATTGTTGTGACCCATGTTTCTATGATTACTTTGTTGCATTGTTTCTTATGGGCAATATCTTTCGCTTGCATATTTTTGTTGAGATGATTCTTTGGGTTTAATGCTTTCCTTTTTCCCTTCCTTTTTCAGGATGGCCACCAAGAAAGGCAAGGAGAAAGCTTCAAGGAAACCGGCTGCAAAGAGGGCACCCCAAAGGTCAAACTCTAAGGCGCACTCTTCATTAGGAGCTAAACCGCTATCTAAAAAGGCAAAGACACCTGCTCCTATTGATGAAAACGAGAAGAGCAAACCGGCAAAGGATTCTTCAAAGTTCCCCAACTGCTTCTGTGAACTTATGTTCCCCGCCATGGTTGAGAGAAATTACCATGCTGAGCATCTACTCGCTCCGCCGGACAAGGTTGCTCCTTGTATTCTACCCCACATTGAACGGCGAGGATGGGAGTTCTTTCTGAGAAAACCACGAGAGGTCAACCTCTCCTGGGTGGTAGAGTTCTACACTAACTACCACCTTCCCTCTCTTCAATCGGTATAAGTGCGCCGGAAGCAAGTCTCAGATTCAGAAAAGGCTATTCAGCATGTGCTTAATGTCCTACCGGTAGCAAGTGACATGGATGGCTACCAAGAGGTCTTACGTCAGTGAGAAAAGTTTGGATTTGATTGGGATTCGATTCTCCGAGTCATTGCTGAACCGGAGATATTTTGGATCCATGGTCGATTTCGGATGAGGCCTAAGTGCATTGACACTCGCTTTCTCACTGTAGAAGCTACAGCTTGGGCCCAGATCCTATCCCATTATGTGCCACCTAGAACTCACAAGTCGTCCTTCACGGCGGATCTCGCTTTGCTTGTTTGGTGTAGACTCACGGAGAGACCGGTGAACATTCCACTTCTTGTCAAGCAAGCAATGGGACAAGTCCACAGCCGTGGTAATCTGCCATTTCTCGCATTGATATCTGATTTAGTTGCTGCTATGGGTGTTCCTTGGGTAGATATGGATACAAAGGCTATCATTCCGGCTAAGGGCGATGTGGTCCCAAGCGGGAAATACTTACATCTTCCCATGAACAACCCAAGCCTTGACATAGCCCTTCCATCGACTATTCCCTCTACCTCATCGTCACCACCACGAAAAAGATCCACACATCAAAGGATAGAAGATCTACACCGGAAGATTGATAGATATGAGCGGCGCAACCAACGCCGATACACTTATATCAAGAAGCTTCTGCGTTGTGTTACCCCTAGCATGAAAGAACCCGAAATATTCACATCCACCTCAAACCCAAGTGATGAGAGCTCTGATGGAGGGGATAGTGAAGGTTCCGGTCCTGACCATCCTTTGCGCATTGTTGGTAGCACGAAGGACTGTGCTAAATTCTAAGTGTGGGGAGGTCGTTCGACCGATCTCCATGGGTAACAATCTCTTTCTTTCAACACCCATGGATTTATCTTTTGCTTAGTAGTTAGTACATTGCATGTGTAGTTAGTTTTGCTTGTAAATACTCGCATGATAGTTAGTTTCTAGAGAGTTACTTGGTCAAAATAATGACTTCTTCCCCAAGAAACTACGTTTTAGGGTACCCTACCAATTTTGAAAAAAAAAAGGGGTATCCTACCAATTTTGAAAAAAAAAATTTGCGGAAAACTTGCTTCGAGAATGTATTTTGGAACATAGTGATTGAGCTAAGAACACAAGCATGTAAGTTTTGAGCCTATTATGTGGTTATATCTTCTAACCACTATTTCCCATTCTTGTGTGCGTTATTCTCTCTCTATGATTGTAATCCTTGCTTTGTCTGATTCTATATGTCCATTACTTTGTGTATAAATGCATTTACATGATTGAGGCCATCATTTCAATAGTCACTTTTCCCAAATGGCCTTAACCTTTTTATCTACCATTGCCAACCAATTTTGAGCCAATGATAAACCCTTTTTGTTCTAAATATAGCACATCAACAACCCTAAGTGAAAAATAATGAATGTCCCTGGATTTGGATCCTTGATTAACTTAGATAAGTTAGGGTGTGTGTCATCAATTGGGAGGGTGTACTTGGGAACTTGGGTAGATATAAAGGTGTGTATTTGTAATTGTAATTGGAAATTTTGGAAAGTGGAAACATACTCATGTATTGAATGATTGAGCCATGTGCATTGGGACTTTTATACATGAAACCTCAAGAAAGAGGGGACCAAAAAGAAAAAGAAATTGTATGTGTATATATGAGAATGTAAGAAAAAGAAATAGAAAAATAGAAGAAACAAAAATAGAAAAAGAGAAAGCAATGAAAGGGGACAAAAATGCCCCAAGACAAAGTAATAATAACAATGCATATGGGATGTGAATTGGAAAAAATGCATGAGTATACAAAAAGTGAAACACATGGGTAGCTAGGTATTGTATTACAGTTGTATAGGTTGTCCTATGTGTCTAGTGGGATCTTAGATTAATCAAGGACTCAAATTTTAAGCTCACTTGACCATATACATCCTTACCTTCACCCTAGCCCCATTACAACCCATGAATAAGACCTCATGATTCTTGTAAGAATGCATTAAGTAATTGTTGATTGTTAGATGAAAGACAAATCTTGGAAAGTATGATTAGGAGAGGATTGAGTGACGAACCCTATACACTCGAGCAAATAGAGCGGATACACTTCCGGTGAGGGTTCGATGCTCAACTCCTTGTTCCCGGCTTTCACAAGCGTTCATCTAGCAAGTTATATTCACTTCATGTTGATGTTCAAATTGGTAGGATTTATGAACTATATAGCATTTTCATCCCGTATGCTCATATGTGTTCTTGGAGGATAAATTTACCCTTGACCAAGTAGATAGATTATTTTATTTTAGTTGCATGCATTCATTTAGGAAAATTGCATTTCATAAACCCTTTCTTACCATGATCTTTGATCTTTTTATTTTAAGCATGAGGACATGCTTAGTTTAAGTGTGGGGAGATTTCATAAACCCCAATTTTGTGGTTTATATTGTGTAGAATTCGGGGGTTTTTGTCAATATTTCTCACACTTATTCACAAGAAATGCATGGTCTTGTGTTCTCTTCCTAATATTGCTCCATGATGAAAAACATGCTTATTTTGCCTTAGAATTGCTATATTTTGATCCTCTTTTATTACCATTCGATGTCGTGATGTATCTGTTGAGTGATTTCAGGATTTATAGGACAAGAATGGCCTAGAAGAGAGAAAGAAAGCATGCACAAAAGGAAGAAACATGAAGATTTGGATTTTGGGAACTTCAATATCGGCGCGCACGCGTGGATGTAGATAGATGGAAGCGGCGCACAAGGATAGACGCATCCGCGCGGATCAGAGAATTTCCATCGTGGCACATGCGCACATGGCGCGCACGCGTGGATCACAAAAGCAATCGGCGCGCACGCACGCATAGCGCGCACGCGCGGAAAGCTCACGTGACCTCATTAAAGAAAATCATGCCTGGCGATTTCTGAGGCTCATCAGGCCCAATTTCAAGCTATTTCTGCATGGAAAAGACCCAAGGATGCTAGGGGGAAAGGGGGATCAATCATTTGACACTTAGACACAATTTTAGTTAGTTTTTGGGGGTTCTTTGTTCTTCTAGAGAGAGAAACCTTTGTTCCTCTCTAGATCTAGCTTTAATTTGATCTTCCCTTGTTGAATTCTGAATTGGATCTTGTTAATTACTAGTTTTAATTATTTAATTTGAATTCTCTAGTATAATTTTGCTTAGATCTTGTGTTAGTTTTATGTTTCCTTGTTGTTTGTCATTTTATACCCATTCCATGAATTTTGTAGATCTTGATTTGTTATTGTTGCATTGATGATCTCCATGATTAATTGTGTTGTTTGAGTGATTGTATGTTGGTAATTGTTAGTGGGTACTCGTTAAATCCGATTTAATTACAATTTAATTAGATCTTTTATTAATGCTTTCATGTGTTTGATGAAATGTTTTCTTTGATTATGGAGTAGTTCTCTTCACTCTTGGCCTAGGCTAAGGGAATTGGGTAAGCTTGAGTCATTGGGTCTAATGGATTTGATGATTTGGGAATCCTTAGTGGTCAATTTGATAGCCATTGACAGTAGCCTACCTCCAAGTTAATTGGTAGTTAGGTTGGACCTTATGGGTTGATGTTGATGATGCACGGAAACTTGTCTCTCAACAGATTTCCCTCGGCAAGTATACCGAATTGTCGTCAAGTAAAAACTCACAATAGAGTGAGGTCACAGGGATTGATTGGTCAAGCAACTTTAATTGAAGGAATGTTCTAGTTGAGCTAAGCAGAATTTGATTTGAGAATTGCAGGAAATTAAATGGCGGAAAAGTAAATGGCAGAAAATGTAAATGCTGGAAATAAAGAACTGAACATAAATGACGGAAAGTAAATTGCAGAATCTTAAATGGGAAATAGGGAAGATGAGCATAAAAGTAAATGGAAGAAAATAAAGAGAATGGGTAAGATCAGAAATGGGGAGTTCATTGGGCTCAGGAGATGTATTCTCCGGATCAAGTTCATTTTCATCTCTTCCTCAATCAATGCATTCATTGATCTCTTTGGCAATCTTAAGTGATTGAATTCCAATTCCTTGGTAATTCAATCTCTCAAATCTTGAACAATAGCCAATTCCTTGGTCTAATTGCTCATGAGAAGAGATGAATTATGGTCACTGATTATACCACATGTATTTCCAAATCAAAGTATTGGGAGAATTATATGTCACTATATCCGTCTAAACCCCAATTTGATCCAACATGAGAAAGCATTTCTAGCATAATCTCTTCATTCTTCTTCCAAGGTTCCGAAGAGATCCAAGTATGAATAGCTTCTTTTCTAAGACAACTACCCAATTGGATGAATATTGAAGGCTTTCTAGTAAAATCAAGAGAAAAGAAAGAAGAAGAATAATGAAAACTATTATTGATCCATCAAATTACAACAGAGCTCCCTAACCCAATGAAAGGGGTTTAGTTGTTCATAACTCTGGGAATGGAAAGCAAAGATGGAAAATACATTCTGAAAGTAAAACTAGAAGAGAAAGTAAAATTATACAGAGAGTAGTTCTCCCAATGCTCCAAAAGCTCTCTTTCTAGTTCAAAACTACTCCTATATATACTACTCTTCTGATCTTCTAGTTGGCTCTTCAAGTCTTGGATATGGGCCTTTGGATCTTTGAGTTGAAGCAGTTATCATCTTCAGTGGGCTTAGCTTTGCTTGCAGAAAAAGTGTGAGTTAGGCATGGACGTTAGTTAGGACGTTAGTGGTGTTAACGTTAAGTAAAAAATGTGGGTTCGAGAATGTTAGTGACGATCATCTTTTTCACTAACGTTCCTAACCCAAAATGGTCTACGTTAACTTCAACGTTAGTGGCACTAACGTGACCACTAACGTTGCCTCTTGGTCCTTCGCAAACGTTATTGGCATTCACCTTTTCTAATAACGTTTGCTTGTTGCCCTTCCTCCCTACGTTAGAGTCCACATTAGTGTAGCTAACGTGATCCTTAACGTGGGCATGCCTCAGCTTCGAGAGCGTTAGTGACACTTACCTTTGTCACTAACGCTCCAAACGCCCCTTCCCACGTTAGTGCCTCACGTTAATTGTATTAACGTGACCACTAATGTGGTGGTGATTGCCATCTCCAACGTTAGTGACAAAGGTGAGTGTCACTAACATTGGCTCATCATTTCTTTCCTCCACGTTAGCTTCCACATTAATGTAATTAACGTGGCAACTAACGTGGCTAATAGTGGCTTGGTCCAACGTTAGTGACAAAGGTGAGTGTCACTAACGTTGGCTCTTCCTTACTCCTCCCACGTTAGAGTTCACGTTAATGTAGTTAACGTGACTCTTAACGTGGCCAATTGTACCTTTTGGAACATTAGTGGTATTCACTTTTACCACTAACGTTGGGGCTTTCTTTTTCCTCCACGTTAGCTTCCATGTTAATGTAGTTAACGTGGACACTAACGTGGGCTATGATGGCTCACGAAGGCATTATTGGTGTTCACTTTTCTTATTAACGTTGCAAGCGAGCCTCCATTCCACGTTAATGGTCACGTTAGTTAGACTAACGTGGCATCTTCCTTGCTTCCTTTGTCCTGAAATCAAGCAAGTAAAGTGCATCAAAGCTAGGTTCTAACTCATGAGATTATGCATCATCTATTTTATCATTCAATTCATGCATAATTCTCATAAGATCATGTAAAATTCACAATGTTTGCTTGAATCAAGATGTAAGTGGTTATCTACCCAAAACTTACTTATTAACTAAGAAAAATGCATGAAACTACCCTAAAACAGTAAAAAAAAGGTCAGTGAAACTGGCCAAAATGCCCTGGCATCACAACACCAAACTTAAAGCTTGCTTGTCCCTAAGCAAGTACTGAAACATGAGAATGATGAATGAAATGACAAGAGAAATGAGTCATTATTGTGGAAGTCATGTCCTTGGTTTTATGGAGCTTCATGCATAGCAACTTAGGTTCATTCCTTCACTGGCTTTCAGACTTTTATCATGCCCTGGAATACTCACTTGATTGCACCCTTTGAGACTTTTATTCATTGATCCCTTTGTCTTTTCAAGGTTTAATTGTGTTCTTAGACTAGGTGCTTTGTGAGGGGGCGACTCTTTAAGATAAGCTTTCAGCCAGCACTCCCGAACCAGTTGGTCCAAGGTGCTGGGTGTTAAGACACCCCTAAGGACTTACTCCCTCAAGTCTCTTTCCCCCATACATACACACCACAGGCACATGGTTTGTTATTTTCTTACTTGAGACCTTGGTGTCCAGCACCTCTTTGGGTTACTAAGTGTTCTGTAGCAAAGGTTACTCTTGATAGTGGACTTTCAGCTGATAATCTCGGGTTAGTTAACCCAAGTTACCAAGTGATAAGGCACCCCTGAGAGCTTATTCATCCAAGCATATCCTTTACACAGGAGCACCACAGACACATGCCTCAAGATTCAACCCTTGGTGCCTAGCCTTATTTCTTACTCTTTTTCTTTATTTCTCAACTTTCGTTTTTCATTCCCTTTTTCTTATTAGGATCTTGTTATTTAGCTAGTCTCATGGGTTTTGTTTCAAGTATATAATTCAGGACAGATAGTTGCCTTCCTACCTTGTTGGTGAACCAACTTAGCTAAGTAATTACTACACCACAAGCTTAAGAACTTACTCCACAAATTGAACCTCACTCTTGGTCTTTCATAATATCTCTTTTTATTTGACTTAAAGGACAATCATACAAGTGAGCAAGGTGAAATTAAAAACAGGTAACTTGGACCAGCACACATATGACAAGGGCAGGGGGAAAACGAACATTAAATTTTAGTGATTTAAACTAAAGAGTAACTAATAATCAGGGATACATTCAGACTTCCAATTTGAGCATTTCCAAGCATATGGAATCAAGTAACAATACAACCTTTTGGTGGTGACTTCTAGCCTTCCCTTTGTTGTCATCGTCCATAACTTTTGCATCCTTCTTCGCCTCCTTGGATGATGGTGCACCGTTTTTCCCGAAGATTTGATTGAATTCCTGCAAAGTTATTGGAAGTTGCTTGTTCCCAAAGCACTTGAGAAATAGTTAGCATGCATGTATGCTTGTGAATTTCTGAACCTGATTTGGTGTGTGAACACCAAACTTAGTTCCTTGCTTAATACAACAGATTGAATACATGCAGAGAACCTTATGTGCTTTTATTACTAAAACGACTATGAACTAAAAACTAAACTCTTGTCAAGTGGTTTCTCTGATTGGCTGGGGCTAGCAATCTGCTCTTGAAGAGGTGTAGTGTGATTCTAACTGAAATCTTTGGTGGAACACCAAACTTAGAATTACACATTCACTCTTGGATTGTTTTGGTGTGCAACACCAAACTTAGCTCCTCGCAATACAGGGCAAACTACTTGTAACTTTTATTGAAATAATCATGAAAAGGAAACTACCTTAGGTTGGGTTGCCTCCCAATGAAGCGCTCTTTTAGCGTCGCTAGCTCGACGATTTCTCTTTGTCAGGGTAGTTGGTAATGCTTCAAATCTTCCCCCCTCGTAGTAAATCTATCTCTATTGGCTTCATCAAGAATCTCCACATGTTCTAAGGAGAGAATTCTGTTGATGGTGAAAACTTTAGGTAGCTGAGATGGGATGTGGGGAGATGAGGTGGGATAACTAGGAAATAAGATGAGATCACTTTATCCCTTGGAGAGAAATTCTCTGTGGGGATCTTCTTGTTCCTCCATCTCCTTGGTGCCTTCTTCTTTGTTTCTTTTGATGTTGCCATGCTCTTTGTGGACTCTTTTTCCAATGAAATTTCGTTGCTGGTCTCATATGACTCTGGTGGTTTAGGTTCCTCCTGGTTTCCCTTTAGCTGTGACAACTGCTGACTGTCTTGCTCATCAACCAAAGGGATTCCCAGGTGTACAGCTTGCGTTTCAATGCTTGTTTCTTCCACCAGTGCTTTGTCGTGGTCTCCCCTTGGTTCCTTGTTTTCCTGATATGCTTCTTGTGAGGGTTTGAAGACATTGAATGCGAGTTGTTCATCATGTATCCTCAGTATTAGCTCTCCTGGCTCCACATCTATGAGCACTCTGGCTGTAGCTAGGAATGGTCTTCCCAATATGATTGGGTGAAGGTGACTCTCTTCCATTTCCAATATGACAAAGTCTGTGGGAAGGAAGTAATTCCCAACCTTCACCAACACGCTTTCAACCACTCCTACTACTTGTTTTTGAGTTTTGTCAGCCAGCCTGATGACTACATCTGTGGGCATTAGCTCATTGATCTACAGCTTCTTCATGAGAGATAGAGGCATTAAATTAATGCTTGCTCCTAGATCACAGAGTCCTTTGTCAATCAGTGTGTCTCCTATGGCACAGGGGATGTGAAAACTCCCTGGATCCTTCCTTTTTGTAGGCAACTCTGATTGTATAAGAGCACTGCACTCCTTATTCATCACTATTGTTTGTCCTCCTTTGAGTGAGCTTTTCCTGGTCAGCAGCTCTTTCATACACTTAATGTATGAGGGCATTTGTTGGAGAGCCTTGATGAATGGTATGTTCACATGAAGGGATGCAAACATGTCGAGGAATTTTGAGTATATTCTCTTTTCTACACCACCCTTGAGTCTTTGGGGAAAAGGTGCATATAGGTTCAGGATCTCCTTCTGTGTAATTTTGGTTTCTTGGTGACACTCTTCCTGCTTCTTTGCTGAAGTATCTCCAGAGTGTTCTAAGGGTTTGTTCAGTTCTTCCTCAGTCCCCTTATCACTTATAGTGACCATCTTGAAATCTTCCCATCTTACTTTCTTTGCTTCACCTCTCGGATTTTTCTCTGTGTCACTTGGGAAGCTATCAGTAGGTTTGGGAATCTTCTCAGAGAGGTATCCCACTTGAAATTCCAGTCTCTTGATCGTTTCTTCCTGGTTCTTGATATTGGCTCGCACCTCCTCCTTGAACACCTTGTTATCTTGAATTTCCTTACATATACCCTCAAGTAGGGTCTCAATCCTTGAGAGTCTATCTTCGGATGATGGTGAGTTGAGATTGGAGGGATGAGAGGGGTCATTTTGGCTTTGGTATGGATGTTGAGATGTGTTGTTAGGTGGGTGCTGATATGATCTCTGTGTAGAATGTTGGTGAGCTGCATTGTTGTTGGGGTTGTGACGTCTCTGATCTTGGCCTTGATATTATTGACTTCCCCATCCAAAGTTTGGGTGGTTCCTCCAACTAGGATTATAAGTTTTGGAGTATGGATCATGGTTTTGCCTAGGTGAGTTTCCAATGTAGTTGGCTTGTTCCTGATCACCTTCTGCCTCTGCATTCACTCCTTCTTGGGCTGCTGATGAGGTGGTGATTGCTGCTATTTGGTTCCTATCCATCTTCTTGGTAAGGTCATCCAACTATTTGGTGATCATCTTGTTCTGAGCCAGCAATGTATCCACGTTGTTTAGCTCCATCACTCCTCTAGTGTTGCCTCTTTCAGAAGCATAGAAGTAGTCATTCTCAGCTACAATCTCAATGACATCTATAGCTTCTTCAATGGTCTTCTTCTTGTTCAGAGATCCCCCAGATGAGTGGTCTACTGCCTTCTTTGATTCGTAAGAAATACCCTCATAGAAGATGTGTAACTACACCCATTCATTGAACATATCTGGCGGGCACCTTCTTGTCAAGTCCTTAAACCTCTCCCATGCTTCATATAGAGTTTCACCATCTTGTTGCCTGAAGGTTTGTACCTCAGCTCTCAACCTGTTGATCCTTTGAGGAGGATAGAATCTCGCCAAGAATTTGTTCACCACATCTTCCCAGGTTGTTAAACTCTCCTTTGGGAAGGACTCCAGCCATTTAGATGCTTTGTCCTTGAGTGAGAAGGGAAACAAAAGCAATCTATAGGTGTCAGGATGAACACCATTAAACTTCACAGTATCACATATCCTCAAGAAGGTGGTTAGATGTTGATTGGGATCTTCTTGGACACTTCCTCCGAATGAACAGTTGTTCTGAACAAGGGTGATGAGCTGTGGCTTTAGTTCAAAGTTATTGGCATGTATGGTTGGCTTTTGGATGCTACTTCCACAGTTTCCTGGGTTTGGATTTATGTAAGATCCCAGAACTCTTCTCTCTTGCCCAGCATGATGCACTGGACCTTCTCTGCCATGGTTGTGAGCTTCTTCTTCATGATGATTCTCCATATTCTCATCCATGTCTGGTTCAAAGTACTCTTCCTCTTCCTCAGCACCAACAACTCTCTTTCCTCTTGCTTCCCTCCTTAGTCTAAGGAAGGTCCTCTCGAGTTCAGAATCAAAAGAAGTTGAAGCCCCACTTCTTCTACCTGTCATACAACCAACAAGGCCAAAGCAAAAGGGAGATAGAGAGTATTCTTTTTAAAAATGCTGTTAGTGTGAGTGATGCAATATATCAAACAGTTAGTGGGTTAGTGAACTGAATTGTAACAAATAAGAGAACACCACAAATGGGTACGGGTAAAGGGAAGAAAATAACTGAAATTGAAAGTAAATCAATCAAATGGAAATTAAATCAAACAAAAGAAAAATGCTCAATCTAGTTATCCACCAATTTAATCATTATTGATACAAAATCAATCCCCGGCAACGGCGCCATAAACTTAATGCACGAAAACTTGTCTCTCAACAGATTTCCCTCGGCAAGTATACCGAATTGTCGTCAAGTAAAAACTCACAATAGAGTGAGGTCGAATCCGACAGGGATTGATTGGTCAAGCAACTTTAATTGGAGGAATGTTCTAGTTGAGCTAAGCAAAATTTGATTTAAGAATTGTAGGAAATTAAATGGTGGGAAAGTAAATGGCAGAAAATGTAAATGCTGGAAATAAAGAACTGAACATAAATGACGGAAAGTAAATTGCAAAATCTTAAATGGGGAATGGGGAAGATGAGCATAAAAGTAAATGGCAGAAAATAAAGAGAATGGGTAAGATCAGAAATGGGGAGTTCATTGGGCTCAGGAGATGTTGTATTCTCCGGATCAAGTTCATTTTCATCTCTTCCTCAATCAATGCATTCATTGATCACCTTGGCAATCTTAAGTGATTGAATTCCAATTCCTTGGTAATTCAATCTCTCAAATCTTGATCAATAGCCAATTCCTTGGTCACTGATTATACCACATGTATTTTCAAATCAAAGTATTGGGAGAATTATATGTCACTATATCCGTCCAAACCCCAATTTGGTCCAACATGAGAAAGCATTTCTAGCATGATCTCTTCATTCCTCTTCCAAGGTTCCGAAGAGATCCAAGTATGAATAGCTTCTTTTTCAAGACAACTACCCAATTGGATGAAGATTGAAAGCTTTCTAGTAAAATCAAGAGAAAAGAAAGAAGAATAATAATGAAAACTATTATTGATCCATCAAATTACAACAGAGCTCCCTAACCCAATGAAAGGGATTTAGTTGTTCATAGCTCTGGGAATGAAAAGCAAAGATGGAAAATACATTCTGAAAGTAAAACTAGAAGAGAAAGTAAAATTATACAGAGAGTAGTTCTCCCAATGCTCCAAAAGCTCTCTTTCTAGTTCAAAACTACTCCTATATATACTACTCTTCTGATCTTCTAGTTGGCTCTTCAAGTCTTGGATATGGGCCTTTGGATCTTTGAGTTGAAGCAGTTATCATCTTTAGTGGGCTTAGCTTTGCTTGCAGAAAAAGTGTGAGTTAGGCATGGACGTTAGTTAGGACGTTAGTGGTGTTAACGTTAAGTGAAAAATGTGGGTTCGAGAACGTTAGTGACGGTCACCTTTTTCACTAACGTTCCTAACCTAAAATGGTCCACGTTAACTTCAACGTTAGTGGCACTAACGTGACCACTAACGTTGCCTCTTGGTCCTTCGCAAACGTTATTGGCATTCACCTTTTCCAATAACGTTTGCTTGTTGCCATTCCTCCCTACGTTAGAGTCCACGTTAGTGTAGCTAACGTGATCCTTAACGTGGGCATGCCTCAGCTTCGAGAGCGTTAGTGACACTTACCTTTGTCACTAACGCTCCAAACGCCCCTTCCCACGTTAGTGCCTCACGTTAATTGTATTAACGTTACCACTAACGTGGTGGTGATTGCCATCTCCAACGTTAGTGACAAAGGTGAGTGTCACTAACGTTGGCTCGTCATTTCTTTCCTCCATGTTAGCTTCCACGTTAATGTAATTAACGTAGCAACTAACGTGGCTAATAGTGGCTTGGTCCAACGTTAGTGACAAAGGTGAGTGTCACTAACGTTGGCTCTTCCTTGCTCCTCCCACGTTAGAGTTCACATTAATGTAGTTAACGTGAATCTTAACATGGCCAATTGTACCTTTTGGAACGTTAGTGGTATTCACTTTTACCGCTAACGTTGGGGCTTTCTTTTTCCTCCACGTTAGCTTCCACATTAATGTAGTTAACGTGGACACTAACGTGGGCTATGATGGCTCACGAAGGCGTTATTGGTGTTCACTTTTCTTATTAACGTTGCAAGCTAGCCTCCATTCCACGTTAATGGTCACGTTAGTTAGACTAACGTGGGTATTAACGTGGCATCTTCCTTGCTTCTTTTGTCCTGAAATCAAGCAAGTAAAGTGCATCAAAGCTAGGTTCTAACTCATGAGATCATGCATCATCCATTTTATCATTCAATTCATGAATAATTCTCATAAGATCATGTAAAATTTAAAATGTTTGCTTGAATCAAGATGTAAGTGATTATCTACCCAAAACTTGCTTATTAACTAAGAAAATGCATGAAACTACCCTAAACAGTAAAGAAAAGGTCAGTAAAACTGGCCAAAATGCCCTGGCATCAGTTGACCAAACCATTTAACATACTTCAAGTATAGAAGTAAACTTAATGTGTTTGGTTCCTCATAATTGTCAAGATATGGTTATTAGACAAGGATGGTGACCTCAATTCCCATGCCTAGCCAAGAGTTACTTTTATCATTCGTATTTGAAAACCCAAAAATCTTGATTGCTTTGTCTTAGTTATAGTTACTTGTCTAGTTAGAATAGAGTTACATTGGATGTTATTTGATGATTTTGGAATTATTCACATTTTGTTCTAATTGTTTGCATTAGTTTCTTGCATTCCAAAATTACTTGCTTGTTAAGATTCCTAGTTTAATTTCTTGCTCATGAGTTGCAACCCCGGATTTCTAACCAATGTTGAAGCACATGTTTGCCCATTCTTTGTGAGAAGACCCGAGATTTGAATACTTCGATTACTTTTGTTGGGGTTGAACTTGTGACAACCAATTTCCTTCTAAATTTGATACTCGAGGATTGTTGTTGGGAAGAGCTATACTTGCAACGGGATTTTATTGATAAATTATATACCAACATAGTCTCTTGAGGTGCATCAGTATGCCCAAGAACCACATTTTCTTACAAAACCACAAAGTGTCATTTTCAAAACAACCAATTCCAACCCTTTGTAAAATCAACCAAACCATACCAAAAATCAACCTCAAGCCTCCTCAACTCATACATTGACATTTTTATCAAATCATAATCCACCAATCCATCATTTTAACCAATTTCACTCAAGTAATTTCAACTTCAAACACAATACCATATAGTACATAATTTCTCATCCCAATTCCCAACAATACCATTTTCAATCAACCATCAATTACACACAATCAATATCACCCTCACCATCAATATGGCTTTACCCACAAATCAACCTCAATCAATCATTAATCATATATCAAAACATGCATATCTCTCATGCATCACACCATCAATACATCAATATTCATAATCACATACTTAACTACATAATTTATCTCAACCATTCAACAACATCAACCATTCAAGACCTATCTTAGGGCCTCTAGCCTAAGTTTTCACACCACATTACATTTTAGATACAGGAAACCGAGACCATACCTTAGCCGCTTTTCCACTTAACCCGGAACACTTCCAAATCACCTTTTCACAAGCTCTCAAAGCTTCAACACCTCCAAGAACAGATTTTTAGCACACCAAAGCCCTTTTCCAAGCTTTCCAAAATCTCAATCAAGCTTCAATATTCACATACACACTACCTAAGCCACAATTATCATATTCAAACACAACAACTTAATACCCAAATATCATAAACCAACAATTTCACTAGGGTTGCGAATCTTACCACACCCAAGGATCAAGGAGACAAGATTAAGCCTCTTCTTCAAGCTAGTTGGACCCTATAACATCAAAGAGTCCAAAATCTCAACACTTTTCACCCAAATTTTCGAAATAAAGTCTGGAACTTCAAAGGGAAAAATGTGGCTTACCTCAATATGGGTTTTAGGTTTAGTTTGGTTGGGCCAAGGGCCCAATATGGGTCCGGTTGGCTCGGTTTGGCCCGTTCAGTTCAATCTTGGGCCGATTTCTATAAAATTGGTATCGAAATTCTCGTCTCAATCTCCTCTATCATCTTAAGCCATAAAAATCAAATTTTTAGCTTTATAGAATAAATTCTTATTTATGGGCTAATTAGTCATTAATTAACCGGATTTTACAGTGAGGATGGCCACTAAGGTTCTTCACATTATTACCAAGAAATCCCCTTGTGGTGAAGATAAATTCTTCACTACTCCTTCCACAATTTTTATTATCCTGCAACTGTTTTGTAATTTGTGTTTTTGTTTTTCAAATTGAATTTGTCTCTCATATTTAGATATCATTCATTATAGAATATTAAAGAATTTTGGATTGGAAAGGTTATCTATTTTATTGCTTAGGTATTTAGATAATAATTGCTCTGAAATTTATACAAATAATGGTACCGTTACTGTAGCTTGAGTATTTGATGCAAGTTACCTGTTAGAATTTTGAGTTTCAGTGGCCTTAATGTTAGTTTTATGTTGTGGTAAGTTCACACTATTCTTGTGATTTGTTGTGCTGTTTCTTTGGTTTGCCCATAGAACATATTCTAGTATTGTAACTGATCTAGGGTATATTGCAGATTATATATGTTGCACATCTTTCTTAGTCTAGACTAGCATTTTGTTGTTGCAATAAATTAAGCATTGTTTGCTGCAAAAATGGCAATCATAGATTTGATAAGGTTTAATTACTCTACAGGTCCCTATAGTTTCACCGAATTTTCAATTAGGTCTCTATATTTTTTTTCTTTTCAATTGGGTCGTTATACGTCAATTTTTTTTCAATATAGTCCCTATTAACATTAAACGTTAAAAAAATGTTAGTGCATTATGAAATTACTTCTATACCCCTATCTTTCACCTTCTTCTTCACCTTTTCGTTATTCACCATTACTTGTATAATCCCAACCTTCACATTCACAGGTTGTTTGTAGTAGTCTCAACTGTGAAATTTGAGTAGTTAAGATTAAAGCTAGTTTTAAATCACTCAAAAGGTACTCGCCCATGAAAATAGGTCATGTGACAATGTCCAGAAAATTCCAATTAAGATTCCTACACAAAAAATTAAAAATAGAAAAAATGAAGAACTTATGCAGATAACACAATTAAGCATACCTCAGACAATCAGATGCAGATTGAATACCCTCATTAGAAAGGTATTCCAAATGCATTTTCAAAGTTTCCAAAATAGAAACATGAATGCTATCAAATAATATACTTGGGGTTTTAGACTTCAAAGCAGTTATAAGATCCTCCAACTCAAATAGACTCAAAAATAATAAAGTACTGAATGACCTTAAACAAGCATAAATAGAAAAGACTTCAAGAATAGGAACATCATCTGAATTTAAATTTTGGGAAGAAGAGGGTAATTGCAAATTTGCCTAAAAAATTTTGGACTGTTCATGACCAGATATTACAGTTACAGGAACATCCTGTGGTGTGGAATCTTTGAAAACCTAATTCAAATCACTACGAACATCATCAATTTCCATTGATCTCTGATTAAGATTTGTCATGTCTCCTTGGAGCTGACCCATCTTACTCGATATGACATTTGCCTCATAAATACCATTCCCATTGGCAACATTGACGCAGGTTTCCTTGACATTTTCGCACACCTCGACATTCAAATCAAAATTACATTCCAGTTATAACTTGCCGCCGCCTAAAGATCCCCCATTCATGCTGATTTAGGAACTAACCTACCTGAATCACCCAAAATCAGTTGAGGAAGACGACGACATCCGTAGCGGAAAAATCGCCTAACGTGACGACGGCGCACGTTGCACAGCCAGAAACGGTGCTGGGGGTCGCGCCATCGTGAAGGAGAAGGTGAAGATGAAGGTGCGCAAGATGGCCGGGGTGTGTGGCGATAGCAAGGGGAGAGAGAGGCACCCAACCGCCCTCACGACGGCTGTTCCTCCATCTTCGTCACTGAACCACTGCCGGCTTCATATTTGCTGCCGCCTCCGCTGGTCCACCGCTTGTATATGCTTTCCATAAATTTTCTTTTTTTGGTTCATTCTATTCAGATGCGAAGGGAGTGAGAGTGGGGATGAGAGAGCAGGAGGTGAGAGCTGGTTTAGAGAGGGAGGGCATGGAGTTTCTGAATCCGAAAAAATATTAAGGGTATTTTTGGAATTCAAAAAATATTGAGGTAGTTTAGATTAGTTTTTTTATTTTTAATTTTAGAATATTCTTTTTTTAAAAGAATATTCTGTTATTTTAAACCTTTTTTTAGATGGTAAGGGCTTAATTAAAAAAACTTAAATAGTATAAGGACTCAATTAAAAAGAAAAAAAGTATAGGGACCTAATTGAAAATTCGGTGAAACTATAGGGACTTGCAGAGTAATTAAAACCATTTGATAACTGTTGTGGTCTTCTGATTTTAGACTCAGTGTGCTAGCTTCAGTCTTTCAAGAATAAGTGTTGTGTTGCATTCTTGATTATTGTTTCTTTTTGAATGAATGAGATTCTTTTTGAACTTGTTTGTGAGTTATAGACAAATTATTATAAGAAATTATAAGACTTTGAATTTTGTTAGTTTAGAAATTATTAAATTTAAATATTAAAAATTATATATTAAATTTTTAAACAAATTTAAAAAAAATTAAAATTTAAGTTTACCTGTCAGATTTACCATCGGTTAAATCTGTCGATAAATATTAATTAATTATTCATAAATGATATATTACCGTCGATTATTGGGAGAAAAATCTAACTGTAATAAGTTTCAAAATTTTTTCAATTAAAAGTTTATATCTGCCGCTAAATTATTCAGTAATTAGTGGCGGAGGAAAAAATCTGCCGATAATAATTATCAGTAAGGTTTATACTGTTGAATTTATTCCGCTGCTAAATCTAACGGTATCTGGCGACTTTCTTATAGTGATAAACCCCAAAATGATGGTCCATGCCTTCATATCATTAATTTTTCTAATATCCATGATTAACTTCTTAATTAATTTCTATTATAGACACAAAATATTTAACCAACCAACTACTTTACCATTCTCGGCCCAGTCAACTTCCCTAGTCTATGCTCTTCAAAGACGCCACAGGTAACCCTCATATTAGACACTCATTATTGGCCATCTTAACCACCTCCTTTACCTTGACCACTACAGATGTCGCCATATATATATATATATATATATATATATATATTTGCAAATTACACATTGAGATTTATATAATTTCATGAAAAGATTTTTTTTTCTTTTACAAATGATATAAGTTTTTCATAAAAAAGAATGAAACTTTCTATAATTTTTTAATTGACTTTTTTTATATACAAAATGCATATACAAAATAGGGTTCCCTGAAAATAATCTAAAATAAGTTTACAACTTAATTACTACAATAAATTATTTTTAAATACTTATTAACACAAAATAAGCAATAATTACAATCCAAAATACTAATTTTCCACCAACCAACACCTCCATAACTATTTCTTTCTTAAACAAATCCACCATACAAGATTATCCCAATTGTAGGCACTATAAGTTTAATAGCTTCGAGATTAGCTTCTAAACTCCTTATTTAACTACAACAATTCTTATCTATGGCAACATGTATTCTAAGCAATGCTTTAAAAGTGTTGTCTAAAATAATAAAAAACAACTCTTAATATTTGTTGCAAAGAAATAAGACTATTGCAACCATTTTAAATCAACATGTTATAAGTGTTCCTTTTTAGTTAATTTCAAAACATGTAAAAAATGTTGCTTTAATAAATTAAATAGACAACATTTAATGTATCCATATATTACATTTTATAAAAGTTGCTTTAAAATTTTTAATAAATATCAACTTATAAATGTTGCCTAAAATAAATTAGTATTTTTTCTTAAAATTATAATCTTTCCTTCAAATATTTTAACAATAAGTTTTCTTTTCCTCCTTAACTAAAAAAAAGAAAAACAACACCTAATTCAGTTCATCATCTTCACCTTTCACTAAAACAAAACCCCAACCCTAATTTTTGAAATTACAAACACAAAATCAACTTCATCTTCATCTTTCTCTCTTCGATGATGGCAATGGAGGAGACATTGATGTGCGTTCTTCTCTGCTAAATCATCTTTATTTTCATCTTCCTCGGACATTGACGTGTATTCTTCTCTATTAAATCATCTTCATCTTCATCTTCTTCTCTTCTATGATGGTAATGGAGATCTTGACACGCATTCTTCTATGCTCATTCATAATTGTTCTTCAGTTTTGAGCTTTGATCCTCTCTGCTCGTGTTTGTTCATCACCACAGGTACCTATGATTCTGCCTATTCCTTTTCCTTTTCCATTTTGAATCCTAATTTTAATAAGGTTGCTATTGTTATTATAGGGTTTATGGTAATAATGTTGTTGTTTCGAGCTTCTCTAGTATGTGCTCGCTATTCATCTCTGATCTCTTCCAATTTTTCGGTGTTCTTCTACTAGTGTTCATCACCGCTGGTCATTGTTTTGTAGGTATTGATGATGCTGCCTCTGTTTTTCTTTTCTATTTTTGTATTTTGAATCCTAATTTTTGGTTATATGAAACTCGTTGCTATGTGCATTAGTGTCGAGGAAACTCTACTGTCACTGTGTGTAGCTACAAAAAGAGACAAATGACAAATGGGATCTAAGTATGCGTTTAATTGAACTGCATGTGTTTTTTAGATCCTCTAGTTGAACTTAAGTTTATTTCTACATACATAGCTTTGCGCAGTACCAATTTATTTTAGTTATTTTATTATGATTTTGAATTTTAGCTTATTTTCATTATATGCACTCTATAGAAATAAATATATAAAGTAGATGTTGTAGTGCTAATTTTTTGCCATTAGCAATTATTCTAGAAATTTTTCTACATATCCTTTTGCCTTCTTCTTGCTGCTGTTCTACCCTGTGCCTTCTGGCTCTGCTCTTATATTCCACATTTTTTTTCTTTTTTGCCCTAATTTGTTGTTCTTGTCACTATCTCTTGAATGATTTAATTACATTTTTTGTTTGTTACAATTCTGATTTCTGCTTCATAGATTCTTGTTGCTGCTAAATGTTGATTGTGCTGAAATTTGTGATTAAATGGTTGCAGATGGCAATTACATTGTTTTATTTATACGCATCTCTTCTTCGTTAAATATATTTACTATTTTTCTAATCTTAAATTTTTAATTTCATTGCATGCAAGAACTATCTCATCCCTTCTGGTTTTGCCTCTCCTATGTATGGATACTATGCCACCCTACATAGAAGTCATATTAATATATTAATTACTAGGGTTGTACTAGTATATCTTAACTTTTATTAAGATCGTAATTAATGTCATCATCATATTACTTAATATTTATTGGAGTCATTTTAATTTATGAATATCATATTAGTAAACCTTGTTGGCCACTTCCTATTGGTGACTTTGACATGTTCACAATCAAAAGAACGACGTTTTGTGAAGTGGTGAAGAAAAACTCTACAGAGAATTACAAGGTAGCTCCATATATAGTAATGTTTCCTGCTGCTTTCTTCCAATATGGTTAGTTAATATTAACTGTTAATATTGGTGTTTGGTATTTTTCTCTTGAAGGAGATTGGTAAAAAATAATTGCAGATCTTTGGTGAACACTAAGTACAAATTGTGCATATATAGCAAATTGTTACGACATAACCTCGTAAGATGTTTCTATCTTATACTTATTTGCTTTTATACGTTTATGTTATTCTTTTGTATTTTTTATGTATATTGTTCTTTTGATGTAATTTGAATTATTAATAGAATTCATTCATCTGTTAATATTCTTTTAAGGTGTTGTTAGTAGACATATAAATTACATTATTTTTACTACCTAGATTCTTAGTTTAATAGTAATATCACTATGAACAATTAGGTTTTTCCAGGACTTATCCAAGAACTGGATGAGTTTACCAAGACATAGCCAAGAGTTTAGGGACGGCATCAATAGATTCTTGGACTATCTTACTCCGCTGGAAATCCTCGAGGAGAGAAAATTCTATGTCCTTGTGCATAATGTTGCAACTTCCTTTGGGGTCAAAGACAGTCTATTTATAGCAATTTAATATGCTTTGGATTTGTCAAGGGCTATCCACGATGGGTTAGTCATGGAGAAAATATAACTGGTATGGATGTCGATACTGGTGATACCGATGAGATTTATTCATGTAATGACATTGAAGGCTTGCTAGACGAAAGGTTTAGGAATGTGACAGATATTGAGGGAGAAAAAGAAGGTATGAACGAAGATGCAAAGAAGTTCTATAAGTTGGTTGACAAGGCTAGCAAGGAACTATATCCTGGTTGCAAGGATGGAGCAATGTCTCGTTCACTTCCCTCCCGGAGTTGTTGAAAGAGGCTATTCCTAACTTGAATCTCCTTTCTTCTTTTAACAAAGCCAAGGCTATGGTGAGAGATTTAGGTCTTGATTACAAAAAGATTGATGCATGCCCAAATGACTGCATGCTATATTGGAAAGAGCACGAGAATGAAACATGTTGCCATGAATGTGGAATGTAACACCCTAATATTCAAATCCTTATGCTTGAGTCATAAGTCAATGATATTACGGTGGTACGACCCTCAAAGTGGATTTTTATTACATATTTATAAGTAAAATAGAAAGGAGTATTAATCGAGAAGCCTGAAAAGAGTAAAAATAAAATCGCAAAGTCGTATCACTCATGCATCGACAACTAAAAGATAAAGCGTGAAGTCGAAAAGTGACATACAGATAAAGGTATGAAGGAGAGTAAGAGAAGGACAGTATATAGATATATAACATAAGTAAATAGCCACTAGTCGCGACCCGCGAAGTTTAGGCCGACTAGGGTATAGTATGAAAGTAGTTGACAACAGTATCTCCTGATCTCTCCCAAAAGAAACATAAGAGCCTCTATAGGCAAGTCCAGAAGAGTTCAATACATAATAAAGCTTTTCAAATAAAGGTGGAGAGATTCTAAGCAAAATATAAAATAGAGAATATAAAGATCTTCGCCATCTCTCAGATGAACCACAGCTCACTTCTGAGCACCTGAACCTGTATCTGAAAAAACAAGATATATATACGGAATGAGAACCCCCGACCCATGGGTTCCCAGTACGGTAAAAGTGCCAAATAAATACAATGCATTGCAATAAAAACTAACTAAGCATCCTAAACTTCCTTTCACTAAATATTCACCCTATTTTCTCGCTAATCCATAAACAGGCAACTATCATAAGGGAATGCTAAATCTAATTTATATTCCTCATGCTTCCCAACTTTCTAACTCTCTGACGATTCACAATCAGAATTATAAACGAAACCATCCCCAGCCTTTCTGTCTCAGCAATTCTATATCGTTACCTCATATCCTCACCTGGAACAAGTGAAATCACCTCACTACGTCTACCTAGGGAACTCAAATTATCTCATTATCAACCTGGAGCAAGTGAAATCACTTTACTGCGTCTACCCAGGGAACTCATATGGTCTCATTATCAACCTGGAGTAAGTGAAATCACTTCACTACGTCTACCCAGGGAACTCAAATTATCTCACTCATCAATAACCATCATTTTAAGTTAATCATATCATTATTCCATCTTAACAAGAATAGCCCTCAGCGTCAACCAACACCAACATGAGAGACCTCTCAGTTGTACAAACACAATCAATACAGACAAGTAATACACAATTAAGGTACAAGTAGAATAGATAGCATATAGTCAGGTAACATAGCATATATGATATAGCAATCCAAACAAATAGTCAAACCCAAATAATTCAAACGTATGCAAATGATGTATGCCTGCCCTATGGCTGATGAATCTCATCTATCGGTTATAAAGCCAACCCGATAAGTCCTAGTAGCTAACCATTGGACTGTCCTCTGTTGTGCATCCCCAACTCGAGTCATTCTCAATCATAAACATAATCATAATCATAATCATATAACACCCACACTGGTGTTTATCCATACAACACCCACACTGGTGTTTTTCCACGGGGGTGAGCTCATCCAGAACTTTCATAGTGTCCGGCCACACTTACGACATAGGGTCAGCAGAGTATCGAGTCTCAACCTGGAGCACGTGGTGGCTAGTCACTCCTTTCATCCAGGGAAACTCGTATCTCAGATAATCATTTCACATTCATTCATAACATTCCATAATCATTCATAATGACCATATCGTCATTTATACATCACATGATTGCACATTTTATACATCAGTCATCATAATCCGAGTCAAGTGGGGAGAAACCACAACCCTTGCGTCCATCCGGGGAGCCTCTATACTAACCAACCTGGAGCAAGTGGGGCGCAACCACAACCCTTGCGTCTACCCAGGAGGTACGTTCTCATATGTCCAGGAGGAACCAAGGAGGGGATCCTAACCTCCCACCATCTCGTTGGGGGCGATTTTACAATACCAGGAGGAACAAGGAAGGGGATCCTCACCTTCCTCCATCACTCTGGGGTCGCACTTCCGAGAAAGAGAGCTCAAGATAAAACAATCATTCAAAGCCATATTTCATTTCCAGCCATAAATCAATATTTAACATAGCCATTCGGCTCATGACATAACCCATAACCAGCCAATAATCATTATCAAACACAGCACTTTGGCTCACGGCGTACACCGCACTTCCATCGTCACCCTCAGCAACTCATATAGTCATCATTAATCATAATTCATCATTAATTCTCCCCTTACTTTGTCCACAAGTTACCGCATCTCATAGCCTCTTCCCATCGCTAGGCATACTATAAGTATTGAGGGCATAAAGGTGAGGATGGAGACTTAGGAGTCCGAAATTTGGCTTGAAAACTCAAAATCAGCTTTGGGGTGAAAATGGGGTCACGCGTTCGCGTCGCCTATGCGCACACGTGGAAAGCAGGAAAGTTATAGTGATGCGTATATGTCACCCACGCACACGCGTGGATGGGAGAAAAGTAAAGTGACGCCTGTGTGTCAGCCACGCGTACGCATGGGTGCGGTTTGTGCCCCATGCACAAAACTAGCACAATACCCGCACAACTCTCAGGAACTTTGGCTGGGCACTTGAATCAGTACATCAACGCGTACGCCTCGGCCAGGCTCACGTGTGGGGGAGTAAAAATTTGAAAGTGACACATGCGCGTCCGGCACGCGTACGCGTGGGAGTACTATCTGCCAAAAATTTTACTAAGTTAAAAAGCTGTAGAATTACATTTTTAAACTCCAAACTTCCAACACATATAACTTCTCCTACAAAATTCCTTTTTCAACCATTTCTGAACCGTTGGAAAGATCATTGAATAAACTTTCATAAAACTCCAATTTTGAAGAATTCCAAACTCCGTAGACCGAGTTACGGACTGCCAAAGTTGGTCAAAAATCAATTTTTAACCCAAAAATAGAAATCACCAATTTTTCTAATGTTCACAAGCCAAATTCATTTCCACTCATCCAAATGACCACAATCCAACCACATTCACATAATTACACTCAACCAAACCAAACCTACTTCCTCTACACAATTTCACCCAAAACTATCAAATTCCACACCTCAATTTCTTAAACCTTATTATTCAATAACCAAACCAATTATTCACACATTCAATATCTAAAATCCATCCAATCTCTTATATCATCACACAATACACATATCAACTTACCTTCCTTACCTCTTTCCGGCCTCCGGCCCAAAATTCACGGCCTCCAACTCAAATTCACAATTTAAATGCATATTCCACAAACCAATATTCATTATTCAATTCATCAAATTCTCAACACAACAAACGTACAAATTCACACAATTCTCAACTCAATCATCAATTCTCATTACATAACAACTATACATATTAGTACCAACCATTTGTATAATCCAAACTTAATCCTAGGGGCATCTAGCCTAGGAATTCTCATCACACCACACGGTACTTAAATGAAACTTAAATCGTACCTCTTGTAGCCAAAATAATTGATCTTCTTCTTGGAAGTTTCCACCAACCCTTAGCTCCAAGCCTCACCAAAGCTCCTCAAGCCACACCAACCTCCCAATTGTGCACCAAAATCACCAAATACACTAACATAACCAATTTCACATATATACCTTAACCTAGGGTTCATGAAAATGATAAATCACAAGGGTTGGAGGGTTTTTTACCTTAATCCACGAAATTTTGTGATGAATATCACCAATGGCTCATACTAGAGCACCCCTAAACAACCAAAATCACAAGATTTCCTCAAAACCCAAACCAAATTTGAAATACAAGGGAAAAAACAAAACTGGGCAGAGGAGAGTTAAATACTCACCACAAAAATTAGATAGACTTGAAGAAGAGGAGAAGAGCGACGCGTATCCGTAAACAGCTCATCAATTGGAGTTTCAAAAAGAAAGTTATGATGATTTGAAGATCAAAGAGAGTTAGGGTTTCTCTCTTCTCATCTCTCTCTTTTCATTTCAGCAACAACCACACTAAATGAGGATTGTGGTTTCTGAATGGCTTTAAGTTAAGGCTTATATATGCTGGGCTTGGATCCACGTGGGCCCAATTCACTTGGTTTAGTCTGTTGGACCAACTTTGGGCCAAAACCTTTAAGATTAGTGCTTTAAATCGCATTTTAAATATTTCTACTTTCCCTAATTATAAATCCTAATTTCTTAATCTTATAATCACTTTTCTCAGCTGCAGTACCAGACAGATCTCAATCGGTACTGCCGGTCAAAATTCTAGTGCGCGTTTTTACGCAGAAAACTATGTTTTCCGACACCGAAAAATTCACTAAATCCAAATATCACATTTAAATTATTAAATTCCGATTGCTAAATTTTCTAACCATATTCGCTCCTATTTAATTTATTATTTAATTAATTATGGTTTGACCGGGTTTTACATGAAACTTCTCGTTGGATTAGGCCTGCAGTAGTTGAAGGTGACATATCTTCAAAGAAAGCTCACAATATTCCTGCAAAGATATTACGGCACTTTTCCCTAATTCCTAGGCTTCAAAGGCTATTTATGTGCTCAAAGACTGCTAAGAATATGAGTTGGCATTAGGAAGGGCGTAAATTCATAAGAAGCAGCATTTTATCTCTTCCATGGTAGCTGGTAGTTAGGGACAAAAGAGAGTGACTCCTATGCCCTCCAAGCAAAGCACTCAAAAAGAAGTCCCAATTCCCAAAAGAATGAAAAGTAAGCTAAACCAGAAAATTTGATCTAATGAAGATGAACCAAAAAATCTTAAAAAGCATTTAATAATGGGTATGGATAAATTTTTGGAGACACATGGGATTTATTTGGAAAGAGAAGATGACGATTTTGAACTAAGTGCTGAAATGAAAGATCTACTCAAGAAAAGCAACAAAATCTTAGGAAAATAAATACAAAATAAAGTTGTCCAGCCATGACACTTGATGCTTTTTTGGAAACAAATGGGATTCATGTGGAAGGAGAGGAATAACATAGTGGAGTAAATACTAATGAAGTTAGAGATGATGATGATGATGATGATGATGATGATTTCTCGGATGATGAGGATTATTTTGGTGAATATGAAGACATAGTTTTTCATGGTGATGACAATCTTCTTATGGAAACTAACAATGTTAAAGGAGCTGTACTTTATATATAATTATGATTATACTTATTCATTAACATTTATAGCTATTTACTTCATTTAAATGGTTGAATTGCACATATTTGTAGATACTCCAAAGGCTAGAAGGACACAAGGAAAAATAAGGTGTGCTAAAATCTATACAAAAAGCTGGAAAGAAAGAGAAGAGGTGGCTCTTTATGGAGGACAAGCAATGGGACCAACTCCAAAAAGAGTGAAGGACTTAACTTACTTTATTGGAACAATGGGAAGGAATAGTGATTTCATAAAATTGATGTACACTAATTGAAAAGTTGTGCCCCTCAAAGTCAAAAAGCGCATATAGAAATATATTAATGTAACTATTTCTCTTCCATTTTTTATGATCTGAAATTTTCCAATTTTGTGATGCATTATGTTAATAATAATCTTCTTAGTGAGAATGGCTAAATATGTATAATAGTGATCCTATCCCATGCTACCCACTATGTTTGGAAGCGTATTATATTCCAGTTGCAATTTAAGACTAAAATTTTGTTTATTCTTTTACCCTTGTTCAAGTGTTCTTGAATTGCCATTTAAAATTTTTATTTTGTAATTTTTCATAGTCAAAGGTCATTCTTCCAAAAGAGGGAAAAATGTGGGTGATGACTGATGTTCGAGAAACTTGGAAACGTTACAAAACAAGAATAAAAAAAAAGCATTTTGAGATAAATAACAACATTGAAGATATGCTGAAAAATCGCCCTTCAGATATTTTAGAAGTCCAATTTCAAAAGTTAATTGCATGTTGGAGTATTACTTCTGTTAAGGTGAGTTGTAGAATAAATAATTCTATGTCTTTTTAGTATTTTTGATGCTTTTGGTTTATTACATATAACTCTCTTTAATTTTGTTGGGTATAGACTATCTCGTATAAATTCTGAAAATCGTAAAAAGCAACAACATCAGCATCGAATGGGACCTATCAGTTTTGCAATAATGTGTAATGAAATGGTAATAATTTTGATCTTTTGGAAGATTTTATCTTGTTGTATAATGACCATCTTAAGACTAGATAAATATTATTTTTGGCCATTTTTAATACTCTTCCCCCTTATTTGTAGCGTGAAATGAATGAGAATAAAGAAGACTCATCACAAGTTAATTCAGGAACACAAGCTGTTATTGTAAGTCATAATGAATTGAAAACATAAGAAACTTAATAAGAGTTACAAATTTTAGTTTATTTATTTACACAACTTGAATTCATCAATACTTTTTTTCATAAGAGACTTGATGAATGATGATTATTATTTGAAGAAAGAAAGGAGGAGTAGAGAAGATCCTTGGGAGACTACAAATCTGCATAAACATGCTGGCTTTTATTTTGTCCCTAGTTGGAACTTTTATCATTCCATCACTTTTACGTTCCTTGCCATGCTTTTTTAGTTTAATTTGTCTCATATCTATCAAACTTGCTACTTATATAATTCATCAGTTGACTACTGCATTGGAGACCGAGTTCTTAGGAATTCCCTCGAGCAAGTATATATAGTAGCCGATCAAGAATAATATATGTATATATGGTCATAAATTTGTTGAACCACTAAATAAGAAAGCATTTACTGCAGCTTGATAAATTAAATAGATGTCATCAACTTGAATTCTGCTTTGCTCTGAGTTTGTTTTTTATATGTTCTTGTGATTGGTGATTGTGCAGCTTAATCGTTATATTTTTTTAATAGGATAAACTTAAGGATCGCCAAGAAGCCGGAAACACTCCCGAGAAATCATTTACTATAATATTTGACAAAGAACAACCAGAAAGAGTTCGATGTTATAGGAGGATAATTACAAAAACATCTCTGCAGAAAGAATGGGAGATTGCTAAAATTAAGCAACAACATGTAGAGACTATAAGTTCGATGAAAACTGAACTTCATGAGACAAAAGATATAGTCCAAAGTTTGGAGGATCTTGTGAAGCTTCTCTTGCAATAGAGTTCTCTTGGCACAAATATTGATTAAGCACTATTTTTATTATGACCCAAAGAATCAACACATGATATAAATAGTGCACAATGTCTGAATGGCAACGATGGTCCTTCCTCATCAACTCATATTCCAAAATGATGACCAGGTATAGCTTTTAATAATTCATATATAGGTGTAGCTTTGAATTTGGGTATACTTTGTGTTCACTACAAGAAAATTACTTTTAGCAGCCGTTTATTTTGCTTTTAGCAGCAATAAAAATAGTCGTTAATACATTTACCAGCAATTAGACATTAGCCGTCTTATGCTCTGTCGCTAAAAGGTTTTAGCGACAACTATAACATTTGCCGGTAAAGACCTTTTTAATGGCCGCAAAAAGTACATAATTTTTAGCGGCTATTTTCTTAGCAATTTATATGGCTACCAAAAATAATTCTAAGATTGCAATGTTATTCACGTTTAATAGCCATTACTATTGCCACCAAAACCTATTTTACTGGCAATTTATATGGTCACTAGAAATAATTCTAAAATTGTAATGTTATTTACTTTTAGTTGTCATTACTATTGCCGCTAAAATCTTAAGACTTTTTTAGTTATACTCACTCTTTTAGAAATAACAACCTATCGTTTTTCTAAAATTTCAAATTATTTTTACCAACAATTATTATTATTGTACATAAAACAAATATACTACAATTAATTACTATAAAATAAAATATTTCATTAAATTCAAAATATTTATACACAAATTTCTCTTGAAAAGTAATAAAGCATAATACAAATTTAAACAACACAAATACTATAAGTCTATGTTACACAAAAATATATATAATGAAAGACAAAAAATCTAAAGCCTGAAACAAAAAATATTTTGTGCACACCTATAACACTAATTTCAATACATCTTTAAGTGGAAAAGAACAAAGGAAAAGAGGAAAAATGATATGTAATTTTGACACAAATAAATTCCAAAAAGGAGAGATTGTGTTCATGCTTCAGATGTATTTTTGACTGGATTGCGTTCAAGTACCAGATTCTACAAGCCGATTTAGAATCTGTCTAGCTAGCTGATCCATTATCCACATCCATGTGAACTTCTTTGTAAATTTGTTCAAGCTCAGTCTGCCTCTTAAACTCTAAATTCTTCATCGTACTAACTTTCAGAACCTTTAAGCATAGAATTTCAACCTCAGCCTGCAAAAATATGAATAATCAGCCTACTAAAGCCAAATTAAATTAGAGATAAATTGCAATGTGCTCCTAAGGAAAAGAAAGTTTCACCTGCTCAATGATATCTGTAGAAAGGCACCTTTGTACTCTAACTTCATCAACTGATTCTGAAAGTAATCTAGTAAGATGGTTAAATGGTTTTTGCTCATCAATTGGTACGTCAATAAGATCCCATAACTCTATCATGCATTTAGCAAGCTCTTGTGCCTACAATGCAGGAAAATTGGTATATTGAAAAATGTGTTGAATATAAACTATTCCATTATAATGTATAAGAAGAAAAATCAATTATAAGCCTCAAGAAAACAATTTACATACTACTAGTCCATTAATCATTATACTATAGTTACAATCTAACTACATCATCCAAAGCATGTATTTGAGAATCAAAATAATTGAGACAGCAAAAAAAAAACAATGAAAACATGATAACAAAGAATCCAATACACTTCTGTCAATCCTAATGCCTTTCACAATCACTTTTGGCCAAGATAAATTAAGCTTTAAATACAATACATTTTATTTATACAATACAATGAGTTAAATAACAAGTTATAGTAAAAATAAAAAAATAACATGCCATACAATATTAGATTAGATTAGAAACCAATAACTCCAATAATATTGTAAATAAAACAACTCAAGCACTGATGGTAATGGATGTGTCTCTAAGCACATCATACATTTTTATTCCTACAAAAAGCCAAACAAACTAGTAACAATTTCTTAAATCTTTATAATTAATCAATACAGTTTTGTTCAATTAGAGCATAACTATTGTGAGCGTTATGCACTCTGACATATTACGTGCAACTCCATCTCAATTCAAAGTTAGAAATATCACCTATCATGTTGCTCAACATAAAAGATTTTGAACTTTATTTTCAATTGTGCTTTTCACATAAAATCACTGATGGAAGGATTATCGTCAGTTAAGAAATTTCCTTCTCGATAAGAGAAATAACCTCGTTGCAAGTAGGGGTGGCAAGCGAGGAAGCCCGCCCCACCCTGCCAGAAGCCTGTCTTTTGGCGAGCTGGCTCGCCCCGCCCCGCCTAGTGAGGCGGTCCCAGAATCCCACCCTGCCCCGCCTAACGGCGGGCTGGCGGGCCGACGGGTTAATCCCGCTAAATATCCTCTTTTTTTTTTACTTTTAACTATTAAATAATATATATATATATAAAGGCATAACAAAATTTCTTCTGTTTTTTACTTTTAACTATTATAATTTCTAAAGGTATAAACAAATTATAATTTTTATATTCACAAACATTAAAGTCTTTGTAATTATAAATATCTAATAAACATTATTATAAACCAAGTTTTCATCCAAAACATAATTATAAATATTGTTTCCAAAGCAAAATAAACATAATCCAAAACATAATTATAAATATTGTCTCTAAAACAAAATAAACATAATCCAAAACACTCAATTTTCATCTTCATTCTCTTGTAAGTTGGGTTGAAGGAAGTTGGATTTTGGCAAAAAAATTGTAAAAATACCCCTTGCTAAAAAAATACTAAGCCCGGCAGGAAAGCCCGCCCCGCCCCGCCAAAGCCCGCGGTTTAAGCAGTGCGGGTTAGGCGGGCTTTTGCTATTTGGCAGTCCCAATTTTCTAGCCCGGCCTGCCTTTTTGACCGGTTACACAGGCCGGGCCGGCGGGTTTAGGCCTGTTTGCCATCCCTAGTTGCAAGTATAGTTCCAAACCGACACATAACACTCTATCAAATTTTAATTTTGGTTGTCACAAGTTCAACCCAATAAAAATAACCGAGAGTATTAGTCCCGGGTCGTTCTCCCTAGGAATTACAATCGAGTGCTATATTATTGGTTATGAGTTTCATGGGGTGGGTTGGTAAAAGTGCGAGAAATTAAATGACAATAAAAGTAAACCAAACAACTAATATAACAACTACTAAAAAGAGGCATTCATGGCAAGGATTGAGAATCAATGTTTTTTATCCTAGTCATTAATCATATCACAATAATTATCAAGAGCTAATCTTAATTCGTTATCTCCAACATTGGGAGAAAGTCAAATAAGACTAGTTAATCTCAATCCATAAGTCCTAATCAACTTACTAGTTGAATTAGCAAGAGATTAGAGTCAATAAAAATAATATTAACTAACAACTCTAGATCACCAACATAAGTTGTGTATTAATGACTCAAGAGCACCTAATTTCTCTTTCCAAGCCAAGAATGCTCAAAATCTACTCTAACATCCAACCAAGTATTTTGTCAAACACTTGGAAGGCATCAAAGAAAAGCATAACAAAATTGCAAGGAAAGATAAATTCTACAACTACCCAAAGTAAGGAAATAACAATAACAACTTAATTAAACAACAATAAACAAAGAAACATTAAATTGCATTAATAGAAATTAAAATCAACAAAAGTGTTCATAAACTAAAAAGAGGCATAAAAAGGAAAATTAACAAGAAAACTTAAGGGAAAAAAGATGTAAGAACAAGAAATTATAATGAAAACTAGATGAAAACAAGAATTAAAACCTAGATCTAAGAGAGATTAGCCTAATTCTACCCTAATTCTAGAGAGAAGAGGGAGCTTCTCTCTCTAGAAAACTACCTAAAGCATGATCCTAAGCTACACTAATTGCTCCCCCCTTCTTCCCTCTTGATTTTGGTCTCTAATAGCTTCAGAAATGAGTTGGGTTTGGGCCTGCAAAGCTCAGAAATCACCCCCAGCGTATTCACTTTAATGATGTAACGTGACCAGCGTCACGCGTATGCGTGGGTGACGCGTGCACGTCACTTGGTAAATTCCCTCCTCACGCGTACGCGTGGGTGACGCGTGCGCGTGGCCTTGAATCCTCCAAATACTCATTTCTTCATGAGTTCTCCACTTTGCATGCTTTTTCTTCACTTCTTCCATCCAGTCCTTGTCTTATAAACACTAAGATCACTCAACAAACATATCAAGGCATCGAATGGAATTAAAGTGAACTAAGATTAACAATTTTAAGGCCTAAAAAGCATGTTTTCACTCTTAAGCACAAATTAAGGAGAATTATAAAACCATGCTATTTCAGTGAATAAATGTGAGAATAAGTTGATAAAATTCACTAAATTAAGCACAAGATAAACCACAAATTGGGGTTTATCAATCACATATCACTAGGGATGATGCACATGGTGAAACTTGGCACATGGTCTTCAACAGATAAAACCAGTAGATAAGGGACTACACTTATTAAGGTGATACTATCAAATAAAACCAGCAGATACAAACATATTTAGCATATTAAATTTTTTTTGTTTCTAAAGAAACAAATGCTTTATTTTGCCTATGCTTACTAGCTAAGTATAGTTGATAATTCTTAAAATATCCACATAGATAGAATTAAGCAATTCCATTTAGTTGGAATGAAATTGGGCAGCATCATAGACTTTGAGCATTGTTCATGGCCATTTTCACTGTCTAGGCATCAGATTTAGTTTTAATTTTTTATGTGGCACACTTACCTTATAATCATCGTGCTTCTCGAAGAACATTTTCCATAAAAACGAACGGAATGGGGCAATTTCAGTCCCAGTTGCCAACTACATAGAAAAATTGCGTACGCGTGAGGAGGAATTCGCCAGGCCACGCGTACGCGTGACATTTGATAAACCCCATTTGTAGGATTTATCTTGTGTTGAATTTAGAGGGTTTTATCATCTTTTTTCACATTTATTCAATGAAATAGCATGGTTTCATGATTGTCTCCTAATTTGTGCTTAAGTGTGAAAACATGCTTTTTAGGCCCTTAATTGTTTAATCTTGATTTACCTTTGATTCCATTAGATGCCTTGAGATGTTTGTTAAGTGATTTTAGATTTAGGAGGCAAAGATTGGATCAAGGAAATGAAGGAAAAGCATCTAAAAATGGAGAACTCATGAAGAAATGAAGGAATCGCAAAAGTTGTCAAGCCGACTTCTTCGCACTTAATCGATCATAACTTGAGCTACAGAGGTCCAAATGATGCGGTTCCAGTTGCGTTGGAAAGCTAACATCCGGAGCTTCGAAATGATAAGATTTTCCATAGTTGCATCGTGGATATGGGCACGCACGCGCACTGTACGCGTACGCGCCGATGTTGCACGTGACCTACTTTAATGCAACTCGTGGCCAGCGATTTTAGAAGCCTTGTGGCCCAATCCAACTCATTTATGATGCTATTTAAGCCAAGGATTGAAGGGGAATTAACATAATTTTGATCATTAGTCATAGTTTAAGCTTTAGGAGTAGTTAGAGTTAGTTTCTAGAGAGAGAAGCTCTCTCTTCTCTCTAGGATTAGGATTAGGTTTTAGATCTAGATTAGAATTCCTTAGATCTAGGTTTAATTCATGTTTTGATTTACTTTTCCTTTAAAATTTCTTGTTCCTCTACTCTTCCTCTCTCTAATTTTGCATTTAATTCTTGTAATCCTTTACTTTTATGTTGATACACTTTTGTTCTTCCATTTTCCTTTAATGCAATTTATGTTTTCATGTTCTTTTATTGTTAATTTGATTTGTTGTTGTTTAATTCCTTGCAATTGAGTAGAGTAGTTTTACTTTCCTTGTAATTTCACTATGTTTTCCTTTTATGTCTTCCAAGTGTTTGATAAAATGCTTGGAAGGATTTTAGAGTAGATTTTAGTGTTCTTGGCTTGGGAAGGTAACTTAGAAACTCTTGAGTTACTAATGTCCAAGTAATTGACGATTGGGAGCCATTAATGCTAGATCTCACTAATTGATTTGGTGTAGAACTAGGACTTATGGACTTGGATTGACATAGCTCATTTAATCCTTGCCAATTTTCATGTTGTGGTTAGTGATAGGGATAGAGATCCTTGACCACCGAACCTTGCCAAGACCTTTTTAGCTATTAGTTTACTTCCTTGTCATTTATATTTCATGTCTCTTACCAAAAACCCCAAACATAATCCATAACCAATAACATGAACACTTTGTTGTAATTCCTAGGGAGAACGACCCGAGGTTTGACTACTTTGGTTTATAGATTTTAGGGGTTTGTACTTGTGACAAATAATCTTTTGTATGAAAGGATTATTTGCTGGTTTAGAAACTATACTTTACAACGAGACTTCATTTGTGAATCCTAGACCACACAAAAGTCCTCTCATCAAAATGGCGCTGTTGCCAGGGAATTGCAATGGTGTTATGTTATTGGTTACTGTATATATGTGAATATTGTAAATAGGTTTGCCTTTTGCTTCTTTGTTAGTTCTTGCTAGTTTTAGGATTTAATTTTCTTGCTTCTTATTTGATTTTGTTTTCATTGTCTCTTGCTATCATGAATTCTCACTTTGGCTATGAGTTTGGTTATCAACATGTTATAGAAAATGAGAGCTTCAATGAGAATGTGTATCAAGGATGGGACAACCAAAGGTGGGAGGAGCCATATGCATATGACCAATATTCATGGCAACAACCTCCACCAATGTACTATGAACAAGAGCCATTCCATGATGCATACCAATCAAATGGATATGGTGAGCACCCTTGTGACTTTCAAGAACCACCACCATGTGCCTATGAGCCATACCCTCAACATAACTCTCAACCATACTCACAAGCCACTTTTCACCAACCATCTTCATATGACCCTAATCCATATCCATCCTACCAACAACCATATGAGCCATATGAACCACATATAGAGCCACTACCATTTCAACATCAATGTTTTCAAGAGCCACCCCTGATGCGTGAGCATCTTGTCTATCTTTTCCTAGTGAATTTGCATCTAAATTGTTGAATTTAATTAAGAATTAATTATATTTTAGCCACTATGGATGCTATTTTGAGTTTTGTACAATACTGTTTATTTTAGGTAGCATTTGGCGGAATTTGATGGAGTTTCTGCAGAGAAAGAGAAGAAGCCAATGAGATGACCAGTGAATACCGACGCGGACGCATGGCTCACGCGACCACGCGGAATGGAGGAAATCACAATGACGCGATCGCATGCCTGACGTGAACGCGTGGACTGGAATCTGCACAAATGACGCGAACGCGTGGACGACGCGGACGCGTCACATGCGCCACGTGCAGAAAAAGTAGAAAAACGCTGGGGGCGATTTCTGGGCTGTTTTGACCCAGTTTTCAGCCCAGAAATCACAGATTAGAAGCTGCAGAATGGACAGAACAAGTGGTCTCCACCCATCAACTGAAGATCTGTTAATTAATTCAAATCTTAAATTAAGAAAAGATATTATTTTAAGTTTAATTTTAAATATTAGATTTTAAATTTATTAGGATGAGTTATAAAAAGGGATCTGATGCCATCAGATTGAACTCTGTACATTTTTACCTGAATCCTTATTTTCTCTTTTCCATGAGCAACTAAACCTCCACTGTTAAGGTTAGGAGCTCTGTCTGTTTCTATGGATTAATTTTATTGCTTTTACTATTTTAATTTATGTATGGATTTATATTTAAGAATTGTTTTCGCTCTTTATTTTATGAATTTGGGTGGAACGGAAGTATGACCCTCTTTCTATTTGAGTTCTTGTAAAACTTGGAAAAGCTCTTTACCTGAACAACAGCTTGAAAACTATTTCTCCTAAATTTTAATTATCTGAATTTAATAGGATACGTAACATATAATCCTTTTACCTCTTGGATAATTAGAGTTTTTGTGGCATATAAACTAGAAATTGATTATCACCCTCTAATTGGAATTAATTGACCAAGGAATTGGCAGTTAATGAATTTTAGGGGAGACTAGGAAGGTCTAAGGAATTAGGGTCTAGTCACATACAGTCTGCATAATTAAATTAGTTAGTAATAAAAGTTAATCCGGAAAAATAGATAACTCTGAAACCTTAACTATCTTCTCCATATATTATTCCCATCTTAATTACTTGCCTTTCTTCAATATTTTTGATATTGTTTAATGTCTTTTATATTGCACCTCAACACTATTTTCTGTCTGTCTAACTAATCCTATCAAACGCTATTGTTGCTTAATCCATCAATCCTCGTGGGATCGACCCTTACTCACGTAAGGTATTACTTGGTACGACCCGGTGCACTTGCCAGTTAGTAAGTGTGGTTGTGAAATACCGCACCAAGTTTTTAGCGCCGTTGCCGGGGATTGACTGTAATTAACAACTATTCGTTGTTTGATTGCTTAGATTAGATAAATTTTTTTTATTTTATTATTATTTTTTATTTTGCATTTTTTTACGTTAATTTTTTCTTTTCTTTTACGTTAATTTTTTCTCTTGTTTTTCCTTTAAGTCATTTACTTTCTTTTCCTTTTCGTTTAAACCCCCTCCCCTGTTTTCTTTTTACTTCCTTTTTGCTTTCGATTTTCTTTTACTTTTTTTTATATTTTATTTTTTTTCTTTTCTTTCTTTCGTCCGTTTTTAATTTTTTTAATTATTTTCATTTTTATTTTTATTTTATTTTTTAAAAAAAAATTTCTAATTTTTATTTATTTATTTAGTATTTTTTATTTTATTATTTTATACAGGTTACCTCACAGGGACTTCTCTACACTCTGACGTAGAGAGTCCCATTTTTTCTTGTTTTCTGCTTGTTTATGCGCAGGAACAAAGACAAAGAACATCTCTTAGACTTTGATCCTGAACCTGAAAGAACTTTCAGGCAACGTTTACAACAAGCAAGACTTTGCAAGGCTGCAGAATCCACTATGGCAAATAATGCTAATGCCAATGTGGTAAATCCGAATGGAGATGATCAACAGAGGAGAGTGCTTGGCTCTTATTCTGCCCCTACTGCGGATCTTTATGGAAAAAGTATTGTGGTGCCTCCTATAACTACAAACAACTTTGAGTTGAAGCCACAACTGGTCACCCTGGTGCAGCAAAACTGCCAGTATCATGGACTTCCTCATGAAGATCCAAATCAGTTCATATCTAATTTTCTACAGATATGTGATACTGTAAAGACAAATGGAGTGAACCCAAAGGTGTACAAACTCATGCTTTTCCCGTTTTCTCTGAGGGATAAAGCAAAGCTATGGCTAGATTCATGATGAGCGGATAATTTATACGCTTTTTGGCATTGTTTTTAGTATGTTTTTAATAGGATCTAGTTACTTTTAGGGATGTTTTCATTAGTTTTTATGTTAAATTCACATTTCTAGACTTTACTATGAGTTTGTGTGTTTTTCTGTGATTTCAGGTATTTTCTGGCTGAAATTGAGGGACTTGAGCAGAAATCAGATTCAGAGGTTGAAGAAGGACTGCTGATGCTGTTGGATTCTGACCTCCCTGCACTCAAAGTGGATTTTCTGGAGCTACAGAACTCGAAATGGCGCGCTTCCAATTGCGTTGGAAAGTAGACATCCAGGGCTTTCCCGAAATATATAATAGTCCATACTTTGGCCAAGAATAGACGACATAAACTGGCGTTCAACGCCAGCCTTCTACTCAAATCTGGCGTCCAGCGCCAGAAAAGGATCCAAAACCAGAGTTGAACGCCCAAACTGGCACAAATACTGGCGTTCAGCTCCACAAATGGCCTCTGCACGTGCAACACTTAAGCTCAGCCCAAACACACACCAAGTGGGCCCCGGAAGTGGATTTATTCATCAATTACTTACTCATGTAAATCCTAGTGACTAGTTTATTATAAATAGGACCTCTTACTATTGTATTAGACGTCTTTTTGACCATCCTGGATTGTATTTTGATCCTGTGATCACGTTTTGGGGGCTGGCCATCTCGGCCATGCCTGGACCTTTCACTTATGTATTTTCAACGGTAGAGTTTCTACACTCCATAGATTAAGGTGTGGAGCTCTGCTGTTCCTCAAAGATTAATGCAAAGTACTTCTGTTTTCTATTCAATTCATCTTATTTCGCTTCTAAGATATCCATTCGCACCCAAGAACGTGAGGAAGGTGATGATTATGTGTGACGCTCATCACCATTCTCCCCTATGAACACGTGCCTGACAAACACTTTCGTTCTACATGAAATAAGCTAGAATGAATATCTCTTAGATCTCCTAACCAGAATCTTCGTGGCGTAAGCTAGAATGATGGCGGCACTCAAGAGAATCCGGAAAGTCTAAACCTTGTCTGTGGTATTCCGAGTAGGATTCAATGATTGGATGACTGTGACGAGCTCCTAACTCGCGATTGCAGGGCGTTAGTGACAGACGCAAAAGGATAGTAAATCCTATTCCAGCATGATCGAGAACCGACAGATGAATAGCCGTGCCGTGACAGGGTGCGTGAGCATATTATTCACTGAGAGGATAAGATGAAGCCATTGACAAGGGTGATGCCTCCAGACGATTAGCCGTGCCGTGACAGGGCATTGGATCATTTTCCCGAGAGATGACCGAAAGTAGCCATTGACAGTGGTGATGTATCACATAAAGCCAGCCATGGAAAGGAGTAAGACTGACTGGATGAAGATAGCAGGAAAGCAGAGGTTCAGAGGAACGAAAAGCATCTCCATTCGCTTATCTGAAATTCTCACCAATGAATTACATAAGTATCTCTATCCCTATTCTATTATTTATTATTCAAAAACTCCATGATTATTTTATATCCGCCTGACTGAGATTTACAAGGTGACCATAGCTTGCTTCATGCCAACAATCTCCGTGGGATTCGACCTTTACTCACGTAAGGTATTACTTGGACGACCCAGTGCACTTGCTGGTTAGTTGTATCGAAGTTGTGACAATTATGAATTAAGATCAGAGCACCAAGCTCTGGAGCCATTACCAGGATTTGTTCGAGCCTGGAGATCACAATTTCGTGCACCAAGTTTTTGGCGCCGTTGCTGGGGACTTAATTGTTCCTGTTTGGCGCCAAGAATCGTCTGAGATCCCAATCCCGGCAACAACACCAAGTTTTTGGCGCCGTTGCCGGGGATTGTTTGAGTTTGGACAACTGACGGCTCATCTTGTTGCTCAGATTAGGTAATTTTCTTTTCGTTTTCTTTTCAAAAAAATTTTCAAAAATATTTTCAAAAATCTCTCATCTGTTTTTGAAAAAAAATAAAAAAAAATTAAAAATGTTTTCAAAAAAAATTTTATTCAAGATTTTTAAGAATGAATTCTAGTGTTTCATGAAGCATGTGAAGCCTGGCTGGCTGTAAAGCCATGTCTAAATTCTTTTGGACTGAGGCTTCCAAACCATCAGAGGTAAGTTACATAATTGATAAATGATGAGCAGCAATTTGTTATCAAGATCAATATACTCTGGTGTTAAATGCTGAAGCTTGGCTGGCCATTGGCCATGTCTAGTGTTTTGGACTGGAGCTTTCTTTGAAAGCTTGGCTGGCTAGTGAGCCATGTCTAATTCCTGGACTGAAGCTTTAGACTAACATGGCAAGATTCCTGGAATTCATATTAAAAATTTTGGAATCCTTATTTTTTCTTTTTCAATTAATTTTCGAAAAAAATACAAAAAAATTAGAAAATCATAAAAATCAAAAATATTTTTCTGTTTCTTGTTTGAGTCTTGAGTCATGTTATAAGTTTGGTGTCAATTGCATGTGCATCTTGCATTTTTCGAAAATTCATGCATTCATAGTATTCTTCGTGATCTTCAAGTTGTTCTTGGTAAGTCCTCTTGTTTGATCTTGATGATTTTTTGTTTTGTGTCTTTTCATGTTTATCATATGCATTCTTGAATTCTTAGTGTCTAAGCATTAAAGAATTCTAAGTTTGGTGTCTTGCATGTTTTCTTTGCATTAAAAATTTTTCAAAAATATGTTCTTGATGTTCATCACGTTCTTCATAGTGTTCTTGGTGTTCATCTTGACATTCATAGCATTCATGCATGCATTCATTGTTTTGATCTAAAAATTTCATGCATTGCATCATTTTTCTTGTTTCTCTCTTGCATCATAAAAATTCAAAAATCAAAAAAATATATCTTTCCCTTTTTCTCTCATCAAATTCGAAAATTTGAGTTGACTTTTTCAAAAATTTTTAAAATCTAGTTGTTTCTTATGAGTCAAATCAAATTTCAATTTGAAAATCTTATCTTTTTCAAAATCTTTTTTTTCAAAAATCAAATCTTTTTCAAAATTCTTAGTTATTTTCGAAAATTCCAAAAATATTTTTCAAAAATCTTTTTCTTATTTTTATATCAAATTTTCGAAAATAACATAATCAATTAGTGTTTTCATTCAAAAAATTTGAAGTTTGTTACTTACTTGTTAAGAAAGATTCAAACTTTAAGTTCTAGAATCATATCTTGTGATTTCTTGTGAATCAAGTCAATAATTGAGATTTTAAAAATCAAATCTTTTTCAAAACTAATTTCAATCATATCTTTTCAAAAATATCTTCTTATCTTATCTTTTTCAAAAATATCTTTTCAAAATATCTTTTCTAACTTCCTAACTTCCTATCTTTTCAAAATTTGTTTCAACTAACTAACTAACTTTTTGTTTGTTTCTTAACTTTTTCAAAACTACCTAACTAACTCTCTCTCTCTAATTTTCGAAAATATCTTCCCTCTTTTTCAAAAATTTCTTTTTAATTAACTAATTATTTTTATTTTTTATTTTTGATTTCAAAAATTTTCGAAAATTACTAACATTTTTCAAAAACCATTTTCGAAAATCACTAACTCTTTTTCAAAATAATTTTCGAAAATGATCCCTCCCCCATCTCATTCTATTTATTCATTCATATCCTAACATCTCATCTCACCTCTCTTCCTCACATCATCACCAAATTCGAACCCCCTCCTCTATCTGTGTTCGAATTTCTTCTTCTTTTCTTCTACTAACAATAAGGAACCTCTTTACTGTGACATAGAGGATTCCTCTTCTTTTCTTTTTCTCTCCTCTTTCTTATGAGCAGGGACAGAGAAAAAGGCATTCTTGTTGAAGCTGATCCAGAACCTGAAAGGACTCTGAAGAGAAAATTAAGAGAAGCTAAATTACAACAATCCAGAGACAACTTGAGTGAAAATTTCGAACAAGTAAAGGAGATGGCAGCCGAACCCAACAACAATGCAAGGAGAATGCTTGGTGACTTTACTGCACCTAATTCCAATTTACATGGAAGAAGCATCTCCATTCCTGCCATTGGAGCAAACAACTTTGAGCTGAAACCTCAGTTAGTTTCTCTGATGCAGCAGAACTGCAAGTTTCATGGACTTCCATCTGAAGATCCTTTTCAGTTCTTAACTGAATTCTTGCAGATATGTGATACTGTTAAGACTAATGGAGTAGATCCTGAAGTCTACAGGCTCATACTTTTCCCTTTTGCTATAAGAGACAGAGCTAGATTATGGTTGGATTCTCAACCAAAAGACAGCCTGAACTCTTGGGATAAGCTGGTCACGGCTTTCTTAGCCAAGTACTTTCCTCCTCAAAAGCTGAGCAAGCTTAGAGCTGATGTTCAAACCTTCAGACAGAAAGAAGGTGAATCCCTCTATGAAGCTTGGGAAAGATACAAACAGTTGACCAAAAAGTGTCCTTCTGACATGCTTTCAGAATGGACCATCCTGGATATATTCTATGATGGTCTATCTGAGCTATCAAAGATGTCACTGGACACTTCTGCAGGTGGATCCATTCACCTAAAGAAAACGCCTGCAGAAGCTCAAGAACTCATTGACATGGTTGCTAATAACCAGTTCATGTACACTTCTGAAAGGAATCCTGTGAGTAATGGGACGCCTATGAAGAAGGAAGTTCTTGAAGTTGATACTCTGAATGCCATATTGGCTCAGAATAAAATATTGACTCAACAAGTCAATATGATTTCTCAGAGTCTGAATGGAATGCAAGCTGCATCCAACAGTACTCAAGAGGCATCTTCTGAAGAAGAAGCTTATGATCCTGAGAACCCTGCAATAGTAGAGGTGAATTACTTAGGTGAACCTTATGGAAACACCTATAATCCATCATGGAGAAATCATCCAAATATCTCATGGAAGGATCAACAAAAGCCTCAACAAGGCTTTAATAATGGTGGAAGAAATAGGTTTAACAATAGTAAACCTTTTCCATCATCCACTCAGCAACAGACAGAGAACTCTGAACAAAATACTTCTAATTTAGTAAATTTAGTCTCTGATCTATCAAAGGCTACTGTGAGTTTCATGAATGAAACAAGGTCTTCCATTAGAAATTTGGAAGCACAAGTGGGCTAGCTGAGTAAAAGGATCACTGAAATCCCTCCTAGTACTCTCCCAAGCAATACAGAAGAGAATCCAAAAGGAGAGTGCAATGCCATTGAATTAATTACCATGGCCAAACCCACAAGAGAGGAGAAGGACGTGAATCCCAAGGAGGAAGACCTCCTGGGACGTCCAGTGGTCAATAAGGAGCTTCCCTCTGAGGAACCAAAGGACTCTGAGGCTCATCTAGAGACCATAGAGATTCCATTGAACCTCCTTATGCCATTCATGAGCTCTGATGAGTATTCCTCTTCTGAAGAGAATGAGGATGTTACTGAAGAGCAAGCTGCCAAGTTCCTTGGGGCAATCATGAAGCTAAATGCCAAATTATTTGGTATTGAAACTTGGGAAGATGAACCCCCCTTGTTCACCAATGAACTAAGTGATCTGGATCAACTGACATTGTCTCAGAAGAGACAGGATCCTGGAAAGTTCATAATACCTTGTACCATAGGCACCATGATCTTTAAGGCTCTGTGTAACCTTAGTTCAGGGATAAACCTCATGCCCCTCTCTGTAATAGAGAAACTGGGAATCTATGGGGTGCAAGCTGCCAAAATCTCATTAGAGATGGCAGAAAATTCAAGAAAACAGGCTTATGGACAAGTAGAGGAAGTGTCAGTAAAGGTTGAAGGCCTTTATATCCCTACTGATTTCATAGTCTTGGATACTGGAAAGGAAGAGGATGAATCCATCATCCTAGGAAGACTTTTCCTAGCCATAGCAAGAGCTGTGATTGATGTGGACAGAGGAGAACTAGTCCTTCAATTGAATAAGGACAACCTTGTGTTTGCAACTCAAGGATCTCTCTCTGCATCCATGGAGAGGAAGCATAGAAAGCTTCTCTCAAAGCAGAGTCAAACAAAGCCCCCACAGTCAAACTCTAAGTTTGGTGTTGGGAGGCCACAACCAAACTCTAAGTTTGGTATCAAACCCCCATATCCAAACTCTAAGTTTGGTGTTGGAAGGTCTCACCAAAGCTCTGCACATCTGTGAGGCTCCATGAGAGCCCACTGTCAAGCTATTGACATTAAAGAAGCGCTTGTTGGGAGGCAACCCAATGTTTATTTATTTATTTTCATTGTTTTTCATGTTTTATTAGGTTCATGATCATGTGGAGTCACAAAATAAACATAAAAATTGAAAACGGAATCAAAAATAGCAGAAGAAAAATCACACCCTAGAGGAAGCATCTGTTTGGCGTTCAACGCCAGAACAAAGCATGATTCTGGCGCTGAACGCCCAAAATGGGCAGTATCTGGGTGCTGAACGCCCAAAATGGGCAGCATCTGGGCGCTGAACGCCAGAATTGCACCCTGGAGAAGAGCTGGCGCTGAACGCCCAGAACAAGCATGGTTCTGGCGTTCAACGCCAGAAATGGGCAACAAATGGGCGTTGAACGCCCAGAGTTGTGTGCAAGGGCATTTTACATGCCTAATTTGGTGCAAGATTGTAAATCTTTGAACACCTTAGGATCTGTGGACCCCACAGGATCACCTCAGGATCTGTGGACCCCACAGGATCCCCACCTACCTCCACTCACTTCTTCTCACCCCTCTTTTACACAATCCCATATCCACTCTTCCCCAAAATCCTTCACCACTCACATCCATACACCCACCTACCTTCAAAATTCAACATCTCTTTCCCACCCAATCTCACCCATATGGCCGAATACACACATCCCTCCATCTCCTCCATATCTTCTTCTTCTTCTTCTATTCTTTCTTCTTTTGCTCGAGGGCGAGCAACATTCTAAGTTTGGTGTGGTAAAAGCATAGCTTTTTGTTTTTCCATAACCATTAATGGCACCTAAGGCCAGAGAAACCTCAAGAAAGAGGAAAGGGAAGGCAATTGCTTCCACCTCTGAGTCATGGGAGATGGAAAGATTCATCTCACAAGCCCATCACTAAGAAAAGGATGGAGCAAACAAGAGAGCACATTCATGAATCTCAACAGGCACATGAAGAAGCTCATCATCAAGAAATCCCTGAGATACCTCAAGGGATGCACTTTCCTCCACATAATTTTTGGGAGCAAATCAACACCTCCCTGGGAGAATAAAGTTCCAACATGGGACAATTAAGGGTGGAACATCAAGAACACTCCATCATCCGTCATGAAATTAGAGAAGATCAAAAAGCAATGAGGGAGGAGCAACAAAGACAAGGAAGAGACATAGAAGAGCTCAAGGACATCATTGGTTCCTCAAGAAGGAAACGCCACCATCACTAAGGTGGATTCATTCCTTGTTCTTATTTCTTCTGTTTTTCGTTTTTCTATGTTATGTGCTTATCTATGTTTCTGTCTCCATTACATGATCATTAGTATTTAGTAACTTTGTCTTAAAGATATGAATGTCCTATGAATCCATCACCTCTCTTAAATAAAAACTGTTTTAATTCAAAAGAACAAGAAGTACATGAGTTTCGAATTTATCCTTGAACTTAGTTTAATTATATTGATGTGGTGACAATGCTTCTTGTTTTCTGAATGTATGCTTGAACAGTGCATATGTCTTTTGAAGTTGTTGTTTAAGAATGTTAAATATGTTGGCTCTCGAAAGAATGATGACAAGGAGACATGTTATTTGATAATCTGAAAAATCAAAAAATGATTCTTGAAGCAAGAAAAAGCAGCAAAGAACAAAGCTTGCAGAAAAAAAAAGAAAAAAAAATAGGCGAAAAAAAAATAGAAAGAAAAAGCAAGCAGAAAAAGCCAAAAGCTCTTAAAACCAAGAGGCAAGAGCAAAAATCCAATAACCCTTAAAACCAAAAGGCAAGGGCAATTAAAAAGGATCCCAAGGCTTTGAGCATCAGTGGATAGGAGGGCCTAAAGGAATAAAATCCTGGTCTAAGCGGCTAAACCAAACTGTCCCTAACCATGTGCTTGTGGCGTGAAGGTGTCAAGTGAAAACTTGAGACTGAGCAGTTAAAGTCAAGGTCCAAAGCAAAAAAAGAGTGTGCTTAAGAACCCTGGACACCTCTAATTGGGGACTTTAGCAAAACTGAGTCACAATCTGAAAAGGTTCACCCAATTATGTGTCTGTGGCATTTATGTATCCGGTGGTAATACTGGAAAACAAAGTGCTTAGGGCCACGGCCAAGACTCATAAAGAAGCTGTGTTCAAGAATCATCATACTGAACTAGGAGAATCAATAATACTATCTGAACTCTGAGTTCCTATAGATGCCAATCATTCTCAATGGATAAAGTGAGATGCCAAAACTATTCAAGAGGCAAAAAGCTACAAGTCCCGCTCATCTGATTGAAGCTATGTTTCATTGATAGTTTGGAATTTATAGTATATTCTCTTATTTTTATCCTAATTGATTTTCAATTGCTTGGGGATAAGCAACAATTTAAGTTTGGTGTTGTGATGAGCGGATAATTTATACGCTTTTTGGCATTGTTTTTAGTATGTTTTTAGTAGAATCTAGTTACTTTTAGGGAAGGATCAAAAGCCTCAACAAGGCTTTAATAATGGTGGAAGAAACAGGTTTAACAATAATAAACCTTTTCCATCATCCACTCAGCAACAGACAGAGAACTCTGAACAAAATGCTTCTAATTTAGCAAATCTAGTCTCTGATCTATCTAAGGCCACTGTAAGTTTCATGAATGAAACAAGGTCTTCCATTAGAAATCTGGAAGCACAAGTGGGCCAGCTGAGTAAAAGGATCACTGAAATCCCTCCTAGTACTCTCCCAAGCAATACAGAAGAGAACCCAAAAGGAGAGTGCAAGGCCATTGACATAAGCGCCATGGCCGAACCTGTGAGGAGAGGAGAGGACGTGAATCCCAAGGAGGAAGACCTCCTGGGACGTCCAGTGACCAATAAGGAGCTTCCCTCTGAGGAACCAAAGGACTCTGAGGCTCATCTAGAGACCATAGAGATCCCATTGAACCTCCTTATGCCCTTCATGAGCTCTGATGAGTATTCCTCTTCTGAAGAGAATGAGGATGTTACTGAAGAGCAAACTGCCAAGTTTCTTGGTGCAATCATGAAGCTGAATGCCAAATTGTTTGGCATTGATGCTTGGGAAGTTGAACCTCCCTTGTTCATCAATGAACTAAGTGATCTGGATCAACTGACATTGCCTCAGAAGAGACAGGATCCTGGAAAGTTCATAATACCTTGTACCATAGGCACCATGATCTTTAAGGCTCTATGTGACCTTGGTTCAGGAATAAACCTCATGCCCCTCTCTGTAATAGAGAAACTGGGAATCTATGGGGTGCAAGCTGCTAAAATCTCACTGGAGATGGCAGACAGCTCAAGAAAACAGGCTTATGGACAAGTAGAAGATGTATTAGTAAAGGTTGAGGGCCTTTACATACCTACTGATTTCATAGTCCTGGATACTGGAAAGGAAGAGGATGAATCCATCATCCTAGGAAGACCTTTCCTGGCCACAGCAAGAGCTGTGATTGATGTTGACAGAGGTGAAATATTCCTTCAATGGAATGAGAACTCCCTTGTGTTTAAAACTCAAGGATCTCCCTCTGCAACCATGGAGAGGAAGCAGAAAAAGCTTCTCTCCAAGCAGAGTCAACCAGAGCCCCCACAGTCAAACTCTAAGTTTGGTGTTGGGAGGCCACAACCAAACTCTAAGTTTGGTGTTGAACTCCCATATCCAAACTCTAAGTTTGGTGTTGGAGAGTCTCAACAAAGCTCTGCACATCTGTGAGGCTCCATGAGAGCTCACTGTCAAGCTATTGACATTAAAGAAGCGCTTGTTGGGAGGCAACCCAATGTTTATCTAATTCTTATTTTTATTGTTTTTCATGTTTTCTTAGGTTCATGATCATGTGGAGTCACAAAATAAATATAAAAATTGAAAACGGAATCAAAAACAGCAGAAGAAAAATCACACCCTGGAGGAGCATCTGTCTAGCGTTCAGCGCCAGAACAGAGCATGGTTCTGGGGCTGAACGCCCAAAATGGGCAGCTTCTGGGTGCTGAACGCCAGAACAGGCATGGTTCTGGCGTTCAACGCCAGAAATGGCTAGTAAATGGGCGTTGAACGCCCAAAATGGCCACCAACCTGGCGCTGAACGCCCAGAGTTGGGTACAAAGGCATTTTTACATGCCTAATGGGTGCAGGGATGTAAATCCTTGAACACCTCAAGATCTGTGGACCCCACAGGATCTACTCAGGATCTGTGGACCCCACAGGATCCACTCAGGATCTGTGGACCCCACAGGATCCCCACCTACCTCCACTCACTTCTTCTCACCACTCTCTTTCACACAACCCCATAAGCACTCTTCCCTAAAAAAACCCCTCACCAATCACCTCAATCTCTCTTCCCCACTAAACCTTCACCACTCACATCCACCCACTCTTCCCCATAAACCTACCTCATAAACTCCACCTACCTTCAAAATTCAAAACCAATTTCCCACCCAAACCCACCCATATGGCCGAACCTTCACCCCCCTCCTTTCCCTATATAAAGCCCTCCATTCTTCATCAAATTCACACAACACACCCCTCTACACTCCTCTTGGCCGAAACCACATCTCCCTCTCCCTCTCCATATTTCTTCTTCTTCTTCTTCTATTCTTTTGTTTATTGCTCGAGGGCGAGCAATATTCTAAGTTTGGTGTGGTAAAAGCATAGCTTTTTTGTTTTTCCATTACCATTGATGGCACCTAAGACCGGAGAATCCTCTAGAAGAGGGAAAGGGAAGACAAGAGCTTCCACATCCGAGTCATGGGAGATGGAAAGGTTCATCTCCAAAGCCCATCAAGACCACTTCTATGATGTTGTGGCCAAGAAGAAGGTGATCCCTGAGGTCCCTTTTAAACTCAAAAGAAATGAGTATCCGGAGATCCGACATGAAATTCAAAGAAGAGGTTGGGAAGTTCTAACAAATCCCATCCAACAAGTCGGCATCCTAATGGTTCAAGAGTTCTATGCCAATGCATGGATCACCAAGAACCATGATCAAAGTAAGAACCCGGATCCAAAGAACTATGTTACAATGGTTCGGGGGAAATACTTAGATTTTAGTCCGGAGAATGTGAGGTTGGCGTTCAACTTGCCATACATGGAAGAGAACGCACGCCCCTACACAAGGAGAGTCAACTTTGATCAAAAGTTGGACCAAGTCCTTATGGACATATGTGTAGAAGGAGCTCAATGGAAGGTTGACTCCAAAGGCAAGCCGGTTCAACTAAGAAGATTGGACCTCAAGCCTATAGCTAGAGGATGGTTGGAGTTTATTCAATGCTCAATCATTCCCACTAGCAACCGGTCTGAAGTTACTATAGACCGGGCCATCATGATCCATAGCATCATGATTGGAGAAGAGGTGGAAGTTCATGAGATTATACCTCAAGAACTCTACAAGGTGGCTGACAAGTCCTCCACTATGGCAAGGTTAGCCTTTCCTCACCTCATTTGCCACCTATGCAATTCAGCTGGGATTGACATAGAGGGAGATATCCTCATTAAAGAGGACAAGCCCATCACTAAGAAAAAGATGGAGCAAGCAAGAGAGCCCATTCATGGAGCTCAAGAGGCGTATGAAGCTCATCACCATGAGATCCCGGAAATGCCTCAAATGCACTTTCCTCCACAAAACTATTGGGAGCACATCAACACCTCCCTAGAAGAATTAAGTTCCAATATGGGACAACTAAGGGTGGAACATCAAGAGCACTCCATCATGCTTCATGAAATAAGGGAAGATCAAAAAGCAATGAGGGAGGAGCAACAAAGACAAGGAAGAGACATAGAAGAGCTCAAGGACATCATTGGTTCCTCAAGGAGGAAACGCCACCATCACTAAGGTGGATTCATTCCTTGTTCTTATTTCTTCTGTTTTTCGTTTTCTATGTTATGTGCTTATCTATGTTTGTGTCTTCATTACATGATCATTAGAAGTAGTAACTATGTCTTAAAGTTATGAATGTCCTATGAATCCATCACCTCTCTTAAATAAAAAATGTTTTAATTCAAAAGAACAAGAAGTACATGAGTTTCGAATTTATCCTTGAACTTAGCTTAATTATATTGATGTGGTGACAATGCTTCTTGTTTTCTGAATGTATGCTTGAACAGTGCATATGTCTTTTGAAGTTGTTGTTTAAGAATGTTAAATATGTTGGCTCTTGAAAGAATGATAACTAGGAGACATGTTATTTGATAATCTGAAAAATCATAAAAATGATTCTTGAAGCAAGAAAAAGCAGCAAAGAACAAAGCTTGCAGAAAAAGAAAAAAAAAAGGGGGCGAAAAAAAAATATAGAAAAAAAAAAGCAAGCAGAAAAAAGCCAATACCCCTTAAAACCAAAAGGCAAGGGCAAATAAAAAGGATCCCAAGGCTTTGAGCATCAGTGGATAGGAGGGCCTAAAGGAATAAAATCCTGGTCTAAGCGGCTAAACCAAGCTGTCCCTAACCATGTGCTTGTGGCGTGTAGGTGTCAAGTGAAAACTTGAGACTGAGCGGTTAAAGTCAAGGTCCAAGGCAAAAGAAGAGTGTGCTTAAGAACCCTGGACACCTCTAATTGGGGACTTTAGCAAAGCTGAGTCACAATCTGAAAAGGTTCACCCAATTATGTGTCTGTGGCATTTATGTATCCGGTGGTAATACTGGAAAACAAAGTGCTTAGGGCCACGGCCAAGACTCATAAAGAAGCTGTGTTCAAGAATCATCATACTGAACTAGGAGAGTCAATAACACTATTCGAAATCTGAAGTTCCTATGGATGCCAATCATTCTGAACCTCAATGGATAAAGTGAGATGCCAAAACTATTCAAGAGGCAAAAAGCTATAAGTCCCGCTCATATGATTGAAGCTCTGTTTCATTGATAGTTTGGAATTTGTAGTATATTCTCTTCTTTATATCCTATTTGATTTTAAGTTGCTTGGGGACAAGCAACAATTTAAGTTTGGTGTTGTGATGAGCGGATAATTTATACGCTTTTTGGCATTGTTTTTAGTATGTTTTTAATAGGATCTAGTTACTTTTAGGGATGTTTTCATTAGTTTTTATGTTAAATTCACATTTCTGGACTTTACTATGAGTTTGTGTGTTTTTCTGTGATTTCAGGTATTTTCTGGCTGAAATTGAGGGACTTGAGCAGAAATCAGATTCAGAGGTTGAAGAAGGACTGCTGATGCTGTTGGATTCTGACCTCCCTGCACTCAAAGTGGATTTTCTCGAGCTACAAAACTCGAAATGGCGCACTTCTACTTGCGTTGGAAAGTAGACATCCAGGGCTTTCCAGCAATATATAATAGTCCATACTTTGGCCAAGAATAAACGACGTAAACTGGCGTTCAACGCCAGCCTTCTACCCAAATCTGGCGTCCAGCGCCAGAAAAGGATCCAAAACCAGAGTTGAACGCCCAAACTGGCACAAATACTGGCATTCAGCTCCACAAATGGCCTCTGCACGTGCAACACTTAGGCTCAGCCCAAACACACACCAAGTGGGCCCCGGAAGTGGATTTATTCATCAATTACTTACTCATGTAAACCCTAGTGACTAGTTTATTATAAATAGGACCTCTTACTATTGTATTAGACGTCTTTTTGACCATCCTGGATTGTATTTTGATCCTGTGATCACGTTTTGGGGGCTGGCCATCTCGGCCATGCCTGGACCTTTCACTTATGTATTTTCAACGGTAGAGTTTCTACACTCCATAGATTAAGGTGTGGAGCTCTGCTGTTCCTCAAAGATTAATGCAAAGTACTTCTGTTTTCTATTCAATTCATCTTATTTCGCTTCTAAGATATCCATTCGCACCCAAGAACGTGAGGAAGGTGATGATTATGTGTGACGCTCATCACCATTCTCCCCTATGAACACGTGCCTGACAAACACTTTCGTTCTACATGAAATAAGCTAGAATGAATATCTCTTAGATCTCCTAACCAGAATCTTCGTGGCGTAAGCTAGAATGATGGCGGCATTCAAGAGAATCCGGAAAGTCTAAACCTTGTCTGTGGTATTCCGAGTAGGATTCAATGATTGGATGACTGTGACGAGCTCCTAACTCGCGATTGCAGGGCGTTAGTGACAGACGCAAAAGGATAGTAAATCCTATTCCAGCATGATCGAGAACCGACAGATGAATAGCCGTGCCGTGACAGGGTGCGTGAGCATATTATTCACTGAGAGGATAAGATGAAGCCATTGACAAGGGTGATGCCTCCAGACGATTAGCCGTGCCGTGACAGGGCATTGGATCATTTTCCCGAGAGATGACCGAAAGTAGCCATTGACAGTGGTGATGTATCACATAAAGCCAGCCATGGAAAGGAGTAAGACTGACTGGATGAAGATAGCAGGAAAGCAGAGGTTCAGAGGAACGAAAAGCATCTCCATTCGCTTATCTGAAATTCTCACCAATGAATTACATAAGTATCTCTATCCCTATTCTATTATTTATTATTCAAAAACTCCATGATTATTTTATATCCTCCTGACTGAGATTTACAAGGTGACCATAGCTTGCTTCATGCCAACAATCTCCGTGGGATTCGACCCTTACTCACGTAAGGTATTACTTGGACGACCCAGTGCACTTGCTGGTTAGTTGTATCGAAGTTGTGACAATTATGAATTAAGATCAGAGCACCAAGCTCTGGAGCCATTACCAGGATTTGTTCGAGCCTGGAGATCACAATTTCGTGCACCAATTCACAACCAAAGGAGAGTCTGAATACTTGGGACAAGGTTGTTACAGAGTTTCTCACTAAATTTTTCCCGCCAAAGAAGCTGACTAAGCTTAGATTAGAGGTTCAGACCTTCAGGCAGAAGGAGGGTGAAACTCTTTATGAAGCTTGGGAAAGATACAAGCTACTAACTAGGCAATGCCCTCCGGACATGTTCTCCAAGTGGACTCAACTGGATATCTTTTATGAAGGCTTAGAAGAGATGTCAAAGATGAGCTTAGATACCTCTGCAGGCGGTTCATTGCACAAGAAGAAGACACCAGAGGAGACTATTGAGCTGATTGAATTGGTTGCAAGCAACCAATATCTGTACTTATCTAACAGGAATCCTGTGAACTCTGAGACCTCTCAGAAGAGAGGCATGTTGAAAGTAGAAGCTGTTAATGCTCTCCTTGCTCAGAACAAGCTTATGTCTCAACAGATAAATCTACTTACTCAACAGATGGGTGGCATGCAAATCTCAGTTATCAACACTCAAAATCCACCCCAAGAAATCTCCTATGACATGGCAGGTAATTTTGTTCAAAATGATAATCATGATTATGCTCAACCTTCTTATGAACAGGTGAATTACATGGGGAGTGGCCCTAGGAATCCCAACAATGATCCATATTCTAAGACATACAACCAGGGATGGAGAAATCACCCAAACTTTGGGTGGAGGGACCAGCCTCAGAGACCTCAGAACTTCAACAATAGTTCTCAGGGCGGTTTCCAGCAGAACAATGATTTGGAAGCAATATTGACAGGTTTTAGACAGGAAACCAGAGCATCCATCAAAAACTTGGAGATTCAAATGGGTCAATTAGCCACAAAGGTTAATAAAATTGATCAGAGGACCACTAATAGCCTTTCTGGTAACACAATTCCAAATCCAAGAGAGGAATGCAAGGCTATCACCGTAATAAGTGAACAAGTGGCAAGTACGGAAGCACAAGTTATACAGGAAATCAGAGCCTCTATTAGAAACTTAGAGGTGCTAGTGGGCCAACTGAGCAAGAAAATACTCGAGAAGTCTGCAAGTACATTTCAAGAGGATACAGTGGTGAACCCAGGAGAAGATTGCAAGGCTATTCAATTGAGAAGTGGTAAAGTAGCTGGCTCTGAGACCAAGGCCAATGAAGAGCTAGTTGAAAAGGAAGCTCCAGATGAGAAGAAGGAAGAAGTAGAGCATGCCCCTCCAAAGCGTGCAGACAACCCATTCCCAGACTCTCTTGACACTTATCCTACACTGCCAAAGGCTCCTGAATACAAGCCTAAAATGCCATATCCTCAGAGACTTCAAAAGGAGACCAAGGACAAACAGTTCTCAAAGTTCTTGGAAATCTTCAGAAAGTTACAAATCAATATTCCTTTTGCTGAGGTTTTGGAGCAAATGCCTATCTATGTCAAGTTCATGAAGGAGTTGTTGTCAAAGAAAAAGCGTTTAAAGGGAGATGAGACAGTAGTCCTAACTAAGGAATGTAGTGCTATCATTCAGAATAACTTGCCAAGGAAGATGCCAGATCCAGGGAGCTTTCAAATTCCATGCACCATTGGGAGCACAACCTTTGAGAAAGCCCTATGTGATCTAGGGGCAAGCATAAATCTAATGCCCTTATCTCTGATGAAGAAGCTACAAATCCAAGAGGCACAACCCACAAAAATAGCATTACAGATGGCAGACAAATCTATGAAGCCTGCATACGAATTAGTGGAAAACATCTTGGTTAAAGTGGGTAAGTTCTTCCTCCCAGCAGACTTTGTGATTCTTGACACAGGGGAGGATGAGAATGCCTCTATAATTCTAGGAAGACCATTTTTAGCCACTGGAAGAGCTCTGATTGATGTAGAAGTGGGTGAATTAGTGCTTAGAGTGCATAATGAGCAACTGGTCTTTCATGTCTTCAAAGATGTACATTCAACAGGTGAAGAAGAGAGGTGTATGCAGGCTGAGCTTATTGATCCAAACCTTCAAGAACCCCCTGATGATGCACAGCAAAATTTGCAACTCAAACCTCCTGTGGTGACAACCGATAAAATTCTGCCTGACATCAAACCTAAGTTTGGTGTTGAAACTGCATCATCCACCAAGGAGGAGGTCTCCAAAAAGAAAAAAATACCCAGAGGATGGAGAAACAAAAAGATCCCCACTGAAGGTTTCTCCCCAGGAATGAAGGTGGTGTTGACCAGCAATCCAGCATGGGTTTATACAGTAATCAAAATCCTCTCTCTGGAGCATATTGAGCTATGTTATGGAGACACAGGAAAGAAGTTCAAAGTAAGGGGTGAAGAGCTGAGCCCCTATGATCCTCCTCCTTAGAGGAGCTGATCGTCAAGCTAGTGACGATAAAGAAGCGCTTGTCGGGAGGCAACCCGATAATTTCGTATCCTTAGCTATTTTTAGTAGTAGTAGTTTTCTTAGTTATTTTATTTTATTTTTTTTGAGTTCTTACTAATTTTCTGATCATGCAGCTATGTTCTTCCAGGAACCGAACACCTCAAGCTATAATAATAAAAAAAAAAGCACCCGACGCGCCAGCATCGCTGACGCGAACGCGTCATCTAGGGGTGCGAGAAAAAATAAAAAGTTACAGAGAGTTGCGCGGGAGTGGCGCCAGAATGGAGCCTTTCGCACCAACGATCCCACGTGATCGCGTACCTTACGCGTTCGCGTCGTTTGTGATTTTCGTCATTCACGCGGTCGCGTCACCGACGTGATCGCGTGACCTGCAAATTCGACGTAAAAGAGCGTTTGGGCAGAGAGTTGTGCCAGCTTAGGGCAAGAAGTGTGCTAAAAGCACAAATTTGGTCACGCGGACGCGTGCCTGACGCTATCGCGTCATTATGAAGAATGCGCGACGTACGCGATCGCATCATTAACGCGAACGCGTCCCTTGTGCCGCCTAGTTTTCTTTCTCTCTCTCCCAATCTTAATTCTCTCTTATTCTCTTATCCTTTTATTTCTTCTTTCATTTTAATATTTGTCTCTTCTATTTTCAGTTCTTCTTTGCTTGAGGACAAGCAAACCTTTAAGTTTGGTGTTGACGCTGCGCTTATAGGTTTTCTAGTACAAAAGGGAGGTGAATCATCTTCGCGAAGGAGCACAACCTGAAGAATAAAGCGACTGCTAGGATAATTAAGGTGGTTGAGTTCCTTTCATTTTTTATTCCTCCCCTCTTTTTCTATGTTATGTTCCAGTTTCCTGTTATTTTGCTTTGTTTATTGCATGATCCTTTATTAGTTAGAATCCTAGGACTAGTTTAGTTTTCATTTAATTGCTTTAATGCAGAAAAAAAGATGTTTCATGTACCACTCACTGAACTTGAATCTAAAAAGAAAAGAAAAAGAAGTGATGTGTTACATGAGAAATTGAGTTAATTTTAAGAATAGTCTGATTTACTGAGATGTGGTGGTATTTTTTTCTGTGATTCTGACGCATGCTTGAACAGTGCATAATTTTGATAGTGAAGCTTATGAATGTTAAAATTGTTGGCTCTTGAAAGAATGATGAAAAAGAAAAATGTTATTGATAATCTGAAAAATCATAAAATTGATTCTTGAAGTAAGAAAAAGCAGTGAAAACACAAGGCTTGCGAAAAAAATTATAAAAAAAAACAAGAAAAAGAAAAAGCAAGTAGAAAAAGCCAATAACCCTTTAAACTAAAAGGCAAGGGTAAAAAGGATCCAAGACTTTGAGAATTAATGGATAGGAGGGCCCTAAGGAATAAAATCCTGGCCTAAGCGGCTAAATCAAGTTGTTCCTAACCATGTGCTTGTGGCGTGAAGGTGTCAAGTGAAAAGCTTGAGACTGAACGGTTAAAGTCGTGATCCAAAGCAAAAAGAGTGTGCTTAAGAACTCTGGGCACCTCTAACTGGGGACTCTAGCAAAGCTGAGTCACAATCTGAAAAGGTTCACCCAGTTATGTGTCTGTGGCATTTATGTATCCGGTGGTAATACTGGAAAACAAAATGTTTAGGGTCACGGCCAAGACTCATAAAGTAGCTGTGTTCAAGAATCAACATACTGAACTAGGAAAATCAATAACACTATCTGAATTCTGAGTTCCTATGGATGCCAATCATTTTGAACTTCAAAGGATAAAGAGAGATGCCAAAACTGTTCAGGATTGTAGTTATAAACCCCACTATAAGAGAAAATATGGGCTTAATCGAACTCTCATTCTCATGCAAATTCACATCCTAAGCTTATATTAGTTTTGGTTGCTTGAGGACAAGCAACAGTTTAAGTTTGGTGTTGTGATGCGTGAGCATCTTGTCTATCTTTTCCTAGTGAATTTGCATCTAAATTGTTGAATTTAATTAAGAATTAATTATATTTTAGCCACTATGGATGCTATTTTGAGTTTTGTACAATACTGTTTATTTTAGGTAGCATTTGGCAGAATTTGATGGAGTTTCTGCAGAGAAAGAGAAGAAGCCAAGGAGATGACCAGCGAATACCGACGCGGACGCATGGCTCACGCGACCGCGTGGAATGGAGGAAATCACATGACGCGATCGCATGCCTGACGCGAACGCGTGGACTGGAATCTGCACAAATGACGCGAACGCGTGGACGACGCGGACGCGTCACATGCGCCACGTGCAGAAAAAGTAGAAAAACGCTGGGGGCGATTTCTGGGCTGTTTTGACCCAGTTTTCAGCCCAGAAATCACAGATTAGAAGCTGCAGAATGGACAGAACAAGTGGTCCCCACCCATCAACTGAAGATCTGTTAATTAATTCAAATTTAAATTCAAATCTTAAATTAGGAAAAGATATTATTTTAAGTTTAATTTTAAATATTAGATTTTAAATTTATTAGGATTAGTTATAAAAAGGGATTTGATGCCATCAGATTGAACTCTGTACATTTTTACCTGAATCCTTATTTTCTCTTTTCCATGAGCAACTAAACCTCCACTGTTAAGGTTAGGAGCTCTGTCTATTTCTATGGATTAATTTTATTGCTTTTACTATTTTAATTTATGTATGGATTTATATTTAAGAATTGTTTTCGCTCTTTATTTTATGATTTTGGGTGGAACGGAAGTATGACCCTCTTTCTATTTGAGTTCTTGTAAAACTTGGAAAAACTCTTTACCTGAACAACAGCTTGAAAACTATTTCTCCTAAATTTTAATTATCTGAATTTAATAGGATACGTGACATATAATCCTTTTACCTCTTGGATAATTAGAGTTTTTGTGGCATATAAACTAGAAATTGATTATCACCCTCTAATTGGAATTAATTGACCAAGGAATTGGCAGTTAATGAATTTTAGGGGAGACTAGGAAGGTCTAAGGAATTAGGGTCTAGTCACATACAGTTTGCCATAAATTAAATCCTGCATAATTAAATTAGTTAGTAAGAAAAGTTAATCTGGAAAAATAGATAACTCTGAAACCTTAACTATCTTCTCCATATATTATTCCCATCTTAATTACTTTCCTTTCTTCAATATTTTTGATATTGTTTAATGTCTTTTATATTGCACCTCAACACTATTTTCTGTCTGTCTAACTAATCCTATCAAACGCTATTGTTGCTTAATCCATCAATTCTCGTGGGATCGACCCTTACTCACGTAAGGTATTACTTGGTACGACCCGGTGCACTTGCCGGTTAGTAAGTGTGGTTGTAAAATACCGCACCAACCCCCTCCATATTATTACCAAGATGAACCACCTCCAATGTATGAAAATTTCCAACCACAAGATGGATACTACTTTCCACCACAACCTCCCATAGAAGAATACTCATGTCTATCAATCCAAGAGCCACATGATCTTACTCATGATATCCAAGAGGAACAAGAGTCAAGGGATCGTCTCAAGGAAGCATTAGATAAATTTCAAGCGACCATGGAGCGTGTTGTTCAACAAGTGGAAAGAGTGGAAAGTATTGAACCACCACAACTCTACCAAGAAGAACCACCTTCCTACTATGAATCCTTCTCCCAATTTGATGAACCCTTACATCCACTCCAACCTCCAATGGATGACATCCTTGATGTTCTTGTTTAAGGACAAGAGGAGATGAAAAGAGATGTGCAAAATTTCACGGCTGCCTTGGATGAGGTGGTAAATCGATTAGCATCCCAATGCTTGAACACTCAAGGAACTCCTATGGCTACATGTGGAGAAACAAATGAAGAGCATAACATGAAGGAGAGATTGGTGGAGAATGAGGGAATTTGATTTGTATTGGAACAATTGGAGAAAGCTACAATTGTTGAAGAAGAGGAAGAAGTAGTTGAAGACTTAGGAGATGCGAAACCTCCATGGGAACATAGAATTGATGAAAACCCCTCCAACAAGATTGAAGTTAATGTTGAGGAGGAATGTGCACAACCTCCAAAGCATATTTCATATGAAGAATTGGATGGGATAGAGCAAGAGTTGAGTTCCCTTGGTGATGAAGATCAAGCATCAAGTCTTAGTGGTGAAGAATCCTTTGAGCATGAAGAACCTTCTCCCATTGGATTTGAAAGCATTGTGGAGGTAAATTTCTCTCACCCTCCCATTTATGATTTGAATAAGGGAAAAGGCTTAGATAGAATTGATAAACAAAGGATTGAAATTAAGAAAACTTGTGAAGAGGTGGAAGTCCTTAGAAAAAGGAGGATGGGAATTGAATACGCTTTGTCAAGACCCTTGGAATCGTCTTTGCCTAGGTTGCCATCTACTCCTTCATTTGAGTGGGTGAAATTCATTTCTATTAGCTTTATTATCCACTTGAATATGGCTTGCTTGAAACGGATGGCCAACTTAGGGAACTTTGTGGGATGAAGCGTAAGCGAAAAAGGTTTTGTGGTTAGCGTTGCAAATCAAGGCTCATTATGGTTGATGCATCAAACATGAGATATAAAGGTTGGAGTAATGCTCAACTAGATGGGTCTAGGAGGATTGTTGGTCACTTTATTGAGAATTCACCTTACTTGTCACCCAGATGGATTAATGATAATCAATTCAAGGATGGGTGTGAAAACAAGATATGGGATCCAGGAATACATGAGGATCACCTTTGGGAGCTCATAGCTTGTGCGGAACTCCATCAAGGCTTGAAGATACTAACTTTGAAGAATGGAGCTTATTGGAGGTTTAAGCATTGGTGGATGTTCCAAGATAGCTTCAAGCACAAGCCTCCTTGATAAGAAGCTCCCCATAAGTCCAACTTAAGGACAATAAACAAAAGTGCTAGGTGGGAGACACCCCACCATTGTAAATTCTTTTCATTTTTTCCTTTTGTACATATTGGTAATTAGTTTAATTTCATATTTTGTTGAGTTTGTTGAGTATAATTGGTAGTTTAGTAGGTTAAATAAGGTTTAATGGTGTTTTGGTAGCTGTTTGGAGGTTTAGAATGCTTGGAGTGGTGCAAAAACATAGAAAAATTTTGAAAAACAGAGCACCATCCATGCGTACGTGCACTGCACGCGTACGTGTGCATTAAGCATTTTCACCCCTCCACGTGCATGCGCCATGTGCGCGTACGCGTGGATTGAAAAATTTCATCCTTTCATACATTGACCCGAGAGTTGCGCCTACACTGCGCCAGCACCATGCCTGAGGCACAAACCAACCCGCGCGTATGCGCACCTGGCGCGTACGCGCCCTTGACTCTAATTGCGTAATGCACACGTACGCACGCTGTGTGTGCGCGCGTCGATTGCACCACCTGCCCTCCTGGTACATTTACCAGAGAGTTGGGCCAATCCTGAGCTGACAGTGTGCCCCGCGCATAAACCAACCCGCGCGTACGCGCACCCGGCGCGCACGCGCCCTTCGGCCAAACTGCGCATCGGCGCGTAAACGTGCATGAAGCGTCCGCGCCGGTAAAAAAGAAGATTTTTTTTCTCATCTTCCATTTTCTTTTGTTTATCGCATTCATATACTTCTATTCTTTACATTTTAATTTTGTTTCTATAGCTTGTTTTCAATTTTTTTCTAAGTCTCCTCTTTCAATAATGGTGTTGCATTTTCCTACTCAATTGTTGAGAATTTCTTGCATTATTTTGGTGCTTCTTGACTTGTTTGATATTGATGGGTGATGAAACTTTTAAATCAATGCTTCATCTTTTATGACACTTGTATCCCTTGTGTATTGATATGAACTCATATTGTTTTTCATGACCCACTTTTTCTTATTTGAACTTGATGCTCAATATGTTCTTCATGCTTTGACTTTACTCTTGCATCAAGCTTAATGATATGCCTTAGCTTACATTGTTTTCTCACTCACATGTTGTAGCTACCATGTAGTAGAGAACCCTACTCTTATTTGGCATTAGCCCCCGCCTATGTTCTATTTGCCTGGATATCTTTGTTATAGGCTTAATTTTCTTTCCTTTTAGGTTGGCCACCAAGAAAGGAGGAAAAAGGAAAAGGTTTTAAATGGGGCGACAAACAAATCATCCGCACAATCTTTTGAAGGAGCTCACCAATTGTAGCAGACCGTCCACCTTGCTCTTCTTTGCATGCACTGAGGACGGTGCAATCTTCAAGTATGGGGAGGTCGTCTGACCGATCTCCGTGGGTAACAATTTTCTTGTCCAACACCAATTCTTAGTTTTCTTTATTAGATTAGTTATTTCATTGCATGATAGGTTGCATGTTAGTTAGAATTTGTACATATTTTTACCACTTCTTTCTTATTAGGACTACTTGGTTATGGTGATTATTTCTTTTCCAAGAAATTGTTTTAGGGGAACCTACCAATTTGAAAAAAAAATTGGTTGAACTTGCTTGAAAGAATTTATTTTGAAACATGGTTTTTGAGCTAAGAACACAAGCTTGTGAGATTTGAGCCTAATGGTGTGGTTACATCTTATAACCACTTATTTTCCTTCTTGTGTGCATTATTCTCTTTCTATGATTGTGATCTTTGATTTGTTTGATTCTTTATGTCCATTACTTTGTGTATACATGCATTTATATGATTGAGGCCATCATTTCATTTAGCTCACTTACCCAAATAGCCTACCTTTTACTTACCATTGTTAGCTGACTTTGAGCCTACGCTTAACCCACTTGTTCTTTAATTTAGCACATTACAAGCCTTAAAGCAAAAAATTATAAATGTCCTTAATTTGGATCTTTGATTAGCTTAAGCTAGTGAGTGTGAGTATCATTCAAGTGTGGGAAAACTTAGGACATTGGTTGGAATAAAAGGGTAGTTTTGTATTTTTGTTGTAAATATCGGAAATTTGGTACATGATCGTGTGTTAATTAAATGTAAAATCATATGCATTAAAACTTTTGTATATACTTTATTGCAAAAAGAAAAAGAAAAAATGAGAAAATAAAAAGAAAAAAAATTATATGTTGATATCAAAAGAAAAAAAATAGAAAGAAAAGTAATAAAAAGTGGACAAAATGCCCCAAGTGAAGCTCAATAATAATCAATGCATATGTGTTGTGATCAAGAAAAAAATGCATGAGTATGTGGAAAAAGTGAAGAATGGGTAGTGGTATGCGAAATTGTTACTCAGGTTGTGAATTGTTGTTCGAAATTGATTCCCTGGCAATGGCACCAAAAACGGATGCACAGAACCATGGTCTAAACATATCTTCACAACTTCGCATAACTAACCAGCAAGTGCACTGGGTCATCCAAGTAATAAACCTTACGTGAGTAAGGGTCGATCCCACGGAGATTGTTGGTATGAAGCAAGCTATGGTCACCTTGTAAATCTCAGTCAGGCGGATATAAAATAGTTATGGAGTTTTTGAAATCTAGTAATAAAAGAAGGATAGAAATACTTATGTAAATCACTGGTGAGAATTTCAGATAAGCGTATGGATATGCATTCGTTCCTCTGAACCTCCGCTTTCCTACTGTCTTCATCCAATCAGTCTTACTCCTTTCCATGGCTAGCTTTATGCAAGGGCATCACCGTTGTCAGTGGCTACATCCCCTCCTCCTGTGAAAATGGTCCAAGATGCCCTGTCACGGCACGGCTAATCATCTGAGGTTCCCGATCATGCTGGAATAGGATTCACCCTCCTTTTGCGTCTATCACTACGCCCAGCACTCGCGAGTTTGAAGCTCGTCACAGTTATTCAATCATTGAATCCTACTCGGAATACCACAGACAAGGTTTAGACTTTCCGGATTCTCTTGAATGCCGCCATCATTCTAGCTTACACCACGAAGATTCTGATTAAGAGATCCAAGAGATAGTCATTCAATCAAAGGTAGAACGGAAGTGGTTGTCAGGCACACGTTCATAGGGAATGATGATGATTGTCACGTTCATCACATTCAGGTTGAAGTGCGAATGAATATCTTAGAAGCGAAATAAGATGAATTGAATAAAAAACAGTAGTACTTTGCATTAATCTTTGAGGAACAGCAGAGCTCCACACCTTAATCTATGGAGTGCAGAAACTCTACTGTTGAAAATACATAAGTGATAATGGAGTTCATTGGTCTCGGCCCCAGAGGGGAACCGGAGTAACCAAGACTATGAATACAATGATAAAAAGTTCTATTTATAATAAACTAGTCACTAGGGTTTACAGAAGTAAGCAATTGATGCATAAATCCACTTCCGGGGCCCACTTGGTGTGTGCTTGGGCTGAACTTGAATTCTACACGTGGAGAGGTCATTCTTGGAGTTGAACGCTAGCTTTTGTGCCATTTTGGGCGTTGAACTCCACTTTGCAACTTGTTTCTGGCGCTGGACGCCAGAATTGGGCAGAGAGCTGGCGTTGAACGCCAGTTTGCGTCATCTAAACTTGGGCAAAGTATGGACTATTATATATTGCTGGAAAGCCCTGGATGTCCACTTTCCAATGCAATTAAAAGCGCGCCATTTTGAGTTCTGTAGCTCCAGAAAATCCATTTTGAGTGCAGGAAGGTCAGAATCCAACAGCATCAGCAGTCCTTCTTCAACCTCTGAATCTGATTTTTGCTCAAATCCCTCAATTTCAGCCAGAAAATACCTGAAATCACAGAAAAACACACAAACTCATAGTAAAGTCCAGAAATATGAATTTAACATAAAAACTAATGAAAACATCCCTAAAAGTAACTAGATTCTACTAAAAACATACTAAAAACAATGCCAAAAAGCGTATAAATTATCCGCTCATCACAACACCAAACTTAAATTGTTGCTTATCCCCAAGCAATTGAAAATCAATTAGGATAAAAATAAGAGAATATACTATAAATTCCAAACTATCAATGAAACATAGCTTCAATCAGATGAGCGGGACTTGTAGCTTTTTGCCTCTTGAATAGTTTTGGCATCTCACTTTATCCATTGAGAATGATTGGCATCTATAGGAACTCAGAGTTCAGATAGTATTATTGATTCTCCTAGTTCAGTATGATGATTCTTGAACACAGCTTCTTTATGAGTCTTGGCCGTGGCCCTAAGCACTTTGTTTTCCAGTATTACCACCGGATACATAAATGCCACAGACACATAATTGGGTGAACCTTTTCAGATTGTGACTCAGTTTTGCTAAAGTCCCCAATTAGAGGTGTCCAGGGTTCTTAAGCACACTCTTTTTTTGCTTTGGACCTTGACTTTAACTGCTCAGTCTCAAGTTTTCACTTGACACCTTCACGCCACAAGCACATGGTTAGGGACAGCTTGGTTTAGCCGCTTAGACCAGGATTTTATTCCTTTAGGCCCTCCTATCCACTGATGCTCAAAGCCTTGGGATCCTTTTTAATTGCCCTTGCCTTTTGGTTTTAAGGGTTATTGGCTTTTTGCTCTTGCCTCTTGGTTTTAAGAGCTTTTGGCTTTTTCTGCTTGCTTTTTCTTTCTATTTTTTTTTCGCCTATTTTTTTTTCTTTTTTTTTCTGCAAGCTTTGTTCTTTGCTGCTTTTTCTTGCTTCAAGAATCATTTTTTGATTTTTCAGATTATCAAATAACATGTCTCCTTGTCATCATTCTTTCGAGAGCCAACATATTTAACATTCTTAAACAACAACTTCAAAAGACATATGCACTGTTCAAGCATACATTCAGAAAACAAGAAGCATTGTCACCACATCAATATAATTAAACTAAGTTCAAGGATAAATTCGAAACTCATGTACTTCTTGTTCTTTTGAATTAAAACAGTTTTTATTTAAGAGAGGTGATGGATTCATAGGACATTCATATCTTTAAGACAAAGTTACTAAATACTAATGATCATGTAATGGAGACACAAACATAGATAAGCACATAACATAGAAAAACGAAAAACAGAAGAAATAAGAACAAGGAATGAATCCACCTTAGTGATGGTGGCGTTTCCTTCTTGAGGAACCAATGATGTCCTTGAGCTCTTCTATGTCTCTTCCTTGTCTTTGTTGCTCCTCCCTCATTGCTTTTTGATCTTCTCTAATTTCATGACGGATGATGGAGTGTTCTTGATGTTCCACCCTTAATTGTCCCATGTTGGAACTTTATTCTCCCAGGGAGGTGTTGATTTGCTCCCAAAAATTATGTGGAGGAAAGTGCATCCCTTGAGGTATCTCAGGGATTTCTTGATGATGAGCTTCTTCATGTGCCTGTTGAGATTCATGAATGTGCTCTCTTGTTTGCTCCATCCTTTTCTTAGTGATGGGCTTGTGAGATGAATCTTTCCATCTCCCATGACTCAGAGGTGGAAGCAATTGCCTTCCCTTTCCTCTTTCTTGAGGTTTCTCTGGCCTTAGGTGCCATTAATGGTTATGGAAAAACAAAAAGCTATGCTTTTACCACACCAAACTTAGAATGTTGCTCGCCCTCGAGCAAAAGAAGAAAGAATAGAAGAAGAAGAAGAAGATATGGAGGAGATGGAGGGATGTGTGTATTCGGCCATATGGGTGAGATTGGGTGGGAAAGAGATGTTGAATTTTGAAGGTAGGTGGGTGTATGGATGTGAGTGGTGAAGGATTTTGGGGAAGAGTGGATATGGGATTGTGTAAAAGAGGGGTGAGAAGAAGTGAGTGGAGGTAGGTGGGGATCCTGTGGGGTCCACAGATCCTGAGGTGATCCTGTGGGGTCCACAGATCCTAAGGTGTTCAAAGATTTACAATCTTGCACCAAATTAGGCATGTAAAATGCCCTTGCACACAACTCTGGGCGTTCAACGCCCATTTGTTGCCCATTTCTGGCGTTGAACGCCAGAACCATGCTTGTTCTGGGCGTTCAGCGCCAGCTCTTCTCCAGGGTGCAATTCTGGCGTTCAGCGCCCAGATGCTGCCCATTTTGGGCGTTCAGCACCCAGATACTGCCCATTTTGGGCGTTCAGCGCCAGAATCATGCTTTGTTCTGGCGTTGAACGCCAAACAGATGCTTCCTCTAGGGTGTGATTTTTCTTCTGCTATTTTTGATTCCGTTTTCAATTTTTATGTTTATTTTGTGACTCCACATGATCATGAACCTAATAAAACATGAAAAACAATGAAAATAAATAAATAAACATTGGGTTGCCTCCCAACAAGCGCTTCTTTAATGTCAATAGCTTGACAGTGGGCTCTCATGGAGCCTCACAGATGTGCAGAGCTTTGGTGAGACCTTCCAACACCAAACTTAGAGTTTGGATATGGGGGTTTGATACCAAACTTAGAGTTTGGTTGTGGCCTCCCAACACCAAACTTAGAGTTTGACTGTGGGGGCTTTGTTTGACTCTGCTTTGAGAGAAGCTTTCTATGCTTCCTCTCCATGGATGCAGAGAGAGATCCTTGAGTTGCAAACACAAGGTTGTCCTTATTCAATTGAAGGACTAGTTCTCCTCTGTCCACATCAATCACAGCTCTTGCTATGGCTAGGAAAAGTCTTCCTAGGATGATGGATTCATCCTCTTCCTTTCCAGTATCCAAGACTATGAAATCAGTAGGGATATAAAGGCCTTCAACCTTTACTGACACTTCCTCTACTTGTCCATAAGCCTGTTTTCTTGAATTTTCTGCCATCTCTAATGAGATTTTGGCAGCTTGCACCCCATAGATTCCCAGTTTCTCTATTACAGAGAGGGGCATGAGGTTTATCCCTGAACTAAGGTTACACAGAGCCTTAAAGATCATGGTGCCTATGGTACAAGGTATTATGAACTTTCCAGGATCCTGTCTCTTCTGAGGCAATGTCAGTTGATCCAGATCACTTAGTTCATTGGTGAACAAGGGGGGTTCATCTTCCCAAGTTTCAATACCAAATAATTTGGCATTTAGCTTCATGATTGCACCAAGGAACTTGGCAGCTTGCTCTTCAGTAACATCCTCATTCTCTTCAGAAGAGGAATACTCATCAGAGCTCATGAATGGCATAAGGAGGTTCAATGGAATCTCTATGGTCTCTAGATGAGCCTCAGAGTCCTTTGGTTCCTCAGAGGGAAGCTCCTTATTGACCACTGGACGTCCCAGGAGGTCTTCCTCCTTGGGATTCACGTCCTTCTCCTCTCTTGTGGGTTCGGCCATGGTAATTAATTCAATGGCATTGCACTCTCCTTTTGGATTCTCTTCTGTATTGCTTGGGAGAGTACTAGGAGGGATTTCAGTGATCCTTTTACTCAGCTAGCCCACTTGTGCTTCCAAATTTCTAATGGAAGACCTTGTTTCATTCATGAAACTCACAGTAGCCTTTGATAGATCAGAGACTAAATTTACTAAATTAGAAGTATTTTGTTCAGAGTTCTCTGTCTGTTGCTGAGTGGATGATGGAAAAGGTTTACTATTGTTAAACCTATTTCTTCCACCATTATTAAAGCCTTGTTGAGGCTTTTGTTGATCCTTCCATGAGATATTTGGATGATTTCTCCATGATGGATTATAGGTGTTTCCATAAGGTTCACCTAAATATTTTACCTCTGCCATTGCAGGGTTCTCAGGATCATAAGCTTCTTCTTCAGAAGATGCCTCTTGAGTATTGTTGGATGCAGCTTGCATTCCATTCAGACTCTGAGAAATCATATTGACTTGCTGAGTCAATATTTTATTTTGAGCCAATATGGCATTCAGAGTATCAATTTCAAGAACTCCCTTCTTCATAGGCGTCCCATTACTCACAGGATTTCTCTCAGAAGTGTACATAAACTGGTTATTAGCAACCATGTCAATGAGTTCTTGAGCTTCTGCAGGCGTTTTCTTTAGGTGAATGGATCCACCTGCAGAAGTATCCAATGACATCTTTGATAGCTCAGATAAACCATCATAGAATATATCCAGGATGGTCCATTCTAAAAGCATGTCAGAAGGACACTTTTTGGTCAGCTGCTTGTATCTTTCCCAAGCTTCATAGAGGGATTCACCTTCTTTCTGTTTGAAGGTTTGAACATCAGCTCTAAGCTTGCTCAGCTTTTGAGGAGGAAAGAACTTGGCTAAGAAAGCCGTGACCAGCTTATCCCAAGAGTTCAGGCTATCTCTGGGTTGAGAATCCAACCACACTCTAGCTCTGTCTCTTACAGCAAAAGGGAAAAGCATGAGCCTGTAGACTTCAGGATCTACTCCATTAGTCTTAACAGTATCACAGATCTGCAAGAATTCAGTTAAGAACTGAAAAGGATCTTCACATGGAAGTCCATGAAACTTGTAGTTCTGTTGCATCAGAGAAACTAGCTGAGGTTTCAGCTCAAAATTGTTTGCTCCAATGGTAGGAATGGAGATGCTTCTTCCATGTAAATTGGAATTAGGTGCAGTAAAGTCACCAAGCATTCTCCTTGCATTATTGTTGTTGGGCTCGGCTGCCATCTCCTTTACTTGTTCGAAATTTTCAATAAGGTTGTCTCTGGATTGTTGTAATTTAGCTTCTCTTAGTTTTCTCTTCAGAGTCCTTTCAGGTTCTGGATCAGCTTCAACAAGAATGCCTTTTTCTTTGTCCCTGCTCATAAGAAAGAGAAGAGAAAAAGAAAAGAAGAGGAATCCTCTATGTCACAGTAAAGAGGTTCCTTATTGTTAGTAGAAGAAGAAAAGGAATAGGGGTGAAGAAGAATGAAGAATCCAAACACAAAGGTGATGATAGGAGCAAAGATGTGAGATGAAGAGAAGTGTTAGTAGATGAATAAATAAATAGAAGGGGATGAGAGGAGGAGAGAATTTTTGAAAATAATTTTTGAAAAAGAGTTAGTGATTTTCGAAAATAGTTTTTCAAAAAGGTTAGTAGTTTTTCGAAAATTCAAATAAAAAATAAAATAATTAGTCTAATTAAAAAGAAATTTTGAAAAAGAGGGAAGATTTTTTTCGAAAATTAGAGAGAGAGAGTTAGTTAGGTAGTTTTGAAAAAGGTAAGAAACAAACAAAAAGTTAGTTAGTTAGTTGAAATAAATTTGAAAATCAATTTTTGAAAAGATAAGAAGATAAGAAGTTAGAAGAGATATTTTGAAATCAAATTTTGAAAAAGATAAGAAGAGAAGATATTTTTGCAAAGATATGATTGAAATTGGTTTTGAAAAAGATTTGATTTTTAAAATCTCAATTAATGACTTGATTCACAAGAAATCTCAAGATATGATTCTAGAACTTAAAGTTTGAATCTTTCTTAACAAGTAAGTAACAAACTTGAAATTTTTGAATCAAAACATTAATTGATGATGTTATTTTTTAAAATTATGTGATAAAGATAAGAAAAAGATTTTTGAAAAAGATTTTGAAAAAGATAAGATTTTTAAATTGAAAATTTGATTTGACTCATAAGAAATAACTAGATTTTAAAATTTTTTGAAAAAGTCAAATCTAATTTTTGAGATTTTAAGAGAGAAAAAAAGGGAAAGATGTTTTTTTTTATTTTTAAATTTTTATGATGAGAGAGAAAAACAAGAAAAATGATGTAATGTATGAAAGTTATGGATCAAAACAATGAATGCATGCAAGAATGCTATGAATGTCAAGATGAACACCAAGAACACTATGAATGTCAAGATGAACACCAAGAACATATTTTTGAAAAATTTTTAATGCAAAGAAAACATGCAAGACACCAAACTTAGAATTCTTTAATGCTTAGACATAAAGAATTCAGGAATGCATATGAAAAATAAGAAAAGACACAAAACATGCAAATGCAAAGATTAAACAAGAAGACTTACCAAGAACAACTTGAAGATCATGAAGAACACTATGAATGCATGAATTTTCGAAAAAATGCAAGATGCACATGCAATTGACACCAAACTTATAACATGACTCAAGACTCAAACAAGAAACACAAACTATTTTTTATTTTTATGATTTTATAATTTTTTTGTATTTTCTTTTAATATTTTTTTTTTTGAAAATCATTTTGAAAAAGAAAAATAAGGATTCCAAAATTTTTAATATGAATTCCAGGAATCTTATGCTCTTTAGTCTAAAGCTCCAATCAAAGGGTCAGGCATGGCTTAATAGCCAGCCAAGCTTTAGTATGTAATCCAGACATGACACGCCTAACATGCCCTACAGTCGTGGCTTTACAGCCAACCAGGCTTCAACATGCTTTATTAAACACTAGAATTCATTCTTAAAAATTCTGAAAAAAAATATATTTTTAAAAACATTTTTATTATTATTTTTTTTTTGTTTTGAAAATTTTTTTCGAAAACAAAGGAGAAATTTTTGAAAGATTTTTTTTTATTTTTGAAAATAAAACAAAAAGAAAATTACCTAATCTGAGCAACAAGATGAACCGTCAGTTGTCCAAACTCGAACAATCCCCGGCAACGGTGCCAAAAACTTGGTATGCGAAATTGTTACTCATGTTGTGAATTGTTGTTCGAAATTGATTCCCTAGCAATGGCACCAAAAACGGATGCACAGAACCATGGTCTAAACATATCTTCACAACTTCGCATAACTAATCAGCAAGTGCACTGGGTCGTCCAAGTAATAAACCTTACGTGAGTAAGGGTCGATCCCACGGAGATTGTTGGTATGAAGCAAGCTATGGTCACCTTGTAAATTTCAGTCAGGCGGATATAAAATAGTTATGGAGTTTTTGAAATCTAGTAATAAAAGAAGGATAGAAATACTTATGTAAATCATTGGTGAGAATTTCAGATAAGCGTATGGATATGCATTCGTTCCTCTAAACCTCCGCTTTCCTGCTGTCTTCATCTAATCAGTCTTACTCCTTTCCATGGCTGGCTTTATGCAAGGGCATCACCGTTGTCAGTGGCTACATCCCCTCCTCTTGTGAAAATGGTCCAAGATGCCCTGTCACGGCACGGCTAATCATATGAGGTTCCCGATCATGCTGGAATAGGATTCACCCTCCTTTTGCGTCTGTCACTACGCCCAGCACTCGCGAGTTTGAAGCTCGTCACAGTCATTCAATCATTGAATCCTACTCGGAATACCACAGACAAGGTTTAGACTTTCCGGATTCTCTTGAATGCCGCCATCATTCTAACTTACACCACGAAGATTCTGATTAAGAGATCCAAGAGATAGTCATTCAATCAAAGGTAGAACGGAAGTGGTTGTCAGGCACGCATTCATAGGGAATGATGATGATTGTCACGTTCATCACATTCAGGTTGAAGTGCGAATGAATATCTTAGAAGCGAAATAAGATGAATTGAATAGAAAACAGTAGTACTTTGCATTAATCTTTGAAGAACAGCAGAGCTCCACACCTTAATCTATGGAGTGCAGAAACTCTACTGTTGAAAATACATAAGTGATAATGGAGTTCATTGGTCTCGGCCCCAGAGGGGAACCGGAGTAACCAAGACTACGAATACAATGATAAAAAGTTCTATTTATAATAAACTAGTCACTAGGGTTTACAGAAGTAAGTAATTGATGCATAAATCCACTTCCGGGGCCCACTTGGTGTGTGCTTGGGCTGAGCTTGAAGTCTACACGTGGAGAGGTCATTCTTGGAGTTGAACACTAGCTTTTGTGCCATTTTGGGCGTTGAACTCCACTTTGCAACTTGTTTCTGGCGCTGGACGCCAGAATTGGGCAGAGAGCTGGCGTTGAACACCAGTTTGCGTCGTCTAAAATTGGGCAAAGTATGGACTATTATATATTTCTGGAAAGCCCTGGATGTCTACTTTCCAATGCAATTGGAACGCCATTTTGAGTTCTGTAGCTCCAGAAAATCCATTTTGAGTGCAGGGAGGTCAGAATCCAACAGCATCAGCAGTCCTTCTTCAACCTCTGAATCTGATTTTTGCTCAAATCCCTCAATTTCAGCCAAAAAATACCTGAAATCACAGAAAAACACACAAACTCATAGTAAAGTCCAGAAATATGAATTTAACATAAAAACTAATGAAAATATCCCTAAAAGTAACTAGATTCTACTAAAAACAATGCCAAAAAGCGTATAAATTATCCGCTCATCAGGTTGTTAGGTCTGTTTAGAATTATATAGGTTGCTATATAGGTTAGATGGGAAGTTTAAGGTAATCAAAGATTCAAATTTCAAGTCCACTTGACCAAATATGCATTCTTACCTTGACCCTAGCCCCATTACAACCTATGAAAAGACCTCATGATAAATGTATGCATGCATGAAATAAATGTTGATTGTTAGATGAAAAACAAATCCTGGAAAGCATGATTAGGAGAGAATTGAATGAATCGACCCTATACACTTGAGCATATAGAGTGCAACACTTCCGGTGAGGGTTCGATGCTTAATTCCTTGATTCCCGGCTTTCATGAGCTTTCTTCTTGCAAGTCTACTTGAACTTCATTTTTTATACTTGAATTGGTAGGATTCGTGAATCGTCATATGACCTTGGCCCTACTTGTGCATGTATATCTTGGAGGATTGATTTATTTTTAACCAAGTAGGTAGAATCATTTTGCATTTAGTTGCATTCATATAGATAGATGCATTTAGGTTATTTGCATTGAATAAATGTCATACCCCTTGCTTCAATCTTGGTTTAAGCATGAGGACATGCTTAGTTTAAGTGTGGGGAGGTTGATAAACCCCATTTGTAGGGTTTATCTTGTGTTGAATTTAAAGGGTTTTATCATCTTTTTCCACATTTATTCAATGAAATAGCATGGCTTCATGATTGTCTCCTAATTTGTGCTTAAGTATGAAAACATGCTTTTTAGGCCCTTAATTGTTTAATCTTGATTTACCTTTGATTCCATTAGATGCCTTGAGATATTTTTTAAGTGATTTAAGATTTAGGAGGCAAAGATTGGATCAAGGAAATGAAGGAAAAGCATGTAAAAATGGAGAACTCATGAAGAAATGAAGGAATCGCAAAAGCTGTCAAGCCGACCTCTTCACACTTAATCAATCATAACTTGAGCTACAGAGGTCCAAATGATACGGTTCTAGTTGCGTTGGAAAGCTAACACCCGGGGCTTCGAAATGATGTAATATTTGCCATAGTTGCATCGCGGATAGGGGCGCACACGAGTACTGTACGCGTACATGTCAATGTTGCACGTGACCCACTTTAATGCAACTCGTGGCCAGCGATTTTAGATGCCTTGTGGGCCCAATCCAACTCATTTCTGATGCTATTTAAGCCAAGGATTGAAAGAGAATTAACATACTTTTGATAATTAGTCATAGTTTAAGCTTTAGGAGTAGTTAGAGTTAGTTTCTAAAGAGAGAAGCTATCTCTTCTCTCTAGGATTAGGATTAGGTTTTAGATCTAGATTAGAATTTCTTAGATCTAGGTTTAATTCATGCTTTGATTTACTTTTCCTTTACAATTTCTTGTTTCTCTAATCTCTCTAATTTTGCATTTAATTCTTGTAATCCTTTACTTTTATGTTGATACACTTTTGTTCTTCCATTTTTCTTTAATGCAATTTATGTTTTCATGTTCTTTTATTGTTAATTTGATTTGTTGTTGTTTAATTCCTTGCAATTGATTAGAGTAGATTTACTTTCCTTGCAATTTCACTATGTTTTCCTTTTATGCCTTCCAAGTATTTGATAAAATATTTGGAAGGATTTTAGAGTAGATTTTAGTGTTCTTGGCTTGGGAAGGTAACTTAGAAACTCTTGAGTTAATAATGTCCAAGTAATTGACGATTGGGAGTCATTAACGCTAGATCTCACTAATTGATTTGGTGTAGAACTAGGACTTATGGACTTGGATTGACATAGCTCATTTGACTTTCCTTTATTAGTTAGAGGATGACTTAATGGGGTTGATCCTTGCCAATTCTCATGTTGTGGTTAGTGATAGGGATAGAGATCCTTGACCATCGAACCTTGCCAAGACCTTTTTAGCTATTAGTTTACTTCCTTGTCATTTATCTTTCATGTCTCTTACCAAAAACCCCAAACATAATCCATAACCAATAACAAGAACACTTTGTTGTAATTCCTAGGGAGAACGACCCGAGGTTTGAATACTTCGGTTTATAGATTTTAGGGGTTTGAACTTGTGACAAACAATCTTTTGTATGAAAGGATTATTTGTTGGTTTAGAAACTATACTTTACAACGAGACTTCATTTGTGAATTCTAGACCACACAAAAGTCCTCTCATCAACATCCCGCGTACGCATGACAAGCAGCACGTGACCAACTTAATGAAACACGCTGGGGGCGATTTCTAGACCTGTAGAAGCCCAGATCCAACTCATTTCTGAATTTATTAGAGGCCAAATTCTAGAAGGATGAGGGGAGAGCAATTAGGTCTAGTTTAGAAACATGCTTTAGGTTATATTCTAGAAAGAGAAGCTCTCTCTTCTCTCTAGAATAAGGGTAGAGTAGATAAATCTTTCTTAGGTTTAGATTTTAATTCCTATCTTGATTTAGTCTTCCTTTTAATTTCTTGTTGCTACATCTTTGCTCTTTTAGTTCTTCTTGTTAATTTCTTATTTTGGTTACTTTTATGTTTATGAACTATTGTTGGATTTTGATTCTCTATTAATGCAATTTATGTTCTAATGTTTCTTATTGTGTAATTGAGTTGTTATTGTTATTCTCTTGCCTTTGGTAGTTGTAGATTTTATATTCCTTACAATTTAATATGCTTTTCCTTTTATGTCTTCCAAGTATTTGATAAAATGATTGGTTGGATTTTAGAGTAGAATTTTGTTTTCTTGGCTTGGGTTAAGTAATTGGAAACTCTTGAGTTGTCAAATTCTTTTGTTGATTGGTGATTGAGGATTGTTGTAAGAACCGCGAATTAATTAACTAATTAATTATCATTAAATAATAATAATTTAATTGTCCGAAATAGGTTCAAAATTTTAGAATATTAATTAGAAAATATAAATATGATATTCAGACTCAATTGATTTTTCTGAATTGAAAAATGTAATCTTCTTCGGAAAATTGCTTAAAAACGCATACCGGTAAATTAACCAGCAGTACAGGCTTTCATCTATCTGATACTGTACGAGAAAGATAAAAACAATAGAAAAAGTTAGGAAATAAATTAAAGTTGAAAACCGGGCACTAATTTTAAAGGTTCGGCCCAAAGTTGGGCCAAACGGGTCAAAAATGCTAATGGGTTGGACCGGGACCAAGTTGGACCCTAGCCCAACATATATAACACTTATTAATGAACTCCTTCAGCCACAAACACCCACACACAAGGGTTTGAGCTGCTGCATGAGAAGTGAGAGAAGAGAGCTAAAAGGGGAAAGGTTACTATTCATATACAACTTCCGGTGGCCATATCTCGAGCTACAGTGCTCCGATTTGTGTGCCGTCAATGACCACGTGAAGCTCTTGTTGAGTCCGTCACTTCTAGCTAAGTATTGTGGTGAGCTTCTCACAAATATCTGCCCAGTTTTCTGGCCTAAGAAATTCAAATTTTTTTGTTTTAGTTTTGAGTAAAATTTTGTGTTTTGGTTGTTTAGGTACTAACTAATAGTGAGGGATTGTTGGGTTCTATCCCAAATTTTAGTGGATAAGGTAAGGTTTTTTAAGAACTCTTATAAATTGATATATTGTGAGTATTAAATTTTGATTTTTATGAAATGTATGATGTTAGTTTGAATTTTGGAGCTTGTTGGAGTTGCCTTGGATATTTGGAAGCCTTTGGATTGGGATTGGTGATTTGATTTGGTTGGAGGCTTGAATTGGACTCAACTTGGTGTGTTGTGCATATTGGAAATCAATCAAGATATGGTTTCAATTTCCTTTATGTAATATATAATATTTCGGGACACTTAGGCTAGTGACCGATAGGATAGGTTTGGATTGTATTGGTTGTTGAACTTGTTGATGATGATGTACGATGATTCAATGATTTTGGCTATTTTGATGAATTGTGATGTTGATGTTGATAAAGTGATGTTAAATATTGAGATTGAGGATGAATGAAGTTAATCATGATGATTATTGGTGATATAATGATGATACATGATTATGCTGGTTGAGAAATGGTTTTAGTGAGATATAGTTGATATTTGAGGTTGAGAATTATGTAATGTGAATTGCGACACAAAGGATAAGTTAATGGGGTAAATTGGAGTTTGGTATGGTTTTGATTTGGTTTTGGTTATGAATTTTAAGGATTTGAGAAATTAGTGAACTTTGGTAAAAATGAATTTTTAGTGAACTTTGACAGATCATATCTTGAGCTACAGTTTTTGAAATTGAATGAATTTTATATCAAATTAAAGATAATTTAAAGAGCTTCAAAACGATATAAATTTTATTGAAATCTGAATTTTGTAGAGAAATATATTATCATTGGAAGTTTGAGTCAGAAATCTAAATTCTGTGATGTTGCAGAATTTGTGATTTCTGTTTTGTGTGCACACGCACACTGCTGTGCGCGTGCTCTGATCAGTGGCAATTTTTTACTTGTGCGTACACACACTCTGAAATTTGAAAACGTACGTACGCACACTCTTGGGCGCACGCACACACAGGGAGTTGCCTACTGTTGGGAGCGCTAGCACACTCAGGTGCACACAAACACCCTGCGAAATTTGCAAGCTGTGCATACGCACAACCTCGTGCGCACGCACAAGCTGGAATGAGCATTCTGTTGAGGGCGTTTGCACGTATCTGTGCGAGTACACAGAATGGAAATTTTTACTCTCTGTGCGTACGCACACCTCTATGCGTACGCACATTGCCCTGTTTTTCAATAAACATATTATTTTTAACTGTTTTACCTTCCCGAAAAGCTTGTAAACTTCCGTGACACTTATATAAGGCTCTTTAGCTTGTTTTTAGGTGTTAGAACATAGAGAGGGCTCGAGGTGAAATCAATTAGGTATTTCTTGCAAAAGTTTAGAAAATGGAGACTTAGGTTTTTGGAGTACTGAGGATGGGTTCGGTTGAGTGAGAATGTTGGGTATTGTATTGATGATTACTGATAGAAAATTGTGGAAGTGGTGAATTACTGAGTATTGAATGACATGATTTTGAAAACCACTGCTGTAATATTTTTAAACTGAGATTATTGAGACCCTATGCGCCTGGCAGGGACGGCGGTTGATCCCGCCTGTCGTGGTCGCGGCGGCGACGTAAGGGCGGTGGTTAGTCCCGTTTATGTTGAGATGTGAGGTCCGTGGTAAGAGTATCCCGCTCGCATCCCTTCGGAATCATTATAGTGTGCAGGCACTGACATCCTGGACTGTGATCCAGGCACGATATCTCGGGGGTTCCCATTATGAGACCGAAGGGCGACATCTCCATGGAGGTGTGTCAGGTTGGCAATTGAACCAACAATGTGATATCACAGCCAGATAGGACAGGTATTCATCATGTGCATCTTTTATCTGTTTGCTTGCTTTGCCGATTTGAATTGCTTGCCTAATTGTATAACATGCCTAATTGCCTATTTGAATTACTTGATATACATGCTTATACTTGTGCTTTACTTGCATTGTATTAATTGTGTTTTCTGCTGGGATTGAGGAGGTTCAGAAAGTGGTGGCAATGGGATCGCATGGAGGTTAGGCTGGCGAAGGCTGTGGGACAGCGGAGAATTGTTAGATTAGAAATCCACTAAGTTAGATTACTCCTTTTTCTTTATGGTTTTAAAGTATGTTTTAAAGTTTACTTATGGTTTAAGCTTGAATCTTGTGATGGATATGAAGTTTTAGGATTGCCTCTGGCATCCAAGAGTCTTATATCTTACATCACTGAGCACTATTACCATACTGAGAACCTCCAGTTCTCATTCCATACTCTATTGTTGTTTTTCAGATGCAGGTCGCAACCCACCTCAGTGAGTTGCTTTGATGGTGACAGAGTGGAGGATCTTCACTATGTTTTGAAGTCTTTTGATTATTTTGTTTAGTTCTCTCACCTTTTGTATTTATATTTTCCTTAGAGGATTACATTGAGAGGAAGTTTGTATAAGCTGTTTTATTTTCTAAACTCTGTATGTCTGCTGTATATAACCAGCCGGCTTAAACTCCACGAGCTGCGACTAGACTCTTATGACTATTATACTTTGATATATCTATATCTATATCCTGATATCTGTACGTATATCTTGTGCCACAATTAGTGTAGATTCGTGTGAATGTTTTGTATTTTTCAAACTCTGTTTTTGAGCTTAATCCTTCATCGGGCTTCTAGGATATATTTTTTTCCTTCTACATAAATATGTATAAGCTTTAGAATTGTTGTAACCTTTGATTAACCTTTGCTTTACAACGGGAGGTAAGGCTTAGGGTAATTAGGGTGTTACAATTGCTAGTTGGCTTGAATTCCACTAAAGCTAATCATTGATTAGGACTTCTGGACTAGAGTTGACTTTGCTCACTTAACTTTCCTTCAATTGTTAGAGGATAACTAAGTGAGAGCAAAAGACAACTACCATCACAATTGAGGATGATAATGAGGATAGGAATTTCAATTCTCATTCCTTGCCAAGACCTTTCTTAGTTGTTAGCTTAATTTCTTGTTATTTGCATTTCATGTTCATTATCTCAAAAACCCAAAATACTTTCTCATAACTAATAATATGCACACTTCCCTGCAATTTCTTGAGAGACAACCCGAGGTTTAAATACTCTCAATTTTTATTGGGTTTGACTTAAGTGACAAACAAATTAAACTTTGATTGAGGGTTGTTTATTCGGTTTAGATCTATACTTCGACGGAATTATTTTGTGAAAATTCCTAACCGACGATTTTTCTCGCATCAGAGGCTTTCCATTCTTGTCAATGTCATCTGGATCACCCTAATTGATTGTCCTTCTCTATAAGGAACCTCTCCTGAAAAAATTAATTACAATTAGTTACAATCACTGAACCAGCAATAGAAAAATAAAAAAGCACAGAAAGTTAATACTCTAGTTTATGAACTCTATCAACAATTTTTGTCTTGATCATATTAAAGTAAAATTCATCTTCATTTTTGTTTGCCGCTTTTTCCCTATACCTTTGCAAAAATAAGTTAATTTCGAGACACAGAAGACTCAGCAATTCAACTTATTAATTTACAATTGCTAGTTGCTAGTATATAATAATAGAACCAAGAGTAAAACCTAGAAAATCCTTACCTAGAACTAAAATTTTTTACAGTCTTTGCATTACTAAATGCTTCAACAACTGAGTTTGACTGCATCATTACAATTTAAAAACATTAGTGGAACTCAAATTCACCAACTATACATCACTTAAAAGAGAAATTTAAGAATCAAAAGAGGAGTGACAACCAAAACTAACTGAAAAAGAAACAAAAATACTACATCAATAACAGCGTAATAAGTATATTGCAATACCAGAGGTTAGAAGCGTTAAGGCATTCTCTTCTATTCACAAACTTGGAATTAGAAGAAAAATGGAGTCAATAAAAAAATAAAGCAAAATCCAAGAAATAAAAAAGATACAAGGCCAAAAATAATGCAGAAAATTTCCAAGAGAGGGGAGCTCACTTATCATTAACTCATGGATTTCCCACACCCAACGCAAATTCAATGAAACTACTATCAGTCAAGCCTTTGCAAAATCAAAGATTCAAGTCTTCGAGTTGCTTGCAACATTGTCCAATACCAGCCAGACCTTGATCTCCAAAAAAACAAACCTAAAAAATTCTCAGTAAATTATAAAGTACCCTGATAAGGGAAAATCAAGTCAACGTTAATTGAATTGAAGAAAAAAAGGGTGAGAAATTGCTTGCAAGTCCAACAATTTTAAGAATGTGCATTTGTAAGTAAGGGATTTTAAACCGTCGCAAGAGATGTTAGAGCACCAAATCAATCTCAAGCGCTCGAGACTAGGAAGGCCTTTGCCGAGAGCAGCCAAGCCGGCGTTGGATAAGCAGAGCGAATCGGGATTAGTCTCGGCAGAGGAGGTGTTGTCAGCAACGCAATGCACCTTCAGAGAGCGCCTTCCGGCGGGAATGCGAAGAGAGCGGGGAAGGGGAATGGAGAGGCACTCGTCGATGTGGAGGTTGCAGAGATTGGATAAGCGAGAGGGGAGGAGGTGGAGGAAGATGTCAGGGGAGGCAGAAGCGCCGATTCGGAGGGTGGAGATGACCTAAGGTGGCGACAGTGGTGACGACAGCGACAGTGAACTTAAGTTTTCGGCGATGAGATATCGCTCCCTTTCCTTTGAATCTGTTTCTCGCACTCACTCCCTCTGATCACATTCTCCGTCTATTGCAATTGACCAACAATTATTAAGAAAGATTATTTTAATAAAAATAATACCGGCCATAGTACTATGACCACTAAAAATTTCTCACTAAGAAATAGTTTTTCTGATATTTTTAGTGGCAAATATATAATGGCCACAAAAACATAACTTAAATTACAAAAATAGTGACTATTGTATTATGCCGCTAAAGGTTTGTCGCTAAAACTAATTATTTTTGTAGTGTTTTGTGTGTGTGAATTGGGTTTGTTTGTCCTTTCCTACTAGACTAGCTAGCTGGCCTTGTCACTTTTTTTATGCATCTTAACCTTCCCTTCATTTTTAATTATTTCTAATTAATTGCTCATTCTTTGTTGTGTATTATTTGTAGATCACTACAAGAAAAAGCATATTTTTCGACGCCAAAAATCGACGGCTATCTCTCCCGTCGATAATTTTCGACAGCCTGCTGTCGATATTTAAAAAAAATAATTAGAAATAAAATAATAAAATCGACAGCTTGGTCGTCGATTTTTTTATTGTTGTATTAACCACCTTTCTATTATCGTCACATTGTCGATGAACCTGGGATGGAAAATACTTTTATTTTAAAATCGATGAATATAGCGTCTATTTTATTATTTAAAATATCAACAATGTTACTGTCGATAAATTTGAACAGTCAAGATTGCTTTCTAAAATCAAGTAAACGGTGTAGATTTAATGTATAAAATAGATGTTAAGGGTGTTGCTTTTTTCTCAAATTAAAATCGACGAACTTGACGTCTATTTTATTATTTAAAATATCGACAACAACACCGTCGATAAATTTGAACGGTTTTGATTGTTTTGTAAAATAAAATTAACGATGTAGATTTAATGTATAAAATAAACGCTTAGAGTGTTGCTTTTTTTAAATTAAAATCGACGAAAATGCCGTCTATTTTATTATTTAAAATATCGACAACGTTGCTGTTGATAAATTTAAATGGTTTAAATCACTTTCTAAAATCAAATAAATGATATAAATTTAATGTATAAAATAAACGTTTAAAATGTAACCTTTTTTTTTTAAATTAAAATCGACGAATTTGCGGTCAAATTTTATTACTAAAAAGTAAAAACACATATACCGGCTTTCACTTCCCGCGTACAAAGTTCTGAAACAGAAATCCCCCCAATCCCATCACCAACCCTTGTTTTACCCCCAAATTCACCCAATTTTCAACCGTCATTATCCGCTGCCGTCATCATCGCTCCGTCACGGTTGCGCCCCCGTCGCGCTCTATTGCTGCCGTAACCCTCGCCGACTTCGATTCTGACCCCAACCTCATTGTACAGTCCGCCGTGGTGCTTGGCAACTTCGCCTGTTGCCTTGACGCCGGTGTCCGTGCTGTCCTCGACGCCGGAGCTTTCCCTCACTTGATCAGGCTCCTCTCTGCCTCCAATGACAAGGTCAATTTCTCTCTCTCTTCTTTCTTTACCATTTGTTTTGCCAGATATTGTAGATTGCGATGAAATTGCAATGCTCTGAATTGTTAAATTGATCGTTAGGTTGCGATTAGTGATGGTACCTGCTTGGTTACGTTGATTTGGACCATTATTTTTTTATCATGATAATGCATTGATAGTAGGAATGAAATAGCTCGTGTGAGAATAATGAATTGCATATTTTGAACTCAATTTAGTTTCTGGAGTGTTCTTATGGTAATTTAGTGATTTAGTTTCTCCTTTAATTGTTCTTGCTACTTCTATAGCTATTAGAAATATTTCGAGTGCAATTATTAATATTTTAATCTCCAATGCCATCTGATTGGCCTTTGTACACTTGATTTTAGGTTGTGGATGCAACTGCACGTTCTCTACAAATGATTTATCAATCAAAATTATATTGGCCCCAAAATATGACTTTTTCAAGGAAGAGAACTTGGAGTTCCTGCTTTTACTGTTGAAAAGCGAGAATGAAAATCTTTCTGCATTGGGTGCGAGCATTATTATTCATTCATGCAAGACAGGTGAAGAACAGAATATTTTATCCTATGTTGGTGTGTTGGACAAACTCATCAGCCTTTTGTATGGTTCTCTAAGCCAGCGAGATGCTAGTTTGGAGTCCATAGCTGCGATTGTTAAAAACAATTCTGAAGCTGTCTCTAAATTTGTCGACCTTAGAGGTGGAAGAGCATTGAGCCCTGTAATTGAATTAAGTAAAGACAAATATTCTCGGACAAGATTACTAGCTTGCTTGTGCCTTATTTGTGTTAAGAATGCTTCTTCTTGCCATCTTCAAGACACGGGAATCAAAACCAAACTGATAAATAATCTGCTTGAAGCTCCATTTCCAGGTATGTAATAATTTACTTTTGGTTGGGATTTACATAGCTGTGACTGAAGATTAGTTGAATTTAGATTAGCCTATTTTGTTTTGGTAGATGAATGTGCAAATCCATATTGGTGTGCTTGTATAGGTACTTATTTTGTTACATTTGGGCAAATTGGACTCACTTCCTTCAATGTTTACATGGTGCTTAGTCTCATTTCTTATAGTATACAGAGGTTTATCGATGGTTGTGTAAGAAGCATTGGATTGTTATGGAGATGGATTTTTGAAGTATTCAGGGCTGAAATTGCCAGATACAGAAAAATCATGGTATAGTAGAAATATCAGCATTGAAGATTGTAAGATGTTGTGTTTGAAGAATTGTTTATGTATGGCTTATGCAGCTTTGGATATAGGTGAAGACACAAGTGGTTGTTTGATGTGGTTTGGTATTTAAATGATATTAAAGCCCTGAATCCAAATTCTCTTGAAGATATTTACTTAAGAATGGCTGTTACAAAATTAGGTGTAAGTATCTTCTATTTTTATTCTTTTTATCAATTTTCTGTTATTTATTAATTAATTGTTTATTTTCGTTTAACGGGTGCATTTTTTCTTCTTATAGAAACTATTCAGAAAAATAAATCACAAAAATCAAATGTCCGAAAGAAAAAGACTATCATCATAATTTGTGCGTTATCTTCTAGTGTTCTAATCATATGCTTGGCTTTCATCGTCTTTAGATGGAAGATGCGAAGGAAAGGTAGTTAAGTAACTATTATATTATTTAAGTGATGTGGAAAACAGGAGCATGTATTGCATTTACATATTAAATGATGCTACTTATGTAGGTGTAATAAGTGACCAACAAGAGGAAGATCCACAATTGCCTTTGTTTGATATGTCCACAATTTCTTCTGCAACAAATAAGTTTTCAACCGATAGCATTTTGGGAAAAGGTGGCTTTGGTTCGGTATATAAGGTAGGGAAACCATTTGCCTTTTGTTTTACAAAGCTAGAGAGAATCAGAATCTTTTGCCTATGAGTTATATTTGGGGTATTGTGGGGCTGGAAAATTATACCCCAAAAAATAACACTATATGAAAATGTTACATTATATATTACTTAAATCTCAAGGATGTCATAGTGTACCTTTTGAATTGAAATGGTGTTGATTCAACCAATTGTAAAGGACAAGAAACTTGTTTTATCCTGTCTCAAGGTTTGGTTATTGAGGATGAAATTAACATTATAAGTTATAGTTCTATAAGCTAATGGATGTTGTAATGTTGTTTCTTGTTTGCAGAGCAAGTGGATAGTAGCTGTTTCTGTTGGTGTTTTCATTCTTTGGAGCCACGATATCGAAAAAGCCTTGTGGATTTTCGCTTTATTTTAAATATTTTGTGTTATTAGTGGATTGTAATTTAAATAAATATAAGTCCGAATTTAGTTATTTATTTTGTCTTGGGTCTTTGTTAGAGGATTATTTATTATTTTGATAAGTTTGTAAACTCATTATCTAATATTTAGTATAAATTTTATTTTTATATTTCAAAGTTTATTTGTCTTGTTATCTATATTATGTATAAATTTTATTTTTATATTTATTTGCATTAATTGTTTACTATTTTTCAAATAGCAAAAATAATTAAAACGTATCTATTAAAATCGACAGAAGACTTGTTGCTTTTTAATTTTAAAATAGACAAGAAAACCCAAATATAGACATAGTATTTGTCAGTATATGAATAATAAAATCGACGGTAACTGTGTCGATTTATTGGATCCAATATCGACGGCAACGTTGTTGATTTTAGTAAGCATATTATAGACAAGTTGTTGTCGATTTTATTGGATCAAATATCGACAGAAATTACGTCGATTTTATATAATAATATCGACGGCGTAGTCGTCGATTTTAGTATGTAAAATTCTCAAACTCATATTATAGACACAAGCGCTGTCGATTTTATTTAATTATTATCGACGGCCAAGCAAACCGTCGATTTTATTAGCATTTTGAAAAATCGACAAGCTTAATAGCGACCAACTCCACTGTCGATTTTGCCGTCGAATTTTGATATTATCGACGGCTTAACCGTCGATTTGGCCGTCGATTTTAACGATGTTTCTTGTAGTGGATTTAGCATATGGAACAAGTAAAGCGTGGATATAAAATATGCAAGCGATTAATTTCTTTTTGACAAATATTAATTACTATTTTGTTTGACAATTATTGTCAAACAAGAATTTTACTATTTTGTTGAGAATTATTGACAAATATGTATTTAAAACACTAATTGAACCTTTTAATATCTATTTTAATTAGAACTTTATTATTAGTTATTTTGTCTCTTTTCTAAATTTTTCTATTGTGCACAAATTTATTTATTAAGTTAAATAATTACACATGTATGAACAAAAAAATCTATTATGAGTGTTATTTTTTTGTATTTTTATTATAAAAGCAACTTTTAATTTTTGCCAAAAAGACAACCTTTCTGCTAGTTGTATATTTGGCTTTAAGCAACATTTTAATAAGTTGCATATTTTGAATATTAGGCAACATTCGTATAGGTTGCATATCCAAAAGAAAAGGCAATGTTTTAAAAGGTTGCATATCCAAAAGAAAAGGCAATAATTTTAAAGATTGTATATTCGAAACTAATAGACAATACTTCAAAGGATTGCAAATTCAAACTTATAAGCAACACGTGAAAAGGTTGCATTTACAATGTGTTTTAATAGTGGCTGAAATATAAGGAAAAAAGACAACACTACAAAAGTGTTGTCTCAAACACACTTATGAAGTATTCTTTTTCAACTAAAGGCAATAGCTTGTCAGGTGTTGTATCCAAAAGCGTTGTTTTTGAATAAAGAAACATTGCCTATAACCTAAGGTAATAGCTTGCAAGGAGTCCAAAAGTGTTACTTTAAGTCTAAAAATGTTGCTACAGATCAAAGGCAACTCTTTATCGACCTTTAATCAACACTTTTTAAATGTTCTCTTAGTCTGAAAATGTTGTAGTGTTTGGGAAGCAAAGTCTAGCCCTGTGGCTAGTTGCAACTTCTCTCTAAGAGTGGCAAAAATAAACTTCATGTGAGTTATTTCTAACATTGGTAGAGCCTCCAATTCCTTATAGTGAGCTCCCCTAATTTAGATTGCATTGTCTCTGTCATTATCCCACATAAAAAAAATGCATGGGTCATTTGGAAAAAATAGCAACATCTCATATAAACAAAACTAGAAAAAAGAAATAGTTAACATTTTTAAGGGTTTAGTAAATAAAGAGGCGCGAAAATGAACTTTATGTGGGTTCTCTCTAACATGGCTAGAACCTCCCACGCCTTGTTATGAGCTTTTCCAAAGTTGGATTGCATTGTCTATTTGTCTCTATCATCAACCCACATAAAAACATTACATGGCTCATTTGGAAAAATTATTATCAAAAGAAATAATCAACGTGTTTAGGAGTTTAGTAAATAAAGAGACTCGTCATAATTCTGACATCCTTAGAAGCATCGTCTATAGTTCTCCGAAGTTCTTTCCTTTCATATGATTGTAGGCAGCCCACAGAGGCACCACGCAACCCTTTGCTTGCGGCCACTCACACTTCGGGTGATGGAATTGTCATTACAATGAGCTCTATGGGTTTAACATTGGATTTGATTACATCCCTTTTACGTTATGTTAGCATAGATTTTGTTAGGTAGCCAATAATTTTTGTGAATAATATAAATAATGAGTTCTAAAATTTGTTTAATAAAGTAAAAATATATTATATTTTTAAATTATCCACCTAAATCTTAATATTAGGATAATTATTTATACATTTAGTGAATTGAACATCTAATATATTCATTGTTCATATTATTTAATATTTTCATTATAGAAAAGTATATAGAACCAACTCCTAACCAGCCAAGAATGGAACAACTCAATTAATTATATTATTAATAATTAATTTTAAATTTTTTAAATTCAAAATTTAAAAATTTTAAAATTGTAAGTAAACCTAATTAAAGCCTATAAAAACATTCATTTTCTCTCCCATATTAAACTACCCACCTCCAACAATCACGCACATTCATCAAAAACCATTCGTTGCCTTCCATCTTCATCAACACCTTCGTCATCACGACCAGTCTTTGTTGTCCTCAAAACCGAGTACATAGAGCTTGCTTCTGGATGACGACGAAATGCTTATCGTATGTGAGATTTGTGCAGAAACCAAAGAGACTGATCAGATGTTCAGGAACAAGAAATGTGATCACTCCTTCTACTCTGACTGTGTCACCAAGCACGTGGCCACAAAGATCCAAGAGAGCTTAACGCTTGTTCCTTGCCCCGGATTGAACTGCAAGGGCATGTTGGAGCTTGATTCTTGCAGGCCCATGCTCCCAAAAGAGGTTCTTGATAGGTGGGACGATGCAATCTGTGAGGCCCTGTTTCTTGCGGTTCTGAAATTCTATTGCCCCTTTAGGACTGTTCTGCAATGCCGCTTGACAGAGAATTAAGGCCGTGAACAATGACAGAAATATATAAAAATATTTATTTAATATAAAAAAAAATATCTTAATGCTTAATAAAAAAAATATTCAATTATATTTTATATTTATAAGATTTAAAAAAAATTATAAAATTCTTAAAAAAATAGAGATATTTATATTTGTAATAAAAAAAATTTAAAAAATATATAAAAGAACATTCATTTAGTATGAAAAAGAAATATTCTGATACTTAACAGAAAAAATATCCATATATATTAACTTATTTTTATTAAGATGAGTTTTGAAGTCTAATCTATTAAAAAGTTGGCAGAAATTGACTGAATCTCCTCTTAGTTTCCTAACAGAATTATTAAATTATCTACTTATACTTTTTCAGCGTTATATCGATGTGAAAGTTAATGGTCCTCGCATAAGGCGCTAACTGTGTGAGTGATGAAGGGATCTTTTAATTTCTATTTATACTTTAAAATTGAGAAAAACATTTTTATCAATTTAAAAACTAAGAAACTAATTTTATTATCGACCTATCAGATTAAAATTAAGAACTGTTACCTCAGAGCCAATTACTAAACTTTTACTGGGACAAGATAACCAGAGGTTCCTTCTTTTCGTGAAACTCCAATAGTTTATTATTATTTTTCTGCTGTCATAATAATTATCGAGGAATTTTAATTAGGCATAAATTAACTCAATGCAATGTAATGCAATGCAATGAGCATATAGAGTGGTATTACAGTATTACTTGGTGGCTAACTGGCTATTCTACACTCAATATCTACTTAATATACTAAAATTGAATTTTTTTCCCAACTAATGAAAGTAAAGTATCAATTTTTCATAAATCCATTTTTCTGCCAAAATAAATACACTATTTTCTCTTTTAAAATTATTTTATAAAAATATTTTTATTATAATTATACTATAATTAGCATTTAAGTAATAATTCATAATTATACTAATTTAAAAAAATATCTTTATTATAGTTATATAAAATTAATATTTAATACATTATTAAACTACTTATCAATTATCAATCGAAAATATTTTTAATCATTTTAATAATAATAATAATAATAATAATAATAATAATAATAATAATAATAATAATATGATAATATTATAGTAATGGTACCGATTATTAATAACTAATTTATATTTCTCTAAATAAATTTATTTTAGAAAAATATCTTTATTATAATTATATTACAATATTACAATTAATATTTAATGAATAATACATAATTATACTAATTTAAGAAAATATATTTATTATCTATCTATTCTATTTATTCTATTATATAAAAATCATATTTTTGCACTTAATGATGGAACTCATGTGGCATGCTCTTGAGGTATTTTTTTATTTATTTCATTTAATTCGTTAAAACAAATCAATTATAATTAATTAATTATATCAATTAATTAATTTGATTAGACATTCAAATCTCACTATTTGTTATAATTTATATGAATTGATTAATTATAATTAATTATATTAATTATTTGATTTGATTGGAGTAAATATCAAATTATTTAATAAATAATAAATATAATAACGAAATATATGAATTAATTTAATTAGTTTATTTTTCTTAATATATACCATTTATTTATACAAGATCAAATATTTTTTACTCATTCGCTCTCTTTTCTCTCTCCCTCCCTCCCTCTCTTCCTCTCTTTCTCTCTCTCTCATATTTAAGGTATAATTTTTATAATTTATTTAATTTTTTTATCTTTATTTATATATTTCATTTTTTTATTTTTTAATTTTTGTTTATTTTAATTGCTTATTATTATGCACATACTTTTTTTTAGCTTCTGATTAACAAAAAAGATGTGTCATCTTTACGTTGTTTTTAAATAATCTTACTATAATTTTGTTTTATAATATTCTATTTTGTCATGTGTACTTCAATTCATATATAATATCGTGACAATTTAGAGTGTATGTTGTGATCCATGTGTTATTCATTAATTTGGTGTATCTTTTTAGATGGTTTATATTATAATGTGTTTAAGGAGTTGACTTAAAATTATAATATGATATATAAATTTATAATATGATTTATAATATGCTAAAATATTAGGATATTATCATATAGATATCTTTTTATTTGTCCATTAGATTCAACTATATAGGATCTTGAAAATTATGTAATTATGTAATTAGTTGTTTTTTTCATATAATTATTGTATTGATCATTTACATTAGTGAGACTATTTTCATTATTAATATTTATAAATATGCTATTATTTGTATAATTGATTGAATCATCTTATTTTTTTTAAATTTAATTCTATTGAATTAATTATTCAATGTGCCATCGCTATTTCTATTTTTAAAGAATTTTTTTAATATTATTTAACAATTCTAATAACATAATAAAAATTAAAAAAGACAGAACAAAAATTTTTTAATATGAAAATAGAGCAAAAAGAATAAATTTATTCAATAATTTTTTTATAGATAATTATGGTAAAGCATGATAAATTATTAAATTCTAAAAATAATTATTAAGAATAAATGATTATTATAATTAAAAATAATGTCAATTTAAATTATATACAAATAAATCATGTCAAACATAACAACTTAAAAGGGTTATTTTTGAAAGAATATATTTTAAGATATTTAATTTTTTACTATTTATTAAAAAAAAGTATAATTACTTAACGATATTTATTTTTTAAATTCACTATGTATGCAAATTTTATTCTTTTCTTTTTGACAAAATTTTATTCATGATGGTAATTCTTCTAATAGTGTAAATGCAGAAAATTATATTTTTACTTTTTGATATAAGCGATGTATTATTAATAATGGATAGTACTTAACCCCTCATATTTTTAATCAAAGCATTTTGACGATAATTTCTATTTATAAATATTAATAAATGATTATTTCTTTAAAAATAAAATGCATTATGATTTTAGGTTATTTCATAATTAACAATAATACTTGATTATTTCTTTAAAAATAAATTGCATTATGATTTCAGGTTATTTCATAATAATAATTAATGTTCATAATATTGAATTACTCTAAATTTTTTATTTTCTATCGTTAGTAGTTAATCTCAAATTAAAAAGATTATGTTAAATTGTTGAATAGTCCAAGTATAACCGAAGTTAATTTAGTTTATTTGTTTATTAATATAATTGATTGAAAGCATAAATAATAAATAAGACAAGCAAATAATTAGAAAAATAGAATATTAGTAATTACTTAAAATAGATAACAAAATAAGTTATAGGGTATTACTTTATTTAAATTATTAATAATTAAAAGAATAAAATGTATAATTATTTTTAAAATAGACATTAAATTTAGTTTTATGGTACTAATTTATTTGAGTTGTTAATAAAATTTTATAATTTTTAGACTTATATCTACTCAATTTATGTAATTTATTTTATTCTACTTTAACAAAAAATTGAGACGTGCATTTTTTATTATTTATTTAGAAAGTATAGTGAAATGAGTTATATCAATTAAAATTAATTATCGATAATTGATATCAATTAATTGATTGTATTAATTTGTAAGATGAATAACATATAATAAATGTTGTGAAATTAATTATAATAAATTAATAATTAAAAAATAAAAAATTAAAAGGGACTTTTTTATTGCTTTTTAATGGCTACACGTTTTTATAATTTCACTTTCTCTTTATCTCTTCCTTTCACATTTATTTATTTTAATTTATTGAACTAAATCAATTACACTAATTATTTGTATTCACTAATTAAGTATTTTTTAACGGGTTATTATAATTGTGTCTTTAGACTATATGTTAAAAATATTATAAAAAATATTTTATAAAAATTATTGAAAAATAAATATTTTTAAAATTTGTCTTTAATATACAAATTAACTAAATTATTTTTCAATTTAATGTGTTTGATTCATTCAATTGTATTAATTATAACTAATCAATTATGTAATTTGATTTAATTAGGATAAATATTTTATCATTTAATATTTTATTTGATTTATTAAATTACATTAATCATAACTTCAAATATTTAATTTAATTAGAGTAAAAATCAAATTTTTTTAAATTTTTTTATTCATTAAACCAAATTAATTATAACTAATTTATTATTTAATTTGATCAAGATAAATATTAAATTATTTAATAAATAATATATAAAGCAATAAAATAAATAAACTCAATTAATTCAATTTATTATCTTATTATTTTATATATCCCTTTTCTTCCTCTCTATTCTGAACTTCACGTAAAATATTTATAATTTTTTATTTTTATTTTTTTATCTTAATTTTGCTAATATTTTTCTATGATTTTGTTTTACATTAACTTTTTTTTTATTTTGATTATTAATTCTTAAGGGTATTATTATTTTATTTAAAGATAATTTAAATTTTTTGTAATATTTTTATAAAAGTTAATTAATAGGTTCTTCTCACTACAATATTTTGGGTCTATGACCACGGTTTTTTTGGTCACGATAAAACCGTGACCATAGATTCTCTATGGTCACAGTTTTTTAGGGTGACAAAAAAAAGCTATGGTCACGGTTTTTTTGGAAAGGGTGACCATAGAGTACCTATAGTCATGATTTTTTAAAAAAGAGTGGCGTAAAAGGGTCTATGGTCACGGTTTTTCAAAAAAGAGTGACCTAAAAGGGTCTATGGTCACAGTTTTAGGGGTGGCCTAAAGGGGTCTATGGTCACAGTTTTGGGGGTAGCCTAAAAAGATTTATGGTCATGGTTTTGGGGGTGACCTAAAGGAGTCTATGGTCACGGTTTTTTACAGTGACCAAAAAGGGACTATGATCACGGTTTTTCAAAAAAGGGTGACCTAAAAGGGTCTATGGTCACGGTTTTGGGGGTGGCCTAAAGGAATCTATGGTTACGGTTTTAGGGGTGGCCTAAAAGGATCTATGATCACAGTTTTAGGAGTGGCCTAAAGGTGTCTATGGTCACGGTTTTTTACAGTGACCAAAAAGGGGCTATGGTCACGGTTTTTCAAAAAAGGGTGACCTAAAAGGGTCTATGTCACGGTTTTTGAATTTTTTTTAATAAGATTGTATTTTGATTTTTCTCTTTCATCCTTTGTATTAATTAATTATATTAATCTTCTATTGCAATACATTTTTTATCTACTCTACACATTATCTTTTCTATCTTCTTTTACTTTTTTTAATTGCTATTTTTACTTTATTTTTAATTATTTATTTTACTTTTACTTCTCATATATAGATGTATTATAATTCATCACATGTTCTTTTTTAATTTAAGTGATTTTTTAGGTTATATTTTATCATTGATACTTTTATTTTGTTTAGTGTGTTTTTTTTAATCTATGTTTAATATAATAATCTGTAAATATCTATTCTATTATATCAAAATTAAATTTCTGTACTTAATGATAAAACTGTCGTGGCATGTTTCTGACGGTGTTTTTCGATTTATTTCTTTTAACTCATTAAATTCAATTTATTTTAATAAATTAATTATATCAACTAATTGATTTGGTTAATTATTTAAATATTATACAATTTATTATAATTTCTATTAATCAATTAATTGTAATTCAAATTAAATGATTATTTTGTTACAAAATTATTATTTTTTAATTTATTCATGGACAATACATATATTAATTATAATCACAAATTAAGCTATTTTACATTAAATAACTTATATAATGGTCATCTCATTTATTATCATAAATGTTGAATTAAATAAGTCATTATTACCTTTGATTTAGAATTACATGAGAATAAAACCAGAGATACTATTTTATTTGGCTTTAGAGTTTAATGGGTGTCATACTCAGATATAAATAGTGACATCCGAATTTTGGTCTCCAACACATCAAAGCCATATCCGTAACTCTTTTTCCATAAAAGAAATTGAGATTCAACTTTATCAGGTATACAGAAGGTTTTCAAAGAACAAGAGAATGGTCTTAATTTGCACGAATTCTAAATGTTCGAACTTACGATGTTATTTCAGTTGGTTGTCGTTACGAGAATGACTCTAATCTATACATGTCTAAGGAGTAGAATAGATTAAATATTATTTAAGTAATTTATTTCTAATATTGGTATTTGATTAAATTAGTTTTAGAAAAATTTAAATTGTTGACTCAATTTATATATTATGACTATTCTTTTTGAATATATTATTTTTATATTTTTTAATATAAATTTTTTTCTAATTTTTAGATTTATTTTCTTTCTTAGATATATGTATCACCTTTTTTTCTCATTTTATATTTTAGATTAGTAGCGTAATTATTAAAAAAAATGTATTTAAAAAAATTTTAAAACATCACTATATTTAAAAAAAGGAAAGATACGTGAAAAAAAAAAGAAAACAAAAAATTAAAACATCACTATTAGAAAAAAATAATAGAGCTGGAATTGAGGAATACATATGGATATAAAAAATAAAAAATTATTACACGATTGTTGAATAAAACATAATCATATATATAAAACGAAATAATTATAACAAAAAATAATTAATATATACGATTTAAATATTTTTAATAACTGGTAACATGGAGTTTGACAAAATATAATTCATATATTTTTTTTATTTATGTATATGTATATATATTAAGAAATATTACTGTAATATATATATATATATATATAATTAGTTAACAAAATTAATATATACATGTATTAGAAATTACACATGAACTCTTTTTTTCTTTTAAATAAATTTATTTTAATTATATTACAATTAGTTCATGAATAATGCATGATTATATTAATTTAAGAAAATATCTTCGTTATAATTATATCAAATCAATATTTAATGTGTTATTAAACTATTTATCAATCATCGATATTTTTAATCATTTTAATTATATCAATTGATATAGTTCTAATTCTCATTCAAGTGCAATAATTTTATTAGAAGATAGTTAATGCACACATTAATAGTGACCCATTTAATTTGATAATAATAATAATAATAAGATCTACACGGTACATGCATTATATTTTAAAAAGGTAAAATATATTTTAAAAAAATTAGGATATCAATAATCAATTGTGATTAATATCAATATCAATAATTAATTCTTATAATTATTTTTGTTCTACTAAAGACTACATATAGTATTTTTTTTATAGAATAAAAAAAGGTTGTGATTCATAACATTTTCGTAAAGTTATGTCGTATGGACACAAGATTAATTAGATAACAAATTGAATTTTAATTAATATGTTTTATTTTCTGCTCATATTTTTTCATTAATTATTTTACTTTTTATATTTACAGTAAATATTGAATGTAAAAAAGAAAAAAATAATATTGAATGTTTTCTATTTTATTTATTTAGAGTCATAATTAAATTTGATATAATTATAGCAAGTATCTAAAATTAATAATAACATGATACTATAATTTTAAGTTGTATAATATAATAAAAAAGATGTAGCATTTTATGTATGCTTCCAATATAGCAATAATATTATATATATTTATATATCTCCTATTATAGCTCTTTCCTAAAAATATTGGCATATAATTGATGTCGATAACATATATATTGAGTAAGTATCTCTATTGAATTAATCATAAAGGTTAATAAAATATAATGACATAAATTTCACCTAATTATAGCAAGTATCTCTATTGAATATATATATATATATATATATATATATATATATATATATATATATATATATATATATATATAATTAATAGTGAATTGTTACTATTATTTATCATCTAGAAAATTTGTACCTCAGACATAGATCTTCTTCTGTTTATTATTTTTCATACCTAAGGGTTACTAACTACGATTCTATCCAACAGTATTACTTATGGTAGATTATGTAATGAAAAAATTTGAAAAATAAAGGCAAGAATTATAAGGTTATGAAAAGTCCCATCCAAATTTGACAAGAACAAAATGACTTACATAGAAATGATTCTCATGGATAATAAGGTAAGTTGATTATTTTCTATGATTCTTTCAAGTGATGTTAGGTCCATTTTATAAATATTTTTGTTCATATTTTAAGTTTATTTGATAAATACACCTTGCACGAATCAAAGACAGTGCAATTTTATAGATTTATAAGTGCTAATAGCCTTTATATTTAATTTGTTTTATAGTGTGATAATAGCCAATATATTTATTGGTGGACTTGACTATTACTATATTATTTATAATCACATTCAGTATATATATCTGATTTATTGAAAAAAGTAGATTATTAAAATCGATTAATAATTATTTTAGAGTTAATCCAATTAATACTAGATTAAAAAAAATCAAACAATGTGTAATATATTATTTTTTTTATTAATTAAATTATTATAATTTAAATTAATTTTAAAAAAATAAATTAAAATTATAATTTCAATCTTATCACGTACATGACATGAAAAATTACACTTGTTTAATCCTATATACCAGACCTGTCGAATTAGCGGCGGGTCAGGTTTGACTCAATTCATCAGGATAGGCCGAAATTAAAAATCAGAGAGTTAGTCCATAGTTGAAAAGAGTAAAAAAATACGGGTTCTGTTCAACTCGTCTGAAGTAATGAATTAAACAATTAAGTTGATTTAATTTGTTGGACTCTTTTTTTTAAAAAAAATTAATTATTTTATTAAATTTTTAATTAAATTTTTATATTTTTTTTTAATTAGGTCTCTATATCGTTTTTAATTTTAAAATTAGGTGATTTTTAGTATAAAAGATAATAGAGTTAACTAAATATTTTTTCGCAAATTGAAAGTATTCATAATTAAAAATCTAATTAGATCTTTGACTACATGTATTTTTAAAAAAATATTTTGTTAATTTTAACGTTTTATATATAAAAAAGATGAATAAATGACCATTTGTACCCATAAGAGTTCAAAACGCTAACATTTGTACCCATCGTAGATCAAAACTGACTTTGTATTCATGCAAGATGATCTCCGTATAACAAAAGTAGCCTGTCTTAGATTGGCACTTGCTTCGTGGTTATACGATCCTACGTGGCTCTCTAAACTTCCCAAAGTCCTATCTATGTGGAATTAAACAATTTTTTTTTACTAAGGGTTTGGAGATTGAAGAACTTTTCACGGGAGACTTTGCTGTGTCCTAGCAGAGGTCGTCGCTTCATTCCCAACTCGGAGAAGATGTCTGGAGCACTCCCAAGCCATCACCCTGAAGCTAGGGGTTTCACCGCTGTCATTTCCAACTCGAAAAAGACGTTCGGAGCAGTAGCAAGCGATCAGTACGAAAACGTGAAAGAGGAACGTGCAAAAATTAGCAACCAGAGCTCGTACCTAGGGGTTTCGTCGTGGACGGCACAGAAGTCACTCCCTTTGGTTTGCAGAGAACAGAAGTATGTCATTGCCACTGTTGATTAAAGTTTTTCCCTAACTAACAAATTTGAATTGGATCCACCATCTTTAGAAATATCCACATTCAATTCCTTGATCTCAATAGTAGCTTTCGGAGTCTTCAAAACAAGATCAGTCACACAAACTGACAAATATCTTGCAATATTTCCTACAATCATCCACTTCCCCCCTGCTTGAAGCACGGGATTTGCGAGTTTTCTTCTTCCCAATGCTTTTATTTGAAGGCCTCAAAACTACTTCTAAATCACAGATTAACACTTGCAGCGTTAGATCTCGAGACATGAAACCGACACCAAGTTTGACCAGGGACTGCCATAAGCTGACTTTAATTTTACCAACAGATATCGATTTAATAGCACCCTTTTTAAACTTCACAGTCACATCTCTTAAACATTTCCAACCACCAACACGAAATCCAACAGATGCTCCTAAAATCCGGCTCAAAATCCAAGCCAACAACCCAAAAGCAAATATGAACAGAAGCCACAATGTAATAGAAAGCAGCAAGAATCCAAAGAGGAAGTTGACGGGAGAAGCTTCCATTCTTTGGAATCAGGGAATAGCAACCACTCTCAGTGAAGAAAACAAAAAATCCGACCAAATTTCAGTTTTTCCCTTCTTTGTTTCTTTCTTCAATCGTGCTCGCGAAATTCAGCGAGAGGAAACTCAAGCACGCTCTTACCGCACAGAAACTTCATTGTAAACCAAAAAAGGGAAAGTGATCGAAGATTAAGAATTAAGAAACGGAAATGGAAGAAGTTAAGAACCCTAGAATGGGGTTAAGAAGAACCAGTGAGTAGGGTTGAGAAGAGGTTTAGGGGAACAAGGGAGGGTTTGGTTGATTCGATTGCGCCTCAGAGATCAGATCCGATCCGTGAGGTGCACAGTGATCGATAGGGCTTTGGGAGGTTCGGAGAGCCACGTAGGGTCGTATAACTACGAAGCAAGTGTCAATCCAAGACAGACTACTTTTGTCACACGGAGACCATCTTGCATGGGTACAAAGTCAATTTTGATCTACGATGGGTACAAATGTCAGCGTTCAGAACTCTCATGGGTACAAATGGTCGTTTATTCTAAAAAAGATCTAATTACAAAATTAAAAACAATATAAAGATTCAATTAAAAAAATAAAAACCTAATTAAAAATATGATAAAACTATAAGGACCAATAAAGTAATTAAACCTAAAAAAATAAGTTATGCTACGTGTACACTAAAATCAGCCACCAAAGTCAGTCACTAGTATAAAATATATACTAAAAAACAAATACATATTAAAAATAAATTAAATCACACATATATTTTATACATAAATATATTGATGATTGATTTTAATGACTGATTTTGGTGTATAAATAGTATTTTTTTAAAAAAAATATACTATTTTTGTAATATATATATATATATATATATATATATATATATATATATATATATATATATATATATATATATTGTAGTAAGCTATCTAAAGTTTAAAAAATTAATTAACAAATCTACTGCATAATATAAGGCGAAAGCTAGTGCACTCCAGGTAAAGTAGGGAGTGTAACACTCTTTAAAAGTTAACATACTATCAAAAGTAATTAGGTAAATTAAATTTATTTATTATTGTTATTTTTTTTTTGTCATGAGCTGAACAAACAAACCGACACTAACAAAAAAAACTAATTCACTCGTTTAACACACATGACTATCTTTACACCACAAAAGTACTCAAAAAAATTTGATCGAATTCTTCCTGTTACTTTGTTATTGTTGATGTGATGTCTTCAAGCATTTTTACTGTTTTGTTTGCTAGCAGGTGCTTCAACTATTATTCTGTCTAGCCACAGATTTTGACGCTCTTGAACCCACCCCATTTCACCTCTACCATAAATTGACCTTCAAAGCCCGAAAAATTACTGCCATAGAAAAGAAAGACGCTGTCTGTCGCCGCTGCTGGTTGGCTAACTCCAAACGTAAAACTGATTTTGTAGAACGCAGTCAAAGCAAATACATGACAATTACAACAAGTCCATTATCTTTTATTTCAAATTATCCTCAATGTATACGTAATAGAATGAAAAATTAAAATACAATTATATTTAAATAATTATTTGTATTATTTTTTATTAATTTATTCAAAAAATAATTAAATTTGAAGCTAATTGGTATAAAATATTACAGATATAAAACTAAGAAAAATTTTTATTTGTATAAGAATGAGCCTAATAAATAATTATTCTATTTAATATATAATTAAGAATATTTCTTTCTTTGCCAACGAGTTATAGTTCAAATGACATAGTCTCTATATTCACCTAAGAGTTGGTAAAAAAAAAAAAGAATACTTCTTTTTTTATTAACTTTTTTTAACATTAATTATTTATTTTACATACAATATAGAAATAAATGAATATAATATTTATTGAGTAGATGCAGCTACGTAAAAAATTTTTATTGTCATAGTATTTGAACCAAAGAAAAGAAAGTATTATTTTAAGAAAAACTAATAATATATTTTTAATAATATTCTTAATACAAAATAATACATTTTAAATATTTTTTTAAATAATATATATTAACTAAAATAATATAATTATTCCAAATAATATATTATAAATATAGTAAAATGACATATTTCAATAAAAAAATTGTTAATAAAAAATTATATGAATTTTTATTTCGCACAAAATAAAATTATTATATGTTTGTTTGTTTTTTACATTATATATATGTTTTTTTAATTAAATTAATATAATACAAAATCTTTTATCATTTTATTCATATTTAATGTTTTAATTTTGTTTCTCACAAAATAAAATTATATATATATATAACACAAAATTTTTTATCATTGTGTTTATATTTAATATTATAATTTTATTTCACATAAAACAAAATTTATTTAAATTTTAATATTATATACATAATATATATATAACACAAAATTTTTTATCATTGTGTTTATATTTAATATTATAATTTTATTTCACACAAAACAAAATTTAGTTAAATTTTAATATTATGTACATAATATATATTTAATATTATTTTTTTACGATTTTAATATATTTTTTTTCTAGATTTAATACATGAATTTTTAACTTATTTTTTATGTATTATTTATTTAATTCTAAAGTCTAATAACTTTTTTTTTTGTATAGACATGTTTTTAATATTTATATATTATTTTTTTATTTTGAACTTCAGCCCAATATCTGAAACTTACAAAAAAAAATTTTAAAACTTGTAAAAAAATGATTAACCTGATTAACAGATTACCTTTTTAAATCCAGACCATTCAAATAAAATATAATAAATAAAGAGTTTAAATTTAACGAATTCACAAAGTGTGCAGCACTCCATACTTAGTAAGGAACGTTTAAGGATAACCATAATATAAACTCACCAAATTTTATTGGAGCCTTAATTTGTTAAACGAGTTTCACTCTTTAAAAAGTTAGTCGAACAAATTCGTACCCACTCAATTCAAACCTATTTAATTCGTGAGTTATCCAATGGAACAAATTGGCCCGCTTTTAAATAAGCCGTGAATCGTGATCTTATTAAATCGACTCGTCTATTTTCACGCACGAGTTGGTTCGTGAGTTGCTTCTCATTTTGACTAGGATGTGTATAGTCCGGTCTAATTCGGTCTCGAACACTTTAAAAATTATTTTAGTGTGATTTTATCGAATTTAAAAATGGACAAGAGTCTCAAAAATAGACCCGGTCATTATTTCGAGTCGAGTCCAGGGTATAGTTAGGGTCACCTGAACTCGGATCCGATCATCATACACAATTAATATTTTGTGTTATTAGTGATAGATAATGGTTATTCTTATATAGAACTTAAGTATTATAAACTTTAATATTTTGTATTATTAGTCATTATAAAACTATAAGTTAATGTTGTATGTTTAAAATGCATAAGACTTTAGACTAATGCATAATATTGTGTTATTTGTATTGATTTAAATATTTGGTGTTATTAGACAATATTAGAATTGATTATGGTTATGTAATTTTAGAAAATGATTAATTCTTTTTATATTTTTCTAAGTAAATTTTATCATGTCAAATAATGGTTCGAGTCTTAAAAATTTGGATATTTTCATATGCTAGCTTACAAGAAGGTATCAAGGTAATGTAATATTAATGACACAGTTTTCACCCTATTTTTACTTGGTATAATCGTAGCTCGAAAATGTATAGATTTCATCGGATCTAGAATTTGATTCGGGTCTAACAAATAGGTCCAGTGTATATTTTGGGCCGAATCTGGATCACATCAAACTCGATTTCATCCCATCCACAAACACCCCTAATTTTGACTGCCCTCTAACTACTACTACTCCAGCTAGTTGGTTTAGAATTTTGTCTTCTTTGATCTAAAGAGAGGTGAAGACGCAGTGGTTCGGTTTCCAAGGTTCGGAAAAGAGTTGTTAGACGTTTGCATGGGAAAGTTTCCAAGGTGCGGTGATAGGGGGGCCAATAACTTTTGTCTGGCAAAAAGAAATCAAGATAGAAATGTTAGTTGGCTTTATTTGGCATGATATCCAAGATATTATCCATTTATAGGAGTTTGGGACCACCATGGCATCATGTACAAAATGCATTGTTTTTTCTTCCTCAAGTGACCGTTAGTTAATGCATGGTTTTATTTATTTCTAAAACAATGGCAAAGTCAGTGGACGATATCCATCGGAAAGAAGATGATACTACTTCAAACCGATAAAATTGATGAGATTGCAATGGATGATGAAGACAATTGAAGACGTATACTGGCCAATCTGACCCCCCTCATGCCATGCAACATTTAATTAAATCCTATACTGCTTGAAGCAACCTAAGTTTTCTTGCTGGTTCTGGGTGTAAAATTTGTACATTATTTAGGAATAATTCTCAAGTTTGTATTTTTTTTTTAATTATATATCCAAAGTCTTGGGGTTGATGTGAAGAGGTAAAGGTTTTTGCTTTTCCACCTAGTGTTTTGAGGGTTCGAACATGCAGTTAAAACATGCAGTAATACATAATGAATCAATGAGCAAGATTTGACAGCTAAAGTGGCATATTATATTTTATGGATTTATCATAGTCACGGGTTGAATTTAGACTTCAGGCACATTAATGCACTGTTTGGATCAATAAAAAATGCAAGGAAAGAAAATATAAGGAGGGAAAATAGATGGAAAACTTCATTTTTCATTGATTGGATGACAATGGAAATTGGAAGGAAAGAAAAAAAAGTGGCGTGGGACCCACTCTCAAGTTTTCCTCTCACTTTTGCGATGAAAATGGATGATAATACACAAAGTGAAAGTGAAATTACTATTTTATCCATGGTGTTAAAAAAACAAAAGAAAAATGAAAGGTTTTAATGTAATTTCACTTGGTTATGATTTTCTTTTTCTCCTTTTTTCTATCCATTTTCTCTTCATCCAAATAACATAAAAATATCAACTTTTCTTCTTATTTTCTTTCCTTTCATTTTCTTTTCTCCTATTTTCTTTCCTTCCATTTTCTATCTTCAATCCAAACAAAGTGTAATAGGGAGGACTGGATAATGACCCATATATATCCTAAGTTAGACTATGTGTGCGATGCCAGCAAATTATTATTACTACAATCTATATCAAAAGATCAGTAGCATAATCTAATCTATTTTAAGTGGCAAGCATGTGAAGTCATGCCAGAAATGCACGCAAGTCAGACCATTCACACGTAATTATTACGAATAAATATAGGAAATATAATAATGTTTAGTTCTTTAATATTAATCCAAAAATTTTCTCTGACATTGTTCGTTTCGTTCAACTCGGAACGACGAGAAAGGTCACAGGACTATTGATGATGTGGTCGTGTCAAAAAGTGGAAATAGAAGGATGATAAAAAAAAAAGGACAAAAATAATTCGAAAAGGGTTATAAGTATAAAAAAAATAATTATTTCATAAAATAAAATCTAAGTTCTTTCTACCAAGTTATTAGAAATTAAGAAAAGAGATTTATAAAAGTGGATTTATATTTTCTAAGTGTTAATATGATATAAGTTACCACTTATTTATAAGTGTTAATCAAATAAAAAAGAAACAAAAAAATAATTAAAGTTAAATTCAAAAGTATTTAAATTTATCATCCTTCCCAATTTTGGATCACACCAACTATTCTTGCCTGATTAGGTCGAGGTATTGCTCGTTCTTTGGTGAAGATCGGCAAACTTCTCAACTGGAACGCGATATACGTCGACGATGGAGGAACAATGGAGGTGAGTACCTGTAAAGGCACTCCGATACTCAAGTTAATAAAAGGTGTATATAGATAAAGGTTATTTCTCGGAAAAGATTGCATACCTTCTAAAGATTTCTCATCCTTCTTTATACTTGAGTGGACAAGGTCGACCGTTTCATCTGTCCTGTAACGCCCAGAGAGAGAATTAACTGCATGTCCGACATTATAGGTTAAGGGTTAATTATGACTATTATGAATTCGTCGGTTATGACTAAGAATTTTACGTTTCCGAGCTATAACTCGTAACCGATGTTTACTGGCCATATCACAGCCCCCAAGTTTGGCTTGACTTAAAAGAGACAGGTTGAGCTTATAAGTGATTATTAATAAGTTATAGCTCGGCATATGGAGCTCCCAGGTCAACGTGGCTCATTTAAATTTACCTGTGATATCCGAAAAGACTTGGGCATGGGAAGCTATAATAAGTTAATGCTTCTCATGGTTTAAAGTGTCTGTAATTTATTATTTTTACAGATGGGTGCAAGTTTCAAGATGCCTTTATAACCGTTGGAAGTGGGCTTCATTTAACGGTATGGATTTTGCTATGGAACTAAAGAGTTGATTAAATGAATGGCTAGGGTGTAAGCTCTTTGATTCCTACAACACGTTTGGTGTGCTTAACCTGGTGATATCTACAGAAGCTTTTAAACATAATGAGTACCAGAGGTTAGTAAAATTCTTTCTCTCTTCCTCTTACCTTTCGCTACTAGTTCCTGCTTTGGTCAAAAAATGGGTGAGAAGAAGATGAAACTGTTACCCAAGGTCGAAGACGATGAGTCCTATGACTGGGTTGATGGTGACGTCAAGATACGGGCTTCTCTGTTTGTTGATAGAGACAGTGTGAATGAGGTTAACTTAGCCAGGATAGTAAGGCCTGGATTTCGTATGGAGTTGCTGCCATGTGTAACACCCTACCATACAGAGACTTATGCTTAAGTCATAATTCAGAGATGGCAAGGTATTACGACCTCTAAAACAAAAATTTAGTACGTATAGTGTATGAATGATTGATTATAACTAGGAGCCTTGTAGAAAAAAGGGATAAACAAAAACCGCAACTCGAAAGCGCAACACTCCGATCACTAACACAACGAGCAAAGGATAAGCTAACGCAAGATCATATATATAAAGAGTATCAAAAACAGGAATATCAAGACTCAAAATCCGGCTGCGAAGGTAACCGGTTCGAGCATAGCAATATATACATATAATAAAATAAGGAAAACCCCAAGGAAAACCCAAAGGGACATAAATACCGAAAACCTAATCTCCAAAATCCCCTCTAGAAGGAGTCATCACAGTTTGTATTATTTAATGGAGATAAAAGTATCTAAACAAGATATATAAATCAAGATAGAGTCCCGAGAACAAGAATCTTCGCTAATCCCGAAGTCCCCAGCATGCCTCAACGAGAAGCCTCGCGTCCTGCATCTGAAAACCACAAAATCCGCATGGGTGAGAACCAGAGGTCCCCAGTACGGTAACAGCTTCCACATATATAATACATAATAATAGAGGAAAGCCGAAGGCAATCCTAGAACTTCCTCCAGGAAATATCAAAGCTTATAAACAAGCTAAACCGTAAGCGGCAACTAACTAAAGATCCTTCAGTCTAACTAATACTTCCCTTTCTACTTCCTTCAGACCTCCCAACAACCAGCAGGAGTATAATATAGCAAACACAGTTATATCAGACAAGAGATTTACAAATAGGAACAAATAAGGCATTTAGGCAATTAGCAAGTAATATGCAGTCAAATAGGCAATCTCAAACAATTCATGTAGTATGCTTATGATGCATGCCTGTCCCTAGTGGCTGATGATATCATCTGTCGGTTATAGAGCCAACCCGACAAGTCCTGGTAGCTAGCCATTGGACTGTCCCTCTGTCGTGCATCCCCAACTCGAGTTATACTCATCATAAACTTGATCATAATCATGATCCATATCCATCACCCTCACTGGTGAATATTTATCCATCACCATCACTGGTGAATATTTATGGGGGCGAGCTCATCCGGGCCTTTCACAGTGCCCGGCCACACTTACGACATTGGGTTAACAGAGCTTCGAGTCTCAACCTGGAGCACATGGTGGCTAGCCATTGCTACTACCCAGGGAAACCGTCATCTCCAATGGTGGAAGTGCAAACCTTCACAATTCAATCAACATCATATATGCATTTATACTTGGCCATAAACATGGCTCCGCCGTAACACGGCAATAATCTAGCCATCCGGCTCACGGTTAAATCCATAACCAGCCAATTCATTAACAATTACGGCCCTTCGGCCCATGGCACAACAAGCACTTCCACCGCCATTATCCGCATCTCACATAATCATCTTTGATCCTCAATGATCATTCATTTTTCCCTTGCTTCACTCGCAAGTTACCACATTCACTAGCCCTTTTTCTCATGCTAGGCATATCATAATGATTTAAGACATAAGTGGTGAGATCGGAGGCTTAGAAGTATGAAATTTGGCTTTTAAAACTCAAAAATCAACTTTGGGATGAAAACAGGTCCACGCGTACGCGCACGCGTGGATGGCGCTTTCTCGAAGAACGGCGCATACGCACCAAGTGCGCCTACGCGCGAGGGGTCATTCTGCTAAAAATTTTCTAAGTTAAAAGCTGCAGAATTTACAGATTCAAACCCCAATCTTCCGACGGACATAACTTCCTCATTTTAAATCGTTTTTCACTCGTTCTTCGAACGGCATGGACATCCCGGATCCAATTTCATTTCTAAACAGATTTGGCACAAATCAAAGATCCGTAGTCCAAGTTATGTCCCGTCAAAGTATGCCCAAAAACCATGTTTTTATACAAAACCACAAGGTGCCATTTTCAAAACAAGCCACTTTCAACTCTTTTCAAAATCAATCAAACATGCCAATTTCAATCCTTCTCTTTGAAATCATTCAAAATGTACCAAAATCAACAACAAGCCATCCTCAACTCACACATTGACACTTTACCAAGGTTTCCAAAACCACATCCAACCATTTTAACACTTCTCAATCAAATGGCTAAAGGACAAACACAATATCATGTCATACATCCTTCCCCATCCCAATTTCCAATAATACCATTTCCAATTAACCATCATTATACATAATCAACATCATACTCACCATCAACATGGTACCACCCATCAATTCAACCTCAATCATCCATCAAGCATATATCACAACATGCATTTCTCATATTTCACACAATCAAGGCATCAATATTCATAATCACCTATATGAACACATCATATATTTCAACCATTCAACAACACCAAAAATTCAATGCCTATCTTAGGGCCTCTAGCCTAAGTATTTCCTACCACATTACATATTAGATACGGGAAACTAAAACCATACCTTAGCCGATTCCCCAAGCTCAACCGGAGCACTTCCAAACCACTTGTCCACAAGCTCTCAAGGTATCAACACCTCCAAGAACAGATTTTATCACACAAAACCCTCTTCCAAGCTTTCCAAAATCACCAATCAAGCTCCAATATTCACATATACACAACCTAAGCCACAATCATCATACCCATACACAACATCTCAATACCCAAACATCATAGAACAACAAATTATACTAGGGTTGAGAATCTTACCACACCCAAGGTCCAAGGAGACAAGATTAACCTTCTCCTTCAAGAGAGTTGGGTCCTATAACATCAAAGAACCCAAAATCTCAACATTTTTGCTCATGAAACTCGAAATCAAGGGCTAGAATTTCGAACAGTAAAACGTGGCTTACCTCAAGATTGATTGTATGGGTTTTGTAGAGCTCTCCGCGGTGAACGCGTGGCCGCAAACGGAGCGGCAATCGGAGCTCTAGATCAAAAGTTATGGTGGTTTGAAGATCAAGTGAGAGATAGAACTTGAGAGAGTGTTCTTCCCTCCATGGCCTCCATTTCAGCGTGTTTAGTGTCTCAAATGAGGAGAGAGAGTGCTGAAAACTAGGATTTTGGTTTAGTTTAGTTGGGCCAAGGGCCCACTTTGGGTCTGGTTGGCCCGGTTTGGCCCGTTCGGTCCAATCTTGGTCCGATTTCTATAAAATTGGTACCGAAATTCTCGTCTCAATTTCCTCTATCATATTAAGCCATAAAAATAATATTTTTGGCTTTCTAGAATAAATTCTCATTTATGGGTTAATTAGCCATTAATTAACCGGGTCTTACATTCTACCCACCTAATTGGGAATTTTGCCCACAAAATTCAAATTCAATTACCTGAGAATAAGTGCGGGTAATCCGTTCGTATCTCTGACTCAAGTTCCCAAGTGTGTTCTTCAACACCGCCTCGACTCCAAGCCACTTTGACTAATGAAACCTCTTTTCCACGCAATCGTTTGATACTAGTATCGTCAATTCTAACTGGAGCCACTGGAAGCGTCAAATCTTCTCTTAACTGAACTGATTCAGTTTCTAACACATGGCTAGCATCAGGAGTGTACTTCCGAAGCTGTGACACGTGAAACACATCGTGCAGGTTCGAAAGATGAGGTGGTAGAGCCACCCGATACGCCACCGGCCCAATCCTCTCCAGGATCTGAAATGGACCAATGTATCGAGGATTCAACTTCTTTGCTTTAATCGCTCTACCTACTCCTGTGGTCGGAGTAACCTTCAGGAAAACATGATCTCCTTCCTCAAATTCCAAGGGCTTCCGCCTCTGATCGGCGTAACTCTTTTGGCGACTCTGCGCCGTAAGCATCCTGTCTCGGATTTTCTTGACTTGTTCAGTGGTTTCAGCTATCATTTCTGGCCCCAACAAGCCTTTCTCTCCAGCTTCATACCAACATAGTGGAGATTGACATTTCCTCCCATACAATGCCTCATACGGAGCCATTCCGATGCTCGCATGGTAACTATTATTGTATGCAAACTCCACTAACGGCATATACCGATCCCAACTCGTCGGTTGGTCCAAAACACAAGCTCTCAACATATCCTCTAGTGTTTGGATCGTCCTCTCAGATTGACCATCTGTTTGAGGATGGTAAGCTGTACTCAAGCTTAATCGGGTTCCAAAAGCTTTCTGAAATGCACCCCAGAACCTCGAAGTGAAACGAGGATCTCTATCAGAGATTATAGTAGCAGGTACACCATGGAGTCTCACAATCTCCTTTATGTATAACCGAGCTAGCTCCTCAAGGGTGTAAGTCATCCGAATGGGCAAAAAGTGAGCTGACTTCGTCAGTCGATCCACAATCACCCAGATAGCATCAAAACCAGTCCTAGTCCTTGGCAATCCCGACACAAAGTCCATTGCAATACTTTCCCACTTCCATTGCGGAACCTCTAAAGGTTGCAACATCCCGGAAGGTCTTTGATGTTCAATCTTTACCTTTTGACAAGTTAAGCACTTTGAAACATATTCCGCCACATCATTCTTCATACCCGGCCACCAAAACATCACCTTTAAATCATGGTACATCTTAGTACTTCCCGGGTGAATGGAGAATCCACTTTTGTGTGCCTCCCTTAAGATATCTTGTCTCAAAGTACCAACATCCGGCACAATGATCCTACCCTTGAATCTCCATAACCCATCTTTTTCTTCCGACACTCTCCACTGTTTTCCTTGCTCGATAGCCGGTAACACCTTCCATAATGCTTCATTATTTTCATGAGCCTGACTTAAAGTCACTCGAGATTTTTAATCGGCTCAAACACAAGGTTCCAAATACTTCTCGAGCACCAATTTTTAGACTCTCGAATCCCTTGAGCAACTTCTCCTCTTGAAGCATCATCCAAGACGTATATAACGACTTCCGACTTAACGCATCCGCCACTATATTCGCCTTTCCAGGATGGTAATTTAACTCAAAGTCATAGTCTTTCAACAATTCCATCCACCTCCTTTGCCTCATATTAAGCTCTTTCTGATCAAAGAGGTATTTCAAGCTCTTGTGATCGGAGAAGACTTGGAACTTAACCCCATAGAGATAATGCCTCCACACCTTCAAGGCAAACACAACCGCAGCGAGTTCCAAATCGTGCGTAGGATAACTAACTTCGTGAAGTCTCAACTGTCGTGAGGCATACGCCACCACATTATGATGCTGCATCAGCACGCACCCTAGGCCCTTTAACGATGCATCACAGTACACCTCAAAAGGCTCGTTCGGCTCAGGTAACACTAACACAGGTGCAGTGGTCAACTTTTTCTTCAATGTCTGAAAGCTCTCCTCGCACTCAGGAGTCCAAACAAACGGAGTGTCTTTGCGAGTTAACTTTGTCAACGGCAAAGCTAATTGCGAAAAGCCTTTGATGAACCTTCGGTAATAGCCAGCTAAACCCAGAAAACTCCTTATCTCAGTTACTGTGGTTGGTTGCTTCCAATCCATCACAGCTTTTACCTTGGTTGGATCTACGGCTATTCCCTTCTTACTCACCACGTGACCCAAAAACTTCACCTCACTCTTCCAGAACTCACACTTAGATAGTTTCGCATAGAGTTTCTTCTCCTTTAAAATCTGCAACACGGTCCGCAAGTGTTCCGCATGCTCTTCTTCAGTCTTGGAGTAAATCAGTATGTCGTCAATGAAGACAACAACGAATTTATCCAGAAACGGACGGAATACTCTATTCATGTAATCTATAAACACTGCAAGAGCGTTCGTCAACCCAAAAGACATCACAGTATACTCGTAATGACCATAACGAGTCCTGAAAGCGGTCTTAGGGATATCCTCACCCCTCACCCTTATCTGGTGATAACTGGATCGCAAATCGATCTTAGAGAAAACCCCAGCTCCTTGTAACTGATCCATGAGATCATCAATCCTCGGCAATGGGTACTTATTCTTTATGGTGACCTTGTTCAGCTGCCTGTAATCCACACAGAGCCGCATACTTCCATCTTTCTTCTTTAGCAGTAACACTGGAGCACCCCACGGGGAAACACTTAGTCGGATAAAGTTCTTACCCAACAATTTCTCTAACTGAGACTTTAGCTCGGCCATCTCTAACGGTGACATCCTATAAGGAGCACTTGAGATTGATCCCGCCCCAGGCACCAACTCAATAGCAAACTCGACCTCTCGGTTAGGTGGAAATTCCTCAATATCATCGGGAAACACTTCCGGAAACTCACACACTACCGGAATCTGATCCAACTTTTGATCATCACCCGAAACACCAGCGGTTAACAACAGGATACCCTGACATTCGATTCCAGAACAGTTCACCATCATCGAATTCAAGTAATAATTATTCACCACGACCGGCCCTTCTGTATCCTCCGGCATAAAGTACTCCGACTTTGTAGAACAATCAAGCAGGACATGGTTCTCAGATAACCAGTCCAATCCCAAGATAAGATCAAGATCGATCATCGGTAAGCAGATTAAATTATGGACAAAATCACGCTGCTTGAACCTAAACGAAACTTTCGGGCATCCTAGCCTAGTTACCATGGCCTCATGGGTAGCATTATACACTTTTAAGTCATAACCTAAGGTTACGATCTTCAACCCTAACTCATGGGCTTTCTCAAATGCAATGAATGAATGCGATGCTCCCGAATCAAATAAAGCATTTAAAGTTTGACCAGCCATTTCACAGTTACCTCGAATGAGTGTCTCGGATCCCTCTGCACCCACAGCTGAGGTGGTGAACACCCGACCAGTCTGTTGTGCTTTCCCAGCACCTTACTTTTGCTTCTCTGGACAACTTGCGGCTTTATGCCCCGCCTTTCCACAATTGTAGCACAAACCCCATCCAGCCTTGCATGGTACTCCCGGATGGTGACTCCAACACCTAGTACAAGCTTGATCATTCTGAGGCTGCTTCCCAAACCTTTTCCCTTGGGAGTAGTTGTTGTTGGGCCTCCTAAAAGAACCTCCCCTCTTGAAAGACAGACCTCTAGGTGCAAAGCTCTTCCCTCGGTTCTGTGGAAATGATCCTTTGTGACTTCCTTTCTCAGCGGCTGCCCTCTTCACACACTCTTCAGCAACCCTACACTTGTTCACCAATTCGGAGAAAGTCCTAATCTCCATTGGCCCCACCGAACCGAAAATATCACTCCGGAGTCCTCCCTCGTACTTAACACACTTCCATTCCTCATATTCCACCGGAGTCCCTTGACACATACGTGAGAATCTGAACAACTCCTCAAACTTGTCAGTATACTCAGATACGGACATAGTACCCTGCTTCAGCTGCAACAAATCAAGCTCCTTGGCCGTCCTAGCTGAAGTCGGAAAGTACTTCTTATAGAACTCCTCTTGGAAGATGTCCCAGGTGATATAATCATCACCCTGCTATAGGAGGCGTCGGATTCCTTGCCACCAATGCGATGCTTCGCCAATGAGCAAATAGGTAGCGAACTCCACACGCTGCCCTTCAGGTACCACCTGCGCTTGCAGTGCTCGTTCCATGGCTTGAAACCATGTATCGGCTTCAGTCGGACTAGTGGTTCCCTTGAACTTAGGGGGATTAACCTTCAAAAAGTTTGCCAGTGTCATCGGGCCCTGAACTCTACCTCCGTCATTACCATGGTTGTTCATCTGTTGACCAAGAGCCTCAACAGTGGCTTGCATAGCAGCAACCATGTTCTCCAATGCAGTCATAAAGTTTACCAGGTCATTAGGGTTATTCACCGGCGCACGAGTATTCGTATGACCTCTCCCACGGCCTCTACCGCGTCCACGAGGCGCCATCTGGTTCCTATACACACCAAACAATCGATATTAAGTTGATCAGTCTCAATATCGGAAGTTTAGTGCTTCAAAGTCCCAAATGCATGCTCATGAACGTTTATGCTAACTATATCAAGTAGATATACTAACAGCACATAACACACATACAGAGAATGCACAGAAGCATAGTCAGTCCATTCCTCAGGCTCTACAGGAACGAACTGCTCTGATACCATAATGTAACACCCTACCATACAGAGACTTATGCTTAAGTCATAATTCAGAGATGGCAAGGTATTACGACCTCTAAAACAAAAATTTAGTACGTATAGTAGTATGAATGATTGATTATAACTAGGAGCCTTGTAGAAAAAAGGGATAAACAAAAACCGCAACTCGAAAGCGCAACACTCCGATCACTAACACAACGAGCAAAGGATAAGCTAACGCAAGATCATATATATAAAGAGTATCAAAAACAGGAATATCAAGACTCAAAATCCGGCTGCGAAGGTAACCGGTTCGAGCATAGCAATATATACATATAATAAAATAAGGAAAACCCCAAGGAAAACCCAAAGGGACATAAATACCGAAAACCTAATCTCCAAAATCCCCTCTAGAAGGAGTCATCACAGTTTGTATTATTTAATGGAGATAAAAGTATCTAAACAAGATATATAAATCAAGATAGAGTCCCGAGAACAAGAATCTTCGCTAATCCCGAAGTCCCCAGCATGCCTCAACGAGAAGCCTCGCGTCCTGCATCTGAAAACCACAAAATCCGCATGGGTGAGAACCAGAGGTCCCCAGTACGGTAACAACTTCCACATATATAATACATAATAATAGAGGAAAGTCGAAGGCAATCCTAGAACTTCCTCCAGGAAATATCAAAGCTTATAAACAAGCTAAACCGTAAGCGGCAACTAACTAAAGATCCTTCAGTCTAACTAATACTTCCCTTTCTACTTCCTTCAGACCTCCCAACAACCAGCAGGAGTATAATATAGCAAACACAGTTATATCAGACAAGAGATTTACAAATAGGAACAAATAACGCATTTAGGCAATTAGCAAGTAATATGCAGTCAAATAGGCAATCTCAAACAATTCATGTAGTATGCTTATGATGCATGCCTGTCCCTAGTGGCTGATGATATCATCTGTCGGTTATAGAGCCAACCCGACAAGTCCTGGTAGCTAGCCATTGGACTGTCCCTCTGTCGTGCATCCCCAACTCGAGTTATACTCATCATAAACTTGATCATAATCATGATCCATATCCATCACCCTCACTGGTGAATATTTATCCATCACCATCACTGGTGAATATTTATGGGGGCGAGCTCATCCGGGCCTTTCACAGTGCCCGGCCACACTTACGACATTGGGTTAACAGAGCTTCGAGTCTCAACCTGGAGCACATGGTGGCTAGCCATTGCTACTACCCAGGGAAACCGTCATCTCCAATGGTGGAAGTGCAAACCTTCACAATTCAATCAACATCATATATGCATTTATACTTGGCCATAAACATGGCTCCGCCGTAACACGGCAATAATCTAGCCATCCGGCTCACGGTTAAATCCATAACCAGCCAATTCATTAACAATTACGGCCCTTCGGCCCATGGCACAACAAGCACTTCCACCGCCATTATCCGCATCTCACATAATCATCTTTGATCCTCAATGATCATTCATTTTTCCCTTGCTTCACTCGCAAGTTACCACATTCACTAGCCCTTTTTCTCATGCTAGGCATATCATAATGATTTAAGACATAAGTGGTGAGATCGGAGGCTTAGAAGTATGAAATTTGGCTTTTAAAACTCAAAAATCAACTTTGGGATGAAAACAGGTCCACGCGTACGCGCACGCGTGGATGGCGCTTTCTCGAAGAACGGCGCATACGCACCAAGTGCGCCTACGCGCGAGGGGTCATTCTGCTAAAAATTTTCTAAATTAAAAGCTGCAGAATTTACAGATTCAAACCCCAATCTTCCGACGGACATAACTTCCTCATTTTAAATCGTTTTTCACTCGTTCTTCGAACGGCATGGACATCCCGGATCCAATTTCATTTCTAAACAGATTTGGCACAAATCAAAGATCCGTAGTCCAAGTTATGTCCCGTCAAAGTATGCCCAAAAACCATGTTTTTATACAAAACCACAAGGTGCCATTTTCAAAACAAGCCACTTTCAACTCTTTTCAAAATCAATCAAACATGCCAATTTCAATCCTTCTCTTTGAAATCATTCAAAATGTACCAAAATCAACAACAAGCCATCCTCAACTCACACATTGACACTTTACCAAGGTTTCCAAAACCACATCCAACCATTTTAACACTTCTCAATCAAATGGCTAAAGGACAAACACAATATCATGTCATACATCCTTCCCCATCCCAATTTCCAATAATACCATTTCCAATTAACCATCATTATACATAATCAACATCATACTCACCATCAACATGGTACCACCCATCAATTCAACCTCAATCATCCATCAAGCATATATCACAACATGCATTTCTCATATTTCACACAATCAAGGCATCAATATTCATAATCACCTATATGAACACATCATATATTTCAACCATTCAACAACACCAAAAATTCAATGCCTATCTTAGGGCCTCTAGCCTAAGTATTTCCTACCACATTACATATTAGATACGGGAAACTAAAACCATACCTTAGCCGATTCCCCAAGCTCAACCGGAGCACTTCCAAACCACTTGTCCACAAGCTCTCAAGGTATCAACACCTCCAAGAACAGATTTTATCACACAAAACCCTCTTCCAAGCTTTCCAAAATCACCAATCAAGCTCCAATATTCACATATACACAACCTAAGCCACAATCATCATACCCATACACAACATCTCAATACCCAAACATCATAGAACAACAAATTATACTAGGGTTGAGAATCTTACCACACCCAAGGTCCAAGGAGACAAGATTAACCTTCTCCTTCAAGAGAGTTGGGTCCTATAACATCAAAGAACCCAAAATCTCAACATTTTTGCTCATGAAACTCGAAATCAAGGGCTGGAATTTCGAACAGTAAAACGTGGCTTACCTCAAGATTGATTGTATGGGTTTTGTAGAGCTCTCCGCGGTGAACGCGTGGCCGCAAACGGAGCGGCAATCGGAGCTCTAGATCAAAAGTTATGGTGGTTTGAAGATCAAGTGAGAGATAGAACTTGAGAGAGTGTTCTTCCCTCCATGGCCTCCATTTCAGCGTGTTTAGTGTCTCAAATGAGGAGAGAGAGTGCTGAAAACTAGGGTTTTGGTTTAGTTTAGTTGGGCCAAGGGCCCACTTTGGGTCTGGTTGGCCCGGTTTGGCCCGTTCGGTCCAATCTTGGTCCGATTTCTATAAAATTGGTACCGAAATTCTCGTCTCAATTTCCTCTATCATATTAAGCCATAAAAATAATATTTTTGCCTTTCTAGAATAAATTCTCATTTATGGGTTAATTAGCCATTAATTAACCGGGTCTTACATTGCAACCGGTCTGATCGCATTTTTCATAGGAAGAGGGATTTTGAAAGCTTTTTATGTACAGTTGTGTAATGGAAGAATTACGTGTTAAACTTCCATTTACCAATTTTGAATGCGATGTTCTTAAACAGATGAACTGCGCACCCTCCCAAGTCCACCCCAATGGCTGGGCATTTATAAAATATTTCTAGGTTCTGATGCAATTCCTTGAAATTGAACCAGACCTGGAGCTTTTCTTTTCGCTGTTTCAAGCCAAAGGGGTGTGGAAGGGATTGTGGGTCAACCTGAATAGTACTCCTGACTTTTCTGTGTTTAAATTGTATAAATACTCTTTCAAGGATTTTAAAGAAATGTTTTTGAAAGTGAAGTCAGTAGATGATGAGTTTCCATTTTATCTAGATGAACATTTGGGAGAGAAATTTCCGATGTATTGGTGTTGCCAACTGCAACATATATTAGGTCCTGAACTTATAACAAGTCGAAATGAATGTATAATATCGTTTCTAATTGAAATGGTAGACAAGGGTGGTTTGATATCTGTGTCTGAGTTGCTTCCATGGGAGGAAGATAGGTCATCTGTAATGAAATATTTCGGTGAGAAAATAAGAATTTATTCATGTTTGTTTATATTTGGATATTTGGTTATTGATACTATTGCTTTTGTGATACACCTGGAAAATTTCCTGAAGTGTTTGCCTTAACCTTAAGAGCCCGGTTTAAATCAAAAAACTTTGAAGGTTCCTCTTCAAACCCGGAGAAGATGGATGGTGGAGCCGAGGTCAACCAGCCCCCACCCAAGAAAAAAGGGATTGTGTTTAAAAAGAGAAAGTCGGACATGGTTATCCTCGACGATGAACAGGACAAGGATGGAGTGGTGCAGCTCGAAGATTTGTCGAGCTTTACTATGAAACAAGAGAAATTGCATATCTTTGAAAATGACGGGGAGTCGGGGACGGATCATTGGTTTGGGATCGGAGGGTTCCTTTTAATGTTGTTGCAGATGAAGTCGTCCAGTCTGTTAGACGAGGTTGGGGATATATGGATTGATCAATTTCTTCAGGTGAGGTTAATACGATTTTCTTGCTTTACTTGAAAGATTATAGTTATTCTAATGATAATCTTATAATTGTAGGTGCTGGGATTCCGATTGGCCAGTATCGGCCGTAGCCAAGAAAAGAAGCACAGGAAGGCTGTACTTGATACTTCAGAGAGTGCTGTTCTAAAGAAACAGTTGGGCTTGAAGGAAACAGTGCTGACTAAATTGAAGAAGAAGTTATCCGATGCTGAAGAGGAGTTGAAAGTGGAGAATGAAAGTCGTGAAAAGGATGTTGAGTTGCTGAAAAAGAAAGAAAATGACCTAGAAAATGTAAACAACTAAGTTATGGAGTTGACATTGAAGATGAAAGATATGGAAAGTAGCAAAGAAGGGGATATTCTTGATGCCTTTGCTGAGGGGTTTGAGCGAGCTGTTACTCAGGCCAAGTTTCTTGTGCCTGATGGGAAATTTTCCTCTATGGATCCAAGTAAGGTAATTTGAGATGGTCAGTTTGTGGATGATGAAGAGGCTGCTGAAGAGGGGGACGACAATTTGGTTGATTAACGTTATGTTTGTCATTTTTTGAATGTACACCAAATGCTTATTTTGGCTTTGTCCTAGCAGACTCTATGCTTTGTTTTGGAATTAGCGTATAAACGCTCTGTAGGAACTATGAATCCTAACTGTTTTCTTCTTTGAATTTACTGGTTCTGCTATATCTGTTTAATTAGGTTTTGATTGTTCCTAATTACTTGTCGGATACCCTTAAAAGGGCATGATAACTGCATTTTATTGCTTAAGCTTTGCTTAGCATATTGTTGTGCATCCGTGTTGAAAAAATGCGACTTTTGGTCTGATGAAAAGTTGTTTTTAAGGATGATACTGTGGTTTGATCATTTTAAACTGATTTGACTTGTAGTCTGATAAGAATATATTGCCAGAGTATCTATCATAAGAAGATTTTTATAATAAGATGAATAAAATTTATTCAAAGCAGTACCTTTACAATTGACTCCAGGTAAGCTAGCCTCATTAAAACCTCCTTGAGCAAAACCCTTTTGGGAAAAAATCTCAAGGTAGGGAAAAAGAGTACTAGCATGCTACTTGTTGCTAACTGTAATATTGCTTTAAAGAATTGACATTCCATGTATTGGGAATTTTGGTGCCATCCAACTGTTCTAGTTTATAAGCTCCTCGTCCGAGAACTTCATGTACCCGGTAACGACCATCACAAGCTGCTGCAAGTTTCCCGTGGGAGGAAGGTCATCGAGCCTCTTCAGTTTTCCTTAGTACTAAGTCGCCGATGTTAAATAATCTCGGGTGTACCCTCCTACCATGTCGTCGGCCAACCTGTTGTTGTAAAGCTTAGTGGCGAATGGCTGCTGTGTTTCGCACCTCTTCGATTAGGTCAAGTTCTGCTCGCCGAGCTTGATCATGGTGCTCGGCTTGCGCTTGCATTGAGTGTTGTGAAATCTCAATTGAGATCATTGCTTCAGATCCATATACCAGGCGAAATGGGGTTTCCTTAGTGGTTGAATGTGCGTAGTATTGTATGACCAAAGTACTTCCGGAACAAGTTCGGCCCATAGTCCCTTGGCATTGTCGAGCTTTTTCCTCAAGGCTTGTAGGAGGACCTTATTAGCAGCCTCTGCTAATTCGTTGGATTGTGGATGCTCCACAGATGAAAAGTGCTGCTTTTTCTTTAAATTCTGTAAAAATTCTTTGAAATTATGGTCGGTAAACTGTTGACCATTGTCAGTTACAATGTGACGAGGTATACGAAATCTACATATGATATTTTTTCAAACAAAGGCTATCATTTGGGATGATGTGATTTTCGCCAAAGGCTGCTCATCGATCCATTTAGAAAAATAATCAATTGCAGCTACGAAATATTTCACCTGTCTCGAGGGCAGTGGGGAAAGGCCCGAGAATATCGATTCCCCACTGGTTGAATGGCCAGCTTACCACTGAATGGTGAAAGTGTTCAGCCGGTATGTTGATGATCGGGGCATGTTTCTGACAGTTGTCATAAGTTCTGACCTTTTGTCTGCTGTCTTCCCATAACGTCGACCAGTAAAAACCAGCTCGGAGTATTTTCTGTGCCAGGCTTCTTGCCCCAGAATGCATTCCACAAATTCCCTCATGAGCTTCGGCTAATACAAGATCGGCCTCCGACCTGTCTAAACATTTCAAAAGAGGTCGAGAATAACCTCGCCTATACAGAACATTATTCAACAATGTAAAGAAAGAGGCCTGTCTTCTGAATGTTTTCTGATCTTGGACTTCCTCCAGGATGGAACCATCTCGGAGGTATTGCATATAAGGTTGTTGCCAACTTTTTTCATTTAGAATGTTTAAAATGTTAACTATATGGATACTCGACTTATCTAAAGTTGACTATAAAAGTGTTGTAGTGTGTGCCTGTGTGGTTGCTAACTTTGATAAAATATCTGCTCTGTTATTTTGGTCTCTAGGGATATGATTAATTTCAATTTTTAGAAAACTGTTTACCAGTTGTTGAACAACATCTAGATATTTTAACAGAATCTGATCTTTTGTTTGAAAACTTTGATTTACTTGTTGAACAATTAACAATGAATCACAGTAGACTTTTAAGCTAGCAATGTGCAAATCGATGGCTACCCTGAGCCTAGCAATGAGGGCTTCGTATTCGGCCTGGTTATTACTTGCCTTGAAGGAGAATTGAAGAGAATGTTCCAGAATTATTCCGTCCGGACTTTCTAGTAGTATGCCTGCTCTAGACCCTTGAGGGTTTGAAGCTCCGTCAACAAACAGGATCCATTCTTGGCTTTCTGCCTCCGAGTATCGTTCTGTGAGTTCAGCAACAAAATCAACCAAGTATTGGGACTTGACAGATCCCCTTTGTTGGTACTAAATATCAAATTCTGAAAGTTCAATAGACCATTTGATGAGTCGTTCTGCTAGTTTGGGTTTGGAAAGTATTTGCCGAAGAGGTTGTCCAGTTCTGACGATGATTGTATGGCTCTGGAAATAAGGTCGGATCCATCTTGCAGAGAAGACTAGCGCCAGGGCGAGCCTTTCTAGCCTTGGGTAGCGAAGCTCGGCGTTTTGTAATTACTTGCTCACAAAATAAACTGGCTGTTAAGCTTTGTCATTTTCTGCTACAAGAACAGAACTAATTGCCACATCAGTAATATATATATATATATATATATATATATATATATATATATATATATATATATATATATATATATATATATATATATATTAATGGCTCGCCAAGCTTAGGTTTTTGTAAAACAGGTGGTTTTGAAAGAAATTGTTTTAAACTTGTGAATGCAGCTTCACAGTTTTCATTCCATTCAAAATTTTTTGTATTCTTCTTTAAACACTGAAAAAAGTTAGAGGATTTAGATGCTAAGCATGGCAAAAATCTAGATAATGCGGCTAATCTCCTTGTTAATCGCTGAACCTCCTTTATTGTTGTTGGACTGTGCATGTCGAGTATTGCTTGACATTTTTCTGGATTTGTTTCAATGCCTCAGCTAGTCAGAATGAATCTGAGGAATTTTCCTCCCCGAACACCAAAGGTGCACTTTTCAGGATTCAGCCTCATGTTATATTGTCGAATCTGTCCAAAAATCTTAGCGATGTCCTGGATGTGGGAGTTGCCGACTTTTGTCTTAGCAACCATGTCGTCAACGTACACTTCAATATTCCGGCCTATTTGCCGCTCGAAGACCTTGTTTATCAGCCTTTGGTACGTTGCACCTGCATTCTTTAAACCAAAAGGCATTATATCAGTAATTACCATGCTCGGTTATGAAGGCTGTTTTCTCTTGGTCTGATGGATGCATAAGAATCTGGTTATAACCAGAGTATGCATCCATGAAACTCAAGGTACCATAACCACAAGAGTTATCAACCAAAGTGTCAATGCAAGGTAAAGCATAAGCATCTTTAGGACAGGCCTTGTTTAGGTCAGTAAAGTCGACGCACATATGCCATTTACCATTACTCTTCTTTACCATAACAACATTGGCTAGCCATGTTGTGAACGTGATTTCTCTGATGAAATTAGCGTCGATGAGCTTTTTGGCCTCCGCCATGGATGCAAGTCGTTTCTCAGCTCCGAGGTTCGCTTCTTTTGAGAGACAAGTCGAGCTGCTGGATTAATCGCTAGTTTATGTGTAATGACAGATGGATCTATTCCCGGCATGTCGCCGAAAGTTCAAGCAAAAAAGTCGGCATTGTGTCGTAAAAAACAGACGAGCTTTTCTCTATCTTCAGTGCTGATTGAAGTTCCGACAAAAGTAAACTTCATTGGATCTTCAGTTAAAGCGACCTTTGTTAATTTTTCATTCGGCATAGGACGATCTTCAAAGTCAGCCCTAGGGTCTAGCTCGGCCAATATTGGTTGCTTGGATTGTATGGAGTTGACGCGTGTTGTGTTGTTTCTTCTGATATGTGATGCCAGGGCATCATAGCCTATTTTTCTATGCTTTTTCACTAGATTTTGGTTTAGTTTTTATACAAATTTTATTGATAAAGGAGCAAAAGCATGAAAAACCTCTGCATGAAATAAAATCTCAAGCATAGGTAAATTTGAGTTAATATACAGGATAAATATGATGAAATAGATCACACTAAGTGAAGTTATGATTTTGAGCATTATTAGCACACTTAGTATAGTAGATATTATCTTGTATATTACTTTGATACACCTATTTATTTGATGATAGGCAAATTAGAAGCAGAGAAGCAGAGGAAAGCAGAGTTGGAGAGCCAACGTTGGTGGCAATGTTCGAGTAAACATTGGCAATGAACCAACGCTGTATGGAAAAAATGAAGAAGCAACGTTGGAGGGAATGTTGGTGATCCAACGTTACCCCCAATGTGCTCGAAAAGAAGCCTAGAAAAATTGACAGCCACGTGTACGCGTGACCCACGTATACGTGTGAGAAGTGCAAAATCAGAGGCCACGCGTACGCGTCATCCATGCGTACGCGTCAAAAAGTAAAAATTGACAAGCTACGCGTACGCGTGAGAAGCGAAGAATTGACAAGCCAAGCGTGCGCGTCGCTGATAAACCACTATTTTATGGTTTATGTTGTACTCAATTGAGTGGTTTTTATTAACTCTTTACCCACTTATTCATACTATTTGCATGGTTTTATATTTCCCTCCTAATTATGTGTTTTGATTGAAAACATGCTTCTTTGATCTTATAATTGCTTATTATTAATCCTCTCTTATTACCATTAGATGCCTTGATATGTGTGTTAAGTGCTTTCAGAGATTATAGGGCAGGAATGGCTTGGAGGATGGGAAGAAAGCATGCAAAAGTGGAAGGAATGCAAGAAGTTGGAGAAATTGCTAAGCTGTCCAACCTGACCTCTCTACACTCAAACAGCTATAACTTTAGCTATAGAGGTCCAAACGACGCGGTTCCAGTTGCGTTGGAAAGATAACGTCCGGGGCTTCGATTTGATATATAATATGATATAGTTCCCCTGAAGCTAGGCGACGCGACCGCGTGATCCATGCGGCCGCATCACAGTGACGGAAATCTAGCATGGCAAAATTCGAAACCAGCGAATTCTGGACTGTTTTTGACCCAGTTTGCGGCCCAAAAAACACAGATTAGAGGCTATAAAGTGGAGGAATGCATCCATTCATAAAGAGGCTCTCATAATTCACTTTTTATATTTTAGATGTAGTTTTTAGAGAGAGAGGTTCTCTCCTCTCTCTTAGGATTAGGATTTAGGATTTCTCTTAGTTTTAGGAGTAACTCTCGATCCAGGTTTAATATTCCTTTTACTTTTTATTTCTCTTTTACTTTCAGATACTCTCATGCTTTTATTTGTATTTGATTTATGTTGCCCAATTTGCTTATGAACTTTTCCATGTTAGATTTTACTACTTTGAATGTATTTTATCTGGGGTATTCCAGATATTCGTGATTTTAATTTAGCTTTCTACATTCTTGGCTTTGGTTAAGAAATTAGTAACTCAAGATAACTGAGTTTGGACTTCCAATTTCTAATACCTTGCCAAGAGTTTATTTTTATTGCTATTATTTTATTTCCTCTGCCATTTACTATTATTACTTTTTATCTCATACATTAAAAACCCCTAATTTACAAGACTCATAACCAATAATTAGAACACCTCCCTGCAATTCCTTGAGAAGACGACCCGAGGTTTGAATACTCGGTTATCAATTTCAAAGGGGTTTGTTACTTGTGACAACCAAAACGTTTGTACGAAGGGATTTCTGTCGGTTTAGAGACTATATCTACAACGCGACTATTTTTATGACATTCTTTACTGGCAAAAATCCTAACATCAAAATGGCGCCGTTGCCGGGGAATTGCAAACGTGTGCCTTATTATTGGTTATTGTAAATATTTTTTTATTTTTGCTTGTTTATTTGTTTTTATTTTTGTTTTTATTTTTATTTTTTCATAAATTAAGAGGTTATTAGTTTTTATTTAGTTATTACAAAATTTTTCAAAAATTTGTTCTTAGTGTTCATCTTGATCTTCGAGTTGTTCTTCGCGTTCATCTTGACCTTCAAGCTGTTCTTAGTTGTTTTCTTCGTTTTGATCTAAAAATTTGAAATTTGGTGTCACTTTATTGTTTTTTCTCTTTCCTCATTAAATTCAAAAATATTTTTTATTAATTTTTTTTCGAAAAAAAAATTGAGATTTTTATTTTTAAAATTTTTATCTTATCTTATCTTATTTCAAAAATCAAATTTCAAAATTCAAATTTCAAAATTTCAAATTTCAAATTTTAAAATTTAATTTTCAAATTCAAAATTTAAATAACCTTTTAATTTAAATTTATTTTTACTTTTTGTTTTTAATTTTTTTATTTGCTACTATGAACTCTCACCCCTTTGGCTATGAGTCTGGTTACAATAATGTTGCAGGAAGAAGAAATTACAATGAGAACAGGCATCAAGGTTGGAACAATCAAAGATGGGAGGAGCCACAAGGATTTAATCAACCCTCATGGCAACAACCACCTCCAATGGACTATCAACAACCACCATCATATGCCTATGAGCCGCCTCAACATAACTTGGGACCGCCATACTCACAAGCCTCTTTCCACCATTCACCTCCATATGACCCTAACCCACATCCACCATACCAACCACCTTATGAACCAAATGAACCGTACATAGATCCACCCCAAACCTCCATGGAGAGAGCACTTACCGATCTAAACTCTACTATACGAGCTCTCGCCGCCCAAATCAGACCACCAAATACCTTTAACAATCAACCCTTAAGCTCTAGTGCACTTCCTTTTCAATCACAGAATGATCTCCCCATCCCACCACCACCTCAATATCTGTCATCTCCATATCCATCAATCCAAGAGCACTATGATCCTACCTATGATGACCGAGTGCATCAAGAGACAAAGAATCGTTTCAAGGAAACAGTGGATCGATTTCAGGCAACCACTCAACAACTGGAGCAAGCATTAATTCAATGGGCTTCTAGGCACTCAAATATACAAGGATCAACCACAGCCCCATGTGGACAGTCTAGTGAAGAGCGTAGCATGAAGGAGATACCAGAAACCCCAGTGGAAGAGACAGAGAATGAATTCGTACTAGAAAAAGTAGAAAAAGCTGTCATTGTTCAAGAAGAAGAGTTGGTTGAAGACTTAGGAGATGTAGAACCTCCATGGGAAAGTCAAGACATAGAGCCTCCTTCCAAGACGGTTGAAATTGATGCTGAAGAGGGTGTACAACCTCCAAAGCATATCATAGTTGAAGACTTGGAAGAGGTTGATCAAGAGATGGAGATTCAAGAAGAAGAAGCACAATCTCCCATGCCCTTGGAAAGCAATGAAGAAAAGATTGAACTGGAAAAGAGCTACCAAGAGGAAGAGGTTGAAATTGAAGAAGCTTGCAAAGAGGTGGTAATTATCAGAGAAGAGCACAAGGGAGTGGAACTTGCAATTTCATTAAAAATACCTCCCCCTAAGTTGCCATCATCCTTCACAACATTCAAGTGGGTAAATTTCATATCCCTTAGCTTTCTAATTCCACTTGAATATGGGCTACTGGAGACGGATGGTCAACTTAGAGCTCTTTGTAACGTTAAGAGTAAGAGGAAGATGGCCAGTGGTAAGAATTGTCCTGCAAGGTTCATCATGGTTGGAAGCTTTAAGTTCAAACGCAAGGGTTGGTATAAAGCTCAACTGAATGGGTCTAGGAAGCTGTTTGGTCGCTGCAGTGAGAATTCAAATTACTTATCACCCAGCTGGAAAAATACAGATCCCGACAAAAATGGGTGTAAAAGCAAGGTTTGGGATCCTGGAATCTGTTCTGACATCCAACACCCCGGGAGCCTAAGAATCTTTTTGAAGCTGCTCAAGGGTTTTACATGCCTAGTTTGGGACCCTGGAGGTTACTGGAATCACAAACACTGGTGGAGATTCCTGGATGAGTTCAAGCATAAGCCACCATAATAGGAAGCTCATCAAATGTCCAACTTAAGGACTTTAACTAAAAGTGCTAGGTGGGAGACAACCCACCATGGTATGATCGTTCCCTTTTCATTACTTAGTTTTATTTATTTTTGAATTTTATTTTATTTTGTTATATTGAACCTGAAGTTTTGCATTACATTTATATTAACACTGCATTCTGTATTTTTCAGATTATAAAAAAAAAAGTGAGCACGCGACGCGACCGCATTAGCGACGCGTCCGCGTCGCAAGGAGAGAAGAGAAAATAAAAACGAACAGAGAGTCACGCTGGAGCAAGGCGGAGGCGTGCCAGTGGCACAATTCGTCCCACGCGACCGCATCGCTGACGCGTCCGCGTCGCAGGGGAATACTGGCCTCCCACGCGATCGAGTGTCCCACGCGGCCGCGTGACCTGGATTTCGACGTCAAAGGGTGCATGGCCGAAAGTTGAGCTGGAGTTGGGCTGGAATCGTGCTGAAAGCCCAAGCCTCACCACGCGAACGCGTGCCCCAAGCGTTCGCGTCATATCCCCATGATGGCCACTCACGCGATCGCGTCCCCCACGCGATCGCGTCACCCAGGATTTTGGCAATACTAAGTTTTGAACAGAGAGTTGTGCGACCGCGAGGCTGCACTCGCGCCACTAGCACAAATCAAGTCACGCGATCGCGTGCCCTACGCGTCCGCGTCGCCTAACCTTATTGCGCACCACGCGACCGCGTCACCCACGCGACCGCGTCGCCAGCGTCGCACAACCTATCCAGATTAGTGCCAATTTTCTTATCTTTTCTTCTCCGAATCTTTATTCTCTTATCTTTTCTTATTTCTTTCTTCTTCCTCTCTTATTTTCTCTCACTCCCATTCTATTTTATTTAATTTATTTGCATACTTTCATTCATTGCATATTTTTATTTTTTTTAAATTTATTAATTTTGGTGTTCAAAAGTTCTTATTCAACTGTTCATCTTTTCTTGAATTACTTTGGTGCTTAATAACTTGTTTTACACTGTGGGATGATATTAATTATCTGCCAATACCAATCTTTTATAATACTTGCACTTCATTTGCATTGCCACGAACTTACATTGTCTTTCATTACCTACTCTCTCCTCCCATTGTTGCAAATTTTTGCACTCTTGATCTGCCATGTACTTCTATTATTTTCTCACTTGCATGTTGTAGCTACCATGTAATTGAGACCCTTATTATCTGGCATTAACACCCACATTTTATTTATTTATTTTCTATCTTTTTTGGGTTACTTTTTCTTTTCCCTCTTCTTTCAGGATGGCCACCACAAAGGGAGAGGAAAAGCTTCTTAATGGGAGAGACAAACAAGTTCCTATGCACATTCCTTGATGAGAAGAGCATCAGTTGAAGCAACCCGTCCACTTGCACATCTTCGCATGCACCGAGGACGGTGCAATCTTTAAGTGTGGGGAGGTCGATACCGATCTCCATGGGTTAGTATTTCCTTCTCAAACACCAATGTTTTATTTTCCTTGTCAGTTGTTGCATTTGCATGTTTGATTGCATATTTGTTTGTTTGATTTTTATGCATACTTTACCACTTGGTTGAAGTAATATTTTCTTTTTCAAGAAACCTTTTAAGAGTATTTCACTAATTTGAATAAAATTTAATGTTACACTTGTTTGAAGAGATATTATACTGGAACATGGTTTAGAACTCGAACACACAAAACCTGTGAGATTTTTGAGCCTATTTGAATTGGTTGCATTTTTCAACCAATATTTTGTTTTAGTGTGTTTTTCTCTCTAAAATTGTGATCTTTGTCTTGCTTGATTCTATATTTCCATTGTTTGATGTATACATACACTTATATGATTGAGGCCTTTGTTTCACTAAGCTTACATACCCATATGGTCTTAACCCTTTCATTATCCATTACAAACCAATTTTGAGCCTATTTTACCCCTTTGTTCTTTACTTTAGCTCATCACTAACTCTAAGCGGAAAACAATAATATCCTTAAATTGAATCATTGGTTAACTTAGACTAGTGAGAGTGCTTATAATTTAAGTGTGGGAAAGTTGAATTTAGAAACATTTGGTTTGAGAATTGAGTATGTTAGAATTTTCTGAAAATGTGAAAGAATGTTGAGAATATGTTCATGCATTCAATAAATTAATCATATGCATTGAGAAAAACAAAAGAAAAAAAAAAGAGAGAAAAAATATATACATATACAAAAAAAAAGAGAAAAATAAAGGAGAAAAAAAGAAAAGCAAAAGAGCAAATAAAAAGGGGACAAAATTCCCCAAAGTAAGTAGTGAAAGCAATACATATGAGTTGTACTTGAAATTAGAATGCATGAATATGTGGAAAAAATGGTTAATGGATGGTTAGATATTGTATTATGACTACATGGATTGTTTAAGTTAGGTGGGAAAAGTTTAAGTTAATTAAGGATTCAGATTTTAGTCCACTTGGCCAAATACAATCCTACCTTGACCCTAACCCCATTACAACCCTTAAAAGACCTCTTGATATGTGTATTTGTGTATTAAATTTATGTTGATTGTTAGATGAAGAGCAAGCCTTAGAAAGCAAGGTTAGTAGAGAATTGAGAGAATCGAACCTTAAACACTTGAGTGATTAGAGTGTATACACTACCAGTGAGGGTTCGATGCTCAATTCCTTGTTCCCTGCTTTCATGAGCTATTTTCTTCTTGCAAGTCTATTTGTACTTCATTTTTATGATTTGAATTAGTGAAATCCAGTTCATATTTCCTCTTGAAAGATTTGTTTACTTTTAACCAAGTAGGTAGGAACATTTTTTGCATGTAGTTGCATTCATAGGTTGCATTTCATACCATTCCTCTTCATCTTTATAGCTTCTCTTGAGCTTAGCATGAGGACATGCTAGTGTTTAAGTGTGGGGAGGTTGATAAACCACTATTTTATGGTTTATCTTGTACTCAATTGAGTGGTTTTTATTAACTCTTTACCCACTTATTCATACTATTTGCATGGTTTTATATTTCCCTCCTAATTATGTGTTTTGATTGAAAACATGCTTCTTTGATCTTATAATTGCTTATTATTAATCCTCTCTTATTACCATTAGATGTCTTGATATGTGTGTTAAGTGCTTTCAGAGATTATAGGGCAGGAATGGCTTGGAGGATGGGAAGAAAGCATGCAAAAGTGGAAGGAATGCAAGAAGTTGGAGAAATTGCTAAGCTGTCCAGCTTGACCTCTCTACACTCAAACGGCTATAACTTTAGCTACAGAGGTCCAAACGACGCGGTTCTAGTTGCGTTGGAAAGATAACGTCCGGAGCTTCGATTTGATATATAATATGCTATAGTTTCCCTGACGCTAGGCAACGCGACCGCGTGATCCATGCGGCCGCATCGCAGTGACGGAAATCCAGCATGGCAAAATTTGAAACCAGCGAATTCTGTACTGTTTTTGACCCAGTTTGCGGCTTAGAAAGCACAGATTAGAGGCTATAAAGTGGGGGAATGTATCCATTCATAAAGAGGCTCTCATAATTCACTTTTTATATTTTAGATGTAGTTTTTAGAGAGAGAGGTTCTCTCCTTTCTCTTAGGATTAGGATTTAGGATTTCTCTTAGTTTTAGGAGTAACTCTCGATCCAGGTTTAATATTCCTTTTACTTTTTATTTCTCTTTTACTTTCAGATACTCTCATGCTTTTATTTGTATTTGATTTATGTTGCCCAATTGGCTTATGAACTTTTCCATGTTAGATTTTACTACTTTGAATGTATTTTATCTGGGGTATTCCAGATATTCGTGATTTTAATTTAGCTTTCTACATTCTTGGCTTTGGTTAAGAAATTAGTAACTCAAGATAACTGAGTCTGGACTTCCAATTTCTAATACCTTGCCAAGAGTTTATTTTTATTGCTATTATTTTATTTCCTCTGCCATTTACTATTGTTGCTTTTTATCTCATACATTAAAAACCCCCAATTTACAAGACTCATAACCAATAATAAGAACACCTCCCTGCAATTTCTTGAGAAGACGACCCGAGGTTTGAATACTCGGTTATCAATTTCAAAGGGGTTTGTTACTTGTGACAACCAAAACATTTGTACGAAGGGATTTCTGTTGGTTTAGAGACTATATCTACAACGCGACTGTTTTTATGACATTCTTTACTGGCAAAAATCCTAACGTCAGTCGCCCACGCGTACGTGTGAGAAGAACGTTGGCCCAGCAACGTTATCTCCAGCGCTCATCTCAACGTTAACAAACTAAGGGTCACGCGTACGCGTCACCCACGCATACGCGTGACCAGAAAAATGTTGGAGGGAACGTTTGCATGCCAACTTTGACGAAAACGCTGAGGAGGGGTCTGAGAGCAATTTTTAACACTGTAACATCACTAAAGGCCCCAATTACACCCCTGGATCATGCAAGCAAGCTGAGCCCATCAACATCACTCAATCCAAGGCAAAAGAAGCATCTAGATTAGGAATTTTAATTCAATTGTAATATGATCTTTCATTTTAGTTTGTAAGCCTGTATATAGGCAGTAGCTGGATTGGAGAAATCATTCTGGATTGGAGGGGAGTCCAGAATCATGCATTCACATCCCCTGACACATACCATTCATACACTCTTTTTCCTTTTCTTTTCTTTTCTTCCTTAGTAGTAGTTCTATTTCCATTTTGTAATTTTCATTATGAATATTGAAGTTTCAATTCCTGTTTGAATTTTTAATCTTCTTCGTTTACCTTTTTGCACTTTCTTTCTTTTCTGTTTGAGTAGAGCAATGAACAACTAACTCTTTTCATTGGGTTAGAGAGCTCTATTGCATTTATTGGATCAATTGTAATTCTCATTCTTCTTCTTCAGTCTTTTCTCTTGATCTTACTATAAAGCTTTCGGTCTTCATCCAATTGAACAATTGTCTCGACGGAGAAATTGTTAATAATTGGGTTTCCTCTGATCCTTGAGAGAGGTATGAGGAAATCATGCTAGAAATGCTTTCTCACATTGGATTAGTTTGGGGGTTGGATGGATATTATGACATTTAATCCTACCAATACTTTGATATATGAATGTGTGTGGTATAATCAGTGACCAAACTTCATCTCTTTCCATGAGCAATTAAACCAAGACATTGGGAAATTGTTCAAGCTTAGAGAGATTGGTGAGACAAGACATTGGGATCCAGTCACCTAAGATTGTCAAGAAGATCAATGAATGCATTGATTGAGGAAGAGATGAGAATGAACTTGATCCGGATAATTCAATATCTCTTGATCCCAATGTTCATTTTATTTTTAGTTCTTACATTTACTCTCTGTCATTTACTTTCTGCACTTTACATTTATGTCAATTTACTTCTCTGCACTTTATTGCTTTCCTTCACTTTTATGCAATTTACATTTCCTACTGTTTATCACTCCAATATGCTCATCTAACTAGGAAAATCAATTAACCATTGATTGCTTAATTCGTTAATCCTTGTGGGATCGACCTCACTCTCTAGTGAGTTTTATTACTTGATACGACCCGGTGCACTTGCCGGTAGTTATTGCGTGGAACTTATTTTTCGCGTATCAAATTTTTGGCGCCGTTGTCGGGGATTAATTGTGATTAACAAACTACCGGTTGGTTGATTACCTAGATTAGACATTTTTTCTGTTTTGGATTGTGCATTTAATTGGTTTTGTTCTTTGTTTTTTATTCTCTTTGACTGTTTGTGTTAATGCCTCACCAAGAAGCCCCTGTTTGTGACACCTCTGGCTTTTGGTGATTGTGTTATTAACATATAGAACAGTTTCTTTTATTTAGCTTTCTTCCAAATAAAATTGGCATATGGTTACATTCTAAGTTTGGTGTTGCCCTGCAACAATCTATTTTTAATCTTTTTGATACTTGCATCAATTCCAAAAGAAAGTGTCACACTAAGTTTGGTGTGCCACTTATTTTTCTATGAAAGGTATCCAGCAACATCACTTGTTTGTTTAATCATAATGCCTTTGCTTCTTAGGCATGAAATGTTATCTTTAATTTTAGCTTGCTTAATCACATGTACTACTAACACTCCATTGTTTAAGACATTCATGACCCATCATGAACCTCATCACCATTGTTTTATTTGCTGCTTGAAGACAAGCAATCAGTCTAAATTGGTGTGGGAAGGGAGAAAAAGGACAACAACAATGAAGATGAACTACGAGGTGGTAAAGTTCCTTTTTCCTCTTACTTATTTCCAGTACATTCAATTGCATGATTGTCTTATATTTTCTTTGTATGTATGTGTGATTGCTCCTTGTGAATAAGTATAGTTTGATTTTTGAAGTGTAACATGCTGCCATGACATCATGATTGCCATCTTGAATTTTGTGAGTTCAAAGCAATTTAGTTTCATGATCATAAACAAACAAGGTCCTTAAAGAAGAACTTATCTTGGGCATATAAGTATTGAGAAGCTAGCATGACTATTGTTGCTCAATCACATTTGAATTTGTTAAATTGAAGTTTTCATCTAGGACATTTTATGAAATTTTTGAAATCATGAAAACCTTGAAAAAGCAAATGCAATTAAGGCAATAAAAAGAAAAGGGAAAGAATGAGAAAGCTGAAGGCTCTGAGTACCAATGACAATTCAATTGTTAAGTACTTGTGGTGTTTATGTATCAAGCAAAATGCTTGAAAACAAAACACTTAGAGTCAAGGTTAGGCTCAAGTGCAAAGGCACTTCCTCAAAGCTCAAGGCTCTGAGCATCAATGATTAGCGAGTCAAGAAGATAAGAAACAAAATGAGCTAAAAGAGTCCTCTAATTAAATGCTTGTGGTGCTTATGTATCAAGTGGTAATACTTGAAAACAAAGCATTTAGAGTCATAGCTTTGCTTGTAACTCATGGTGCAAAGCATCTGAAAGAAATAAGCCATAAACAGAATGAAAAGCTTGTTCAAGGAAGAAACTTAAGGAAAAAGATTTCATAAAATGAGCTAGATAGAGGCATCAATCATGTGAATATCTTTTGTGATTGTTGCATGCATAAAAAAATAGCTAACCATGAACATTACACTGCTATTCTTCTTACCTTGGATTGTCAAACTTTATTGCATGATTCTCTTCTTGCTTGGGGATAAGATTTAAGTTTGGTGTTGTGATGCCAGGACATCATAACCTGTTTTTCTATGCTTTTCACTAGATTTTGGTTTAGTTTTTATACAAATTTTATTGATAAATGAGCAAAAGCATGAAAAATCTCTGCATGAAACAAAATCTCAAGCATAGGTGAATTTGAGTTAATATACAGGATAAATATGATGGAATATATCACACTAAGTGAAGTTATGATTTTGAGCATTATTAGCACACTTAGTATAGTAGATATTATCTTGTATATTACTTTGATACACCTATTTATTTGATGATAGGCAAAATAGAAGCAGAGAAGCAGAGGAAAGCAGAGTTGGAGAGCCAACGTTGGTGGCAACATTGGAGTAAACGTTGGCAATGAACCAATGCTGTATGAAAAAAATGAAGAAGCAACGTTGGAGGGAACGTTGGTGATCTAACGTTACCCCCAACGTGCTCGAAAAGAAGCCTGGAAAAATTGACAGCCACGCGTACGCGTGACCCACGCGTACACACGAGAAGTGCAAAATCAGAGGCCACGCGTACGCGTCATCCGCGCGTACGCATCAAAAAGTAAAAATTGACAAGCCACGCGTCACAATAAAATTTTCCAAATTCTAGAAAGTAAAATATATTGAAAAACGTTGGAGGTAACGTTGGCTCACCAACATTCCCTCCAACGTGGGCATCAGAATTTTGCAGCAAATATCCCTGGTCCTTCTTCCAACGTTTGAGGCAACGTTGGTGGTCCAACTTTGGCCACCAATGTTGCTTCCCTTTCTTCCTTCAATGGCCATTTTTTCACTTCTTTTCATGCATTTCTTCACCTATCATCAATCAATACATGCATCAAAGCCTTGCTAAGATCATGAGAGATTACATCATTCTTAGCATACAAGTAATTATGGCATAAATCTCATAAAAATGCATCAAATTAACCATGTTGAATGATTCTAGGTGTTCAGAAACTTTTAATCCAAATGCTTACTTATAGCTCAAGAAAGTGCATAAAACCTAATGAAATCAAAAGAAAAAGGCTAGTGAAACTAGCCTAAGATGCCTTGGCATCAGTACCCCAACTCGTAACTTATAAGCTCGAGTGTTTGAGTTTTTGAGATTCTAATAAAGACATATTAAAATAAATTCAAGTTGTCAGAATCAATAATGATTAAATTTATTATGCTTGAAATAGTACCTCCATTATGAAAATATTGAGTTTAAAATAAAGAAATTGTTTCTCTTAAAACTATTGCATAATGAATGTTTTCATTTAAGTGTAATCTATCAAAAAGAATTTTTTTTGGATTTAAAGAAATTGTTTAAAAAATTGAATGCTGGATTTTTTTTTTTTAATTTAGATAAGTTGATTCATGAATTTTTTTTCAATGAACAATTATTCAGATATTATTCCTTTATTTCTACAAAAAAATTTTATATTTGTTTTAAATAATAATATACTCTAAAATATTTGATAAAAATTTAAATAAAATAGATTATACCTTTATGTGTTTAAGTATGAATGTGATTTGACTTCAAAGAGCTTAATTAGAATTTTTAAGATGAAAACAAGTTTCTGTCTTCCAATTTTACAAACTTTGATATCTGAGTGTCAAGTTGTATTTTTTGTAGTAAATTTGCAAAAACTTATTTTTTTCGATTTCTTGCTTCACACTTTTTATGTTATTATTAAGCCTCCAAATCATTGACCATTTAATTGGTTTAGCAATTATAAGTCTTTGAATTGTATAATGATATGATCACAAAATCTTTCCATCTTTTTTGTGGAACTTTTGTATTATGTATTTTAATGCTTGTCTTTTGTGACCATGCATTTTCTGTTTTTTTTTTTCTATATTGTTCATAAGTATTTTTTCTCTTCCAAATTTACGAGTTATCTGAACAAAATTATAGAGAGTAGGTTGGAGACACGATATTGTCGCCATCCTCCTATCTCGAGGTCGTAATGTCCCGAATTCGTCATTCTTAATGGCAGGGGTGTTCCTACAAGAATTTCGACGCTCAAGTTAGTATGGATCACAAAAGAAATTAAGTTAGAGATCATACCTTAGTGCACATATTTAAAATAGTGTTGTTACAAGCTTGCTTTGCGTTACAAGCTTTAGGTTGTGATGTTACAAGCTTTTTTTATGTAGGTTGCTCTTTTTATGAGTTATTCTCATTATAAGATGCTTGATGTCTTATTCTGGTCTCTTTTTATAGGATACTCTTAGGTTTATATATAATCAATATTGTAATATTTTTTTAATAGTAGAATGATAGTTAAATTATAATGTAATAATTATCTTTATAAAATTGAGTTATTAGACATTAGAATAAGTTATGAGAAGTTAGTGTCTTTTTTATAATATATCTTTTAGAATTTAAAAAAATATTTAATTATCATACTGCTTTTTTAAAATCTTTTATACTCTTAAATCTAATTTTTAATATTAGACTTATAGAAATATTTCATAACAATACCTATAATAAGAAAAGGACTATGAGAAGAAAAAGGATTGAGAAGAAAAAAAAAGAAAAGAAAAAGTGTTAGAGAACATGTAGTACGAATAATATGGTTCAATTATAATTTGAGGAACATAGTTTTTGTATCACGGTGGAAGGAATTGGTTGGTACGGAACAGCATTGTCTAATATTTACTATTCGCGAACGCCCCTAACTTTAGTTTACAATATGAATACTCCAGAATATGTGCCAAAGAGCTGCAATAGGATTATTATAGCTCGTTCATAGTAAATTACTAAATTCATAGTAAATTCGAGCATATTTGAAAGCAACACTCACAATTGGAAGCTGTAATAATGTTTGGTGGTGAATAACTGGAAACGACTGCAATCTCAAACTTATGACATGTTTTTCTTTTTTCAACAAAAATACATTTATCTCAACTACTCCTTTTTATTTGTTCCACTTATTTTTACTTTTTCTATAAATATCCCTTTAAAAAAAAAGTTTAGTGTTAGATTTATGAGTGTTTTTTGTTATGTACAAGTTTATTAGTGCATATTATCTAAATTTGAAAGAAGATTGACATTATCTTTTTTAAATTGAAAAAAAAAGGAAAAAATCAATAGAAATTTCGCAGATGTTGACGTAAGTCTTTGTGTTTTAATGTTTATGAAACCTTCAACATATATAAATATATAATTATAGTCCGATGGTGATGTAAGGCGCTAAGCATATCAATCAAAATTTATCGGTATCAATTATAGGTGAAGCATGAGTAGGATCGTTTCCGTTTTTAATAGTTGATCGGATTCAATTTGCATATTTGCAATATTTATTCGAATCTAATTTAAAAATTGTAGATATGGATCTGATCTGTAAAAGTATCGGATCAAATCAGATCGGATCCTATCCGCACATTAATAGGATTCGCATATTCGCGTATCTACAAAAATAAAAAAAATAAATAAGTAAATATTCTTTTTATATTTTATTTCAACTAATAGTTATCATATATGTTGTATTATTTTAATTTATTATTTAAAAAAAAGTATGTTTAATATTATTTTAAGAGTAAACATATTTAAAAGAATAGAAAAAATAAATTTTATTGATATTTTTTTAATAAAAATAAGTTTTTAAAAATATTTTTGTGTTTTGCGGATATATTCGATATCCGATATCTGATCCGCAAAATGTGTGGATCGGATCGGATCTAAGTTTAAAAACTACGGATATTGGATCTAATCCGATGATTTTAGTGCGGATCGGATCGAAATTTTAGCCATATCCGATCCGCGTTCACCCCCTAGTTCTTAAAGAATAATGGCACCAGCCCCAAAAGCAGAGTAAAAATCGAAATATACAATGATATCTATCTATCTATCTACTTTTCTTTTTATATTACTTGATATTTATGTATCCACTTTTTCTTTTTCACTTGATATCTATCTATCTACTTGCTTTATTCGATTTTTGTAATCTCGATAAGGTATCCCGATAAGGTGTCGAAATCGAACTTGTATCAAGATCTCAAATATCGAAAAGCAGATAAAATTTTTCTGAAAAAAGAGTAGACTGAAATTACTTAATTACAGTGTCAAAGCAATTTTATGTCAAAATTACTAGTGATAGAAAAACAAGAAAATAACAAGTTAAAAAAAAGAAGACAATGAGTGTAAAATATTGACTAAAACAAAACAATAACAAAATTCAAAAAAATAAATGACAATTAATCAAATAAGCAAAAGGAAACAAATTAAAAATTGACTTTTAACACTCACATGCACTTGCACTCCATGTTCCTCCGTTGTGTCGCGGAGACTGAAAAGTTTGAGTTTTGTGATGATCTAGTGTTTTCAATTAAAGTCTCCTAACTCATTTGAGTTTCTACCATTTATAAGCTATGAAGATAGACTTGCCATGGAGTATGTTGTGCATTATCTCACCTCTTCCTTTTTTTTTTCCAGCCATAACCTAGCCTTGACCATGAAGAATCCTAATCTCCAGGTTTTGATACTCACATTTTCCTTGGTCTTCAAGTTCCACGTTTCTTCTTCAGCTTCTCAAATTTTGCACCCATGTTCTCCACTCAGTCTTGATAGTTGAGTACCAAGCTTTGATGCTCAAGGAAAGGAAATAACTACCTTTTGACTTCGACGCTCTTTGTACCATCTTTCTCTTGACTTTGGTTTACCCATCTCTGCTTTCTGTAGTTGAAACACTTTTTCTATAGTCGAAATCATTAGCAGTCAAAATGCCCTCTCGTCAAGAAAAAATCATTCTTAGTGAATTCAATCTCTTCCCAAAAGCATGTTAAAAGTTTTCTTAGTGGGTACCACTATAAACACTGTTGGTCGTTCGACGCTTCCGACTTTAACCTAAAATGGGATCATTCCCAAGGCAGTTGCCGACTTACCATTGAATCCAATGACAGCCAAATTTATCTTAATCAAATCCTTGACGATTTTCTGGAATAATGAGAGCATACTTTCAGGTAACAAATTGATTGCTGCTCCTCCATCGACCAAAATGCAATTAATCATCAATCTTTCGAATTTCGCCTCAATATGTAGTTATCGAAGATGGCCTTTGGTAATCTCATCAGGCCTTTCAAACAACCCCTCCTTAATCATGCCATTTTCGATAAATCGACATTCATCACCTGGGATTATATCATCACAATTTTCTTCTAGACAATTCCAAGGCCCTTCAGGATTACCTTGAAATTCGAAAGGGAGAACAAAAACGGTGGCAACATACCCAAAACCAATTTCACCAAACATCACATCTAGATCATCCTCGAAACTAGAGTCAAAATTTTCTATCAGTGCCTTTACTTCTTTTCCTTCTGGAGTTGAATTGATCGACTTAATAGCTGATATCTCTTTCAACTCCTCATTCTCCGGGTCTTTGCTCGAGGATACCTTGTCTCTTTTCTGTTCCTGCTTCTAAGGTGACTTACTTTCTTTGGTCAATTTTGGATATGGCGCTGTGTATTGGCATAAGCATTTTGTGTTTGGGCCACAGCTCTTAGAATGAAGGGAGCTCTTTTTAAAAAATTGCGTTGATACCTTCCTCGACCATTGCCCCTTCTTCCTGTTCTTTGTCTAGAGTTTCCTCTTTTTTGGGTTCCAGTCCAATTTTCAAAACCTCCTCTAGTAACATTAAAACTATAATTTTTAGGGTAATTTGGGGAATTGTTCTGAACCCATTTTGTTGTTCGATACATTAGACGGAGAAACTCTAATTCGACTTGACACCCCTTAGAGTTTCTGGTCGACTGTCACCGCTGTGCGCATGTGTTGTTTGACAGAGCGACTGCAGACTCTCGACCTTTGGTCCATTTCTTCAGTCGAACTTATCTTAATTCTTTGTGATGGACACGCTCTCTACTATTTTTGTATGATTAAAACATTTTGGCAGCTGAAGTGTTGAACAAGGTACTACATCGTGGGCATAGAGCTACATTTTCTACTTCCTCCCTTTGTCTCAACAAGAAGTCTAATAGATCTTCTCATACTTTTGGGTAAATGGACCTTTCAGCTTCAAACATGTCTAATTTGAATTGTTCATCTTTTTTCATAGGTTCGACAAAAGCCATATTGACTGTAAACGCCACTTCTTCTATTTTAGCAAAATTCGATGTAACTTGGAAGGAATTGGAATCTACCTTCATTTCAGGTTTATCGACCTTCGTCAATAGCCTTCAGTATCAAATCCCTGAAACGAACACAATTGTTAGTAAAATATTCAGAAGTTTGATGGAATTTACAAAACTTCTTATTTCTAATTTCAAAAACCGATGTCTTTTTTTTTCACTTCAGGGAGTATAAGTTGCTTATCTTGTAACAACATATCAAAAATTTGCTCAGCTTTTGTTAGGTTAAAAGAATAAGTCTTTCCTCCTGATAAAGGAGTCTTATCCTTTGCCGGATTAAGAGATCGATACACATAAGGAGGTCCATGTTTTAATTCTGTAGCAAAGGCAGTTTCATTGTTTGACTCTTTCTCACTCATGCGGTCAACATAATTAACCTTTTTATTGAAAAAGGATTTTCTTTTGTTCAATGCTTATTCTTTTTTTAATTTAATTTTTTAATTTGCTAAACTTTATCAGCCAACTGGACTAAGTAAACAAATTGTTAATTCACCAATTTCGTTCGAATGTTGAAACCAATTCCATTGATAGCCATCTTGACTATTTCAGGTTCAGGAATAGGTGTGAAATATTGATTTCTCATATTTTTGAACCGGATAAGATAGTCATCGATTGACTCGGTTTTTTCTTTCTTCACTGTCAATAAATATGACAATGTTACTTCCATTTTTCCTCTGAAGAACTGATCATGAAAACTTCTCTCTAATGAACCCAACTAAGGATCGAATCAGGCTTTACATTTAAAAACCAAGTAAAAGCATCCTTTGTTAATGAAGAGAAAAAAAACCTCATTTTCAAATATTCATTATTGGCCAATTCCCTATTTCGACTGAGTAACGAACAATGTGCTCTATAGTTGATTTTTCACTTTCTTCTGCAAATTTTGTGAGGGATTTAGGAATCTTGACTCCTCTTGAAAGTTCATCTTGTAAGATATAATCTGAAAAAGGGAATATAAAGTAAGGTTTATTTGTTACTCCAATATTTAATCCTGCTCTATTCAAGATTTGTTCAACGACTTGAGTTATATTTTGATCATAAGCTTGAGCAGCATTGTTTGCTCTAGTTTTGTTCAATATCCTATTTGGATTATCTCCTCTATTTAAAATGAGAGGAGGATTTCCCCCAAAAGGTTGAGTAATTGGTCGATTAATTGATCTCGCAATATCTTCAACTTGTCAAGTAACTTGCTCTATTCTAGCATTGTTATTTTCTAATATTAGATTTAATACTGTAGCCATCTGTTGTGTCAACATATTTACTAGATCATAATTTCTATCCTCGATTTGTTGTCTAAATACAGCCAAAGACTCGACTGTATAAGGTGAAGACGTCCCTACAAGTATTTGCCTCGACATCTCCGAGAATATTGAAGTACGGATCCCTCCTATCGACACCTTAAGGGTTCCTACACCCTGTGTCGAAATGACATTTAAAACCGTAAGAATTGATTGTGGTATGGGAACAGTCCCAAGATATGGAGGGTTATTTATTAAGGGTTGATAAGCATTATAATTTGTCATGTAAGGGTAGTATTGGTTGTGTGTAACCATTGGAGGATAACCTAACAGAGGTGTCGGACTATATGGTATTAGGATTCTCCAAAAGTGGTGAATAATTTGGAGGTAATTCATATTGAGCCCATATGACAAGTATGGCAGTGGAAATACTTTCTGTCGACCGTTGACTCGAAAGACTGGTCGAAGAAACTGCCATTATTTCAGGGTTTCTAGTAAAATTTTCACTATCATTATTTGAGGTATTTTTTGAAGTTGAAGCTCTATCCGTCATGATTAATTTACCACTGCGTAATTGCATACGCAACTTTACACAAATTTAACCTAAGGTCCCACCGGCCATGCCAATTTGTTTCACTCGATTTTTGCAATCTTGACAGGGTGTCTCAACAAGGTATCGAAATCAAGTTTGTATCAAGATCTCAAGTATCGGGGGAGCAGATACGACTCCTTTGAAAAAGAGTGGACTCGACCCAAAAATTACTTAATTATGGTGTCAAAGTAATTCTATGTCAGAATTACTAGTGATATAACAACAAAGGAAAAACCAATTTAAATAAAGAAGACAATGAGAGTGTAAAATATTGACTAAAGCAAAACAATAACAAAATTCAAAGAAAATAAATGACAATTAATCAAATAAGCAAAAGAAAACAAATTAAAATTTGACTTCTAACACTCACATACACTTGCACTCTCTGTTTTTCTGTTGCGTCGCAGAGATTGAAAATTTTATGAGTTTATGTGATGATCTAGTGTTTTTAGTTGAAGTCCCCAATTTGTTTGAGTTTCTACTATTTATAGATTATGGAGATAGACTTGCCATGAAGCATGTTGTTTGCTATCTCAACTCCTCCTTTTTTTTTTAGCCATGACCTAGCCTTGACTATGAAGAATTTTAATCTCCATGTTTTGACACCCACGTCTTTCTTAGTCTTCAAGTTCCACGTTTCTTCTTTAGCTTACTCATCAAATTTCGCACCCATGTTCTCCACTAAATCTTGATGGTCTAGTAGCAAGGCTTGATGCTCAAGGAAAGGAGATAACTATTTTTCGACTTCGACGCTCTTTGTACCATCTTTCTTTCAACTTCGGTTTATCCATCTCTGCTTCCATAGTTAAAATATTTTTTCTGTAGTCGAAATCATTAGCAGTCAAAACGTCCTCTCATCGAGAAAAAATCATTCTTTATCCCAACACTACTACCTGTATGTAAAGATGACTATGGTAGATAATTAATTTTTTGTCTCTAGAAGTTAAATTAGAAACTTTTCCATTCCATAAAAGAAACAAATAATCAACGAACGTCCCCATCAAATAGAATAACTATATCACTATGTGTAAATATCACTATTCTCCTAATTATGTATGCGTATGTATCTCATATAACTATAACATAATTTATGTAACGGCACATTTTAAAATTATATATACTTTATTTCTTTTAATGATAGTTTTAAAACATTTTCTTAAAACACATGTTAATAAAAAAGGAGCTTCGTTTGTACTATATGTTTATGTCTACCAAAGAAAGCTAGAGCATATATTTATGTCAGCATATTGCAACCGCAAGTAGGAAGAGTAATATATTTATGTCAGCTAAGAGGGTAAGGAATGAAAATCTAGAGCATATATTTATGTCACCTAAGAGGGTAAAAAATGAAAAGCTAGAGCATATATTTATGTCAGCTAAGGGGGGCAAGGAATGAAAACAAACTAGATGCTTAAACCATGAAGCAATCGTTGTGTTTCATGCATCAATACATTGCTTGAGCATACATCAAGAATAAAGAATAATGTTTCTACAACCAATTTTCCATGCAAACTTAAGGCCTACATTTCTGCATGTTTTTTTTTTCACGGTATTTTCTAGTCCGACAGGTCAAGGGTTAATCCGCCACGGATTTGATCTCTATTTAAAAATTTGTCACTGACCAATGGGTTGCAGCATGCACAAAATAGGATTCGAACATCTGACACTTGTTTAAGTAGACTAGTGAGTTAACTACTAAACCAACCTAACTTGATTTACATTTCTATATGGTTCATCATTGTAGGAACAGAACTTGAACCCATCGAAGATTGCATTTTGCTGCAACACAAAAAAAAAAAAAAAAAGAAAAAGAAAAAATGGATCTATAATTTTGTTCTTCCCCTTATATACCCTTGTAAAGATAATAAATCTTAGTTTGATATACGAAAGAAATATAAGGACGATTTCACTTTGAATTTAATTTGGATTCTCTTTGAGAGAAGAATGACTACTCAAAAGTTATAATTGACCAATCATAATTCATAAACACTCAAATTAGTTTCAATCGAATACTCTCATTAAATAGATTGGTCTATGATCTTTTAATCAAATTTTTAATATGCATGTTGGACAAATAACTTTTTAATAAACTTATTATGAGACAATTAATTCTCAAAAAATATTATTATAAGATAAAATTAATCTCTTCTTAAAATGATGAAGTGATTAATCTGTCTAACAAATAAAAATTTATTGGGAATGAAATGTCTGATCTAAAATTTAATGAGTACTATTTTAAATGTTTACTCTAGTTTTTATTTAAAAATGATTATAAGTGATGATATACATGATCATATTTTCATAATATAAAGCAACAACTTTTACTCAAAATAAACTGAAGTCTTAGTTTGAACACGTACTCTTTTTTAGTGCTCTGTTAGGATTTTACCAGTGCTCTGCTAGTATTTTATCAGTACTCTGTTTAGAGCTTTGATCTTTTCACCACTTTTTTACTTTTCTATTTCTATATTCTTCTTCTATCACAACAATTTGTACTCCTAGTTCTCGTTACTTTATAATCAACTTCTCCTCAATTAGCACTCTGAATCTAATATAAATTTCGGTGAAGGGAGGAACTCTAAAATTGATCCAGGTAGTGAGGAGGATGGAGAGGATATTGTGGTATTGAAGACGGAAGATTATTCTCAGGGGTTGGAGGCTTGTATTAAGAGTCTCTCGGGGAGACTCTTTGCAGATAAGGTATTTTCGATTGGCACAATTGACAATGCCCTAAGGATGATATGACGTAAACTGGAAGGATTCTGATCAATTGAGAGAGGTCCTAATCAATTCCAGTTCTTCTTTGAGAATGATCTTGATGTTCTCATAATTGAAAAAGGATCTCCTTGACTCTTTAAGGATTATATCTTGCATGTGAGAAGATAGGTTAAATCGGATAAACAGGACCAGAAAAGCATTACTTGTTTTCTAATTTGGATCCAATTCTGGGGTCTGTCTGAGCAGTTCAAAACTATTCAGGTTGGAAAAGACTTGGAAAATAATTAGAGAGGTGATAGACATTGATTTTTTCTCTGTTCGTGGAAGAGAATCTCAAATTCTCAAGACCGAAGTCTGGCCGGATGGTGATAAAAAGGTGAAAGACAGCATTCGTATGGCTAAACTGAATGGTAAGGTGTTGGAAATTAGATTGCGATACGAGATGATTGGAATTTTCTGTACCTACTATGCTCATTTAGGACATGATTCCAAACATTGTTCTAAATTCATGGAGGATTCATCAGTGGACGCTATTAAACAGGATCGTATTGGCGAGTAGGTCAAAGCAGATCAAGTGGGCAAGAGAATCAAATGTGGAGGAACTGGTGATAACTCCAGCTTCAATTACTCAAACTCAAGCACTCTCCAACCGAGAAAAAAGCCAACCCCAAACTGGTTGATAGATAATTTTTCTAGCTTGAGTGTCAAAGGTACAAAAAATAACTCTATGGAGACATCTGGAGGTAATAAGGAGGATGATAATTTTTTGGAAGTGGTTTGGAAGTCAATTGAGAAGACTAGTGAGGCATTAGTCCTGCAAGATATTACTAGTACTATGAACACTGATTGATCTTTCCCACAAAACTTACCTAATGAATAAATGACCACCAGGGGTTTTGAGTGGAAACAACTTGCTAGACAAGGGACTGATTCAAGTAAGATGTTTGGAGGAATAAAAAGAAGAAATCAAGGGAAGAAAAATGAAAATGAGGCTAAGAAGATCTGTATGGTTGATGATATGATTGCTGAAACTTGGGTGGAGGGTGCCAGCCATTCAATGGCACCCGAAGAGATATGAAGCTCATTACGTGGAATTGTCGGGGTTAGGGAGACCCCTGACAATCCACAATCTCAAAGGGATGTCACAATCTCACTCTCCCGAGATAGTTTTTCTATGCGAAACTAAAAACCAATCTTGACAAGTGAAAATGAAGTTGAGGTCATGTGATTTTAAAAATTGGAAGATTATGGATCCAGTGGGTAGCGCCGGAGGCTTGGCACTAGCTTGGAGGGACAATGTGGTAGTGCAAATAATTGATAGTTCAGATTTTTTCATCATGGCTTTGGTGAAAGATACATCCGTTAATGTGGAAAGGAATCTCATTGGTGTTCATTTCAGCAGCCATGAATAGATCCATTCAACACAATTTCTAGAGTTGTCAGCAATCTTACAGTAGCAACAAGGTAACTCATGTATTTTAGGAGACTTTAATGCTATTGTTGATCAAAGTGAAAAAAGTGGCGGTAGTCTTAAATCATAGTTTTCTATAGCAGATTTTAATTATTTTATCGATGATAATGCTTTACTTGACTTGGGAATGATTGGTAGACCTTTCACTTGGAGTAATAGGCGGAGAGCAGGGGAATTGATTCAAGAAAGATTAGATAGAATCTTAGTGGGAGAAACATCGCTGCAACTGTTCCCTAATCCAGTAGTTCTTAGATTGTCCGAGATGGGTTTAGACCATGTCCCTCTCCTTTTTTACACTAATCCACAAACTGAACGTTCAAAAAGAAATTTAAATTCCAGACCTAATGGTGTGAGGATGATTCAGTCCAAATTTTGATTAGTGAGGTTTGGAACGTAGAAATTGAAGGCTCCCCCATGTTTTGACTAGCTCAAAAGCTTAAACTCGTTCGACATCGGCTGGTCATATGGCAGAGGAATAGTCTTTAAAACTCTAAAAAATAGATTGATAAAATTGCAGGGCAACTAGAAAAAATGAGGGAATCAGGTTTAATGGGAGGTCTTGAATTATTGTTCGAAATTGATTCCCTGGCGATGGCACCAAAAACGGATGCACAGAACCATGGTCTAAACATATCTTCACAACTTTGCATAACTAACCAGCAAGTGCACTGGGTCGTCCAAGTAATACCTTACGTGAGTAAGGGTCGAATCCCACGGAGATTGTTGGTATGAAGCAAGCTATGGTCACCTTGTAAATCTCAGTCAGGCGGATATAAAATAGTTATGTAGTTTTCGAAATGTAGTAATAGAAGAAGGATAGAAATACTTATGTAAATCATTGGTGAGAATTTCAGATAAGCGTATGGAGATGCAATCGTTCCTCTGAACTTCCGCTTTCCTGCTGTCTTCATCCAATCAGTCTTACTCCTTTCTATGGCTGGCTTTATGCAAGGACATCACCGTTGTCAGTGGCTACATCCCCTCCTCTTGTGAAAATGGTCCAAGATGCCCTGTCACGGCACGGCTAATCATCTGAGGTTCCCGATCATGCTGGAATAGGATTCACCCTCCTTTTGCGTCTGTCACTACGCCCAGCACTCGCGAGTTTGAAGCTCGTCACAGTCATTCAATCATTGAATCCTACTCGGAATACCACAGACAAGGTTTAGACTTTCCGGATTCTCTTGAATGCCGCCATCAATCTAGCTTACACCACGAAGATTCTGATTAAGAGATCTAAGAGATACTCATTCAATCTAAGGTAGAACGGAAGTGGTTGTCAGGCACGCGTTCATGGGGAATGATGATGATTGTCACGTTCATCACATTCAGGTTGAAGTGCGAATGAATATATTAGAAGCGGAATAAGTTGAATTGAATAGAAAAACAGTAGTACTTTGCATTAATCTTTGAGGAACAGTAGAGCTCCACACCTTAATCTATGGAGTGTAGAAACTCTACCATTGAAAATACATAAGTGAAACGTCCAGGCATGGCCGAGATGGCCAGCCCCCAAACGTGATCACAGGATCAGAATACAATCCAGGATGTCAAATACAATAGTAAAAAGTCCTATTTATACTAAACTAGTTACTAGGGTTTACAGAAGTAAGTAATTGATGCATAAATCCACTTCAGGGGCCCACTTGGTGTGTGCTTGGGCTGAGCTTGAGTGTTACACGTGCAGAGGCTCTTTCTGGAGTTGAACGCCAGGTTGTAACGTATTTCTGGCGTTCAACTCTGGTTTGTGACTTGTTTCTGGCGTTTAACTCCAGACAGCAGCGTAGAACTGGCGTTCAACGCCCTTTTACGTCATCTGAACTCGGCCAAAGTATGGACTATTATACATTTCTGGAAAGCCCTGGATGTCTTCTTTCCAACGCAATTGGAAGCGCGCCATTTTGAGTTCCGTAGCTCCAGAAAATCCACTTTGAGTGCAGGGAGGTCAGAATCCAATAGCATCAGCAGTCCTTCTTCAACCTCTGAATCTAATTTTTGCTCAAGTCCCTCAATTTCAGCCAGAAAATACCCGAAATCATAGAAAAACACACAAACTCATAGTAAAGTCCAGAAATGTGAATTTAACATAAAAACTAATAAAAACATCCCTAAAAGTAACTAGATCCTACTAAAAATATACTAAAAACAATGTCAAAAAGCGTACAAATTATCCGCTCATCACAACACCAAACTTAAATTGTTGCTTGTCCCCAAGCAACTGAAAATCAAATAGGATAAAAAGAAGAGAATATACTATAAATTCCAAACTATCAATGAAACATAGCTCCAATCAGATGAGCGGGACTTGTAGCTTTTTGCCTCTTGAATAGTTTTGGCATCTCACTTTATCCATTGAAATTCAGAATGATTGGCTTCTATAGGAACTCAGAGTTCAGATAGTGTTATTGACTCTCCTAGTTCAGTATGATGATTCTTGAACACAGCTTCTTTATGAGTCTTGGCCGTGGCCCTAAGCACTTTGTTTTCCAGTATTACCACCGGATACATAAATGCCACAGACACATAATTGGGTGAACCTTTTCAGATTGTGACTCAGCTTTGCTAAAGTCCCCAATTAGAGGTGTCCAGGGTTCTTAAGCACACTCTTCTTTTACTTTGGACCTTGACTTTAACCGCTCAGTCTCAAGTTTTCACTTGACACCTACACGCCACAAGCACATGGTTAGGGACAGCTTGGTTTAGCCGCTTAGGCCAGGATTTTATTCCTTTAGGCCCTCCTATCCACTGATGCTCAAAGCCTTGGGATCCTTTTTATTTGCCCTTGCCTTTTGGTTTTAAGGGTTATTGGCTTTTTGCTCTTGCCTCTTGGTTTTAAGAGCTTTTGGCTTTTTCTGCTTGCTTTTGCTCTTTTTTTTTCGCCTATTTTTTTCTCTTTTTTTTTTCTGCAAGCTTTGTTCTTTGCTGCTTTTTCTTGCTTCAAGAATCATTTGTATGATTTTTCAGATTATCAAGTAACATGTCTCCTTATCATCATTCTTTCAAGAGCCAACATATTTAACATTCTTAAACAACAACTTCAAAAGATATATGCACTGTTCAAGCATTCATTCAGAAAACAAGAAGCATTGTCACCACATCAATATAATTAAACTAAGTTCAAGGATAAATTCAAAACTCATGTACTTCTTATTCTTTTGAATTAAAACATTTTTCATTTAAGAGAGGTGATGGATTCATAGGACATTCATAACTTTAAGACAAAGTTACTAACTACTAATGATCATGTAATGAAGACACAAACATAGCTAAGCACTTAACATAGAAAACGAAAAACAGAAAAAATAGGAACAAGGAATGAATCCACCTTAGTGATGGTGGCGTTTCCTTCTTGAGGAACCAATGATGTCCTTGAGCTCTTCTATGTCTCTTCCTTGTCTTTGTTGCTCCTCCCTCATTGCTTTTTGATCTTCTCTAATTTCATGAAGGATGATGGAGTGCTCTTGATGTTCCACCCTTAATTGTCCCATGTTGGAACTTAGTTCTCCTAGGGAGGTGTTGATTTGCTCCCAATAGTTTTGTGGAGGAAGATGCATTTGAGGCATCTCCGGGATCTCATGGTGATGAGCTTCATGTGCCTCTTGAGCTCCATGAATGGGCTCTCTTGCTTGCTCCATCTTTTTCTTAGTGATGGGCTTCTCTTCCTCAATGTGAATGTCTCCTTCTATGAAAGCTCCAGCTGAGTAACATAGATGGCAAATAAGATGAGGAAAAGCTAGCCTTGCCCCAGGAGAGGGCTTTTCGGCTATTTTGTAGAGTTCAAGGGAAATGACTTCATGAACTTCTACCTCCTCTCCAATCATGATGCTATGGATCATGATGGCCCGATCCACAGTAACTTCAGATCGGTTGCTAGTGGGGATGATGGAGCGTTGGATGAACTCCAACCATCCTCTAGCCACAGGCTTGAGGTCCAATCTTCTTAGTTGAACCGACTTGCCTTTGGAGTCAATCTTCCATTGAGCTCCTTCCACACATATGTCCATGAGGACTTGGTCCAACCTTTGATTAAAGTTGACCCTTCTAGTGTAGGGGCGTTTATCTCCTTGCATCATAGGCAAGTTAAACGCCAACCTCACATTTTCCGGACTACAATCCAAGTATTTCCCCCGAACCATTGTAACATAGTTCTTTGGATCTGGGTTCTTACTTTGATCATGGTTCTTGGTGATCCATGCATTGGCATAGAACTCTTGAACCATTAGGATGCCGACTTGTTGGATGGGGTTTGTTAGAACTTTCCAACCTCTTCTTTGAATTTCATGTCGGATCTCCGGATACTCATTTCTTTTGAGTTTGAAAGGGACCTCGGGGATCACCTTCTTCTTGGCCACCACATCATAGAAGTGGTCTTGATGGGCTTTGGAGATGAACCTTTCCATCTCCCATGACTCGGAGGTGGAAGCTTTTGTCTTCCCTTTTCCTTTTCTAGAGGATTCTCCGGTTTTAGGTGCCATCAATGGTAATGGAAAAACAAAAAGCTTATGCTTTTATCACACCAAACTTAGAATTTTGCTCGTCCTCGAGCAAGAGAAGAAAGAAAAGATGAAAAAGAAGAAGAAGTGGAGGAGAGGGAGAAGGGGTTGTGTTTCGGCCAAGAAGAGAAGAGAGGGTTGTGTTGTGTGAAAATGAGGAAGAATGGAGGGTTATATATAGGGATGGGAGGGGGGTGAAGGTTCGGCCATTTAGGGTGGGTTTGGGTGGGAAATTGATTTTGAATTTTGAAGGTAGGTGGAGTTTATGAGGTAGGTTTATGGGGAAGAGTGGATGGATGTGAGTGGTGAAGAGGTGATGGGGAAGGGAGATTGAGGTGATTGGTGAAGAGTTTTGGGGAAGAGTGTTTATGGGATGGTGTGAAAGAAGGGTGAGAAGAAGTGAGTGGAGGTAGGTGGGGATCCTGTGGGGTCCACAGATCCTGAGGTGATCCTGTGGGGTCCACAGATCCTGAGGTATTCAAGGATTTACAACCTTGCACCAAATTAGGCATGTAAAATGCCCTTGCACACAACTCTGGGCGTTCAGCGCCAGGTTGGTGCTTGTTCTGGGCGTTGAACGCCCATTTGTAGCCTATTTCTGGCGTTGAACGCCAGAACCATGCTTGTTCTGGGCGTTCAACGCCAGCTCTCCTCCAGGGTGCATTTCTGGCGTTCAAACGCCCAGATGCTGCCCATTTCTGGCGTTCAGCACCAAAACCATGCTCTGTTCTGGCGTTGAACACCCAAAACATGCTTCTTACTGGCGTTTAAACGCCAGTAAGGTCTTCCTCCAGGGTGTGATTTTTCTTCTGCTGTTTTTGATTCCGTTTTCAATTTTTATATTTATTTTGTGACTCCACATGATCATGAACCTATAAAGACATATAACTAAGAAAAATATAGTTAGATAAATAAAAATTGGGTTGCCTCCCAACAAGCGCTTCTTTAATGTCAATAGCTTGACAGTGGGCTCTCATGGAGCCTCACAGATGTGCAGAGTTCTGTTGAGACCTCCCAACACCAAACTTAGAGTTTGGATATGGGGGTTTGACACCAAACTTAGAGTTTGGTTGTGGCCTCCCAACACCAAACTTAGAGTTTGACTGTGGGGGCTTTGTTTGACTCTGCTTTGAGAGAAGCTTTTTATGCTTCCTCTCCATGGATGCAGAGAGAGATCCTTGAGTTGTAAACACAAGGTTGTCCTCATTTAATTGAAGGATCAATTCTCCTCTGTCCACATCAATCACAGCTCTTGCTGTGGCTAGGAAAGGTCTTCTTAGGATGATGGATTCATCCTCTTCCTTTCCAGTATACAGGACTATGAAATCAGCAGGGATGTAAAGGCCTTCAACCTTTACTAACACGTCCTCTACTTGTCCATAAGCCTGCTTTCTTGAATTGTCTGCCATCTCTAATGAGATTTTAGCAGCTTGTACCCCATAGATTCCCAGTTTCTCTATTACAGAGAGGGGCATGAGGTTTATCCCTGAACCAAGGTCACATAGAGCCTTAAAGATCATGGTGCCTATGGTACAAGGTATTAAGAACTTTCCAGGATCCTGTTTCTTCTGAGGCAATGTCAGTTGATCCAGATCACTTAGTTCATTGGTGAACAAGGGAGGTTCATCTTCCTAAGTTTTAATGCCAAATAATTTGGCATTTAGCTTCATGATTGCACCAAGGAACTTGGCAGCTTGCTCTTCAGTAACATCCTCATTCTCTTCAGAAGAGGAATACTCATCAGAGCTCATGAATGGCATAAGGAAGTTCAATGGAATCTCTATGGTCTCTAGATGAGCCTCAGAGTCCTTTGGTTCCTCAGAGGGAAGCTCCTTATTGATCACTGGACGTCCCAGGAGGTCTTTCTCCTTGGGATTCACGTCCTCTCCTTCCCTTACAGGTTCGGCCATGGTGCTTATGTCAATGGCCTTGCACTCTCCTTTTGAATTCTCTTCTGTTTTGCTTGGGAGAGTACTAGGAGGGATTTTAGTGATCCTTTTACTCAGCTAGCCTACTTGTGCTTCCAAATTTTTAATGGAAGACCTTGTTTCATTCATGAAACTTACAGTGGCCTTGGATAGATCAGAGACTAAGTTTGCTAACTTAGAGGTATTCTGCTCAGAATTCTCTGTCTGTTGCTGAGTGGATGATGGAAAAGGCTTGCTATTGCTAAACCTATTTCTTCCACCATTATTAAAGCCTTGTCGAGGCTTTTGATCCTTCCATGAGAGATTTGGGTGATTTCTCCATGATGGATTATATGTGTTTCCATAAGGTTCACCCATATAATTTACCTCTGCTATTGCAGGGTTCTCTGGATCATAAGCTTCTTCTTCAGAAGATGCCTCTTGAGTACTATTGGATGCAGCTTGCATTCCATTCAGACTCTGAGAAATCATATTGACTTGCTGAGTCAATATTTTGTTCTGAGCCAGTATGGCATTCAGAGTATCAATTTCAAGAACTCCCTTCTTCATAGGCGTCCCATTACTCACAGGGTTCCTCTCAGAAGTGTACATGAACTGGTTATTAGCAACCATGTCAATGAGTTCTTGAGCTTCTGCAGGCGTTTTCTTTAGGTGAATGGATCCACCTGCAGAAGTGTCCAATGACATCTTTCATAGCTCAGATAAACCATCATAGAATATATCCAGGATGGTCCATTCTGAAAGCATGCCAGAAGGACACTTTTTGGTCAGCTGCTTGTATCTTTCCCAAGCTTCATAGAGGGATTCACCTTCTTTTTGTCTGAAGGTTTGAACATCAGCTCTAAGCTTGCTCAGCTTTTGAGGAGGAAAGAACTTGGCTAAGAAAGCCGTGACCAGCTTATCCCAAGAGTTCAGGCTATCTCTGGGTTGAGAGTCCAACCACACTCTAGCTCTATCTCTTACAGCAAAAGGGAAAAGCATGAGCCTGTAGACTTCAGGATCTACTCCATTAGTCTTAACAGTATCACAGATCTGCAAGAATTCAGTTAAGAACTGAAAAGGATCTTCAGATGGAAGTCCATGAAATTTGCAGTTCTGCTGCATCAGAGAAACTAGCTGAGGTTTCAGCTCAAAGTTGTTTGCTCCAATGGTAGGAATGGAGATGCTTCTTCCATGTAAATTGGAATTAGGTGCAGTAAAGTCACCAAGCATTCTCCTTGCATTATTGTTATTTTCGGCTGCCATCTCCTCTTCCTGTTCGAAAATTTCTGACAGGTGCTTGCTGGATAGTTGTAATTTAGCTTCTCTTAGTTTCCTCTTCAGAGTCCTTTCAGGTTCTGGATCTGCTTCAACAAGGATGTTCTTGTCCTTGCTCCTGCTCATATGACAAAGAAGAGGGCACAAAAAAATAGTAATAATAGGGATCCTTTTTACCCAAGTATAGAGGTTCCCTTTAGGTGAGTGGAAGAAAAGGAGAAGAAAAGAGAAAGAGAATTTTCGAAAATTGTTTTTTTTTTTTAAAAATGGTTAGTGATTTTCGAAAATAGTTTTTGAAAAAGGTTAGTGATTTTTTTCGAAAATTAAAATAAAAAATTAAAATAATTAGTTAATTAAAAAGAAATTTTGAAAAATAGGGAAGATATTTTTGAAAATTAGAGAGAGAGAGAGTTAGTTAGGTAGTTTTGAAAAAGATAAGAAACAAACAAAAAGTTAGTTGAAACAAATTTTGAAAAGATAAGAAGTTAGGAAGTTAGAAAAGATATTTTGAAATCAAATTTTTGAAAAGGATAAGATAAGAAGATATTTTTGAAAAGATATGATTTAAATTAGTTTTTGAAAAAGATTTGATTTTTAAAATCTCAATTAATGACTTGATTCACAAGAAATCACAAGATATGATTCTAGAACTTAAAGTTTGAATCTTTCTTAACAAGTAAGTAACAAACTTGAAATTTTTGAATCAAACATTAATTGATGATGTTATTTTCGAAAATATGATGTAAAATTAAGAAAAAGATTTTTGAAAAATATTTTTGAAATTTTCGAAAATAACTAAAAAAATTGAAAAAAAAAAGATTTGATTTTTGAAAAAGATTTTGAAAAAGATAAGATTTTTTTTTAAAATTGAAAATTTGATTTGATTCATAAAAACAACTAGATTTTAAAAATTTTTGAAAAAGTCAAATCTAATTTTCGAAATTTTAAGAGAGAAAAAGGGAAAGATATATTTTTTTATTTTTGAATTTTTATGATGAGAGAGAAAAACAAGAAAAATGATGCAATGCATGAAAGTTATGGATCAAAACAATGAATGCATGCAAGAATGCTATGAATGTCAAGATGAACACCAAGAACACTATGAATGTCAAGATGAACATCAAGACTTATTTTTGAAAAATTTTTAATGCAAGGAAAACATGCAAGACACCAAACTTAGAAATCTTTAATGCTTAGGCACTAAGAATTCAAGAATGCATATGAAAAACAAGAAAAGAACAAAACATGCAAATGCAAAGATCAAACAAGAAGACTTACCAAGAACAACTTGAAGATCATGAAGAACACTATGAATGCATGAATTTTCGAAAAAATGCAAGATGAACATGCAATTGACACCAAACTTATAACATGACTCAAGACTCAAACAAGAAACACAAAAATATTTTTGATTTTTATGATTTTATGAATTTTTTGTATTTTCTTTTAATTTTTTTTCGAAAATCATTTTGAAAAAGAAAAATAAGGATTCCAAAATTTTTAATATGAATTCCAGGAATCTTATGCTCTTTAGTTTAAAGCTCCAATCAAAGGGTCAGGCATGGCTTAATAGCCAGCCAAGCTTTAGTATGTAACTCAGACATGACACGCCTAACATGCCCTACAGTCGTGGCTTTACAGCAAGCCAGGCTTCAACATGCTTTATGAAACACTAAAATTCATTCTTAAAAATTCTGAAGAAAAATATATTTTTGAAAATATTTTTATTTTGAAAATTTTTTTCGAAAACAAAGGACAAATTTTTGAAAGATTTTTGAAAAATTTTTTGAAAACTTTTTGAAAAGAAAATGAAAAGAAAGTTACCCAATCTGAGCAACAAGATGAACCGTCAGTTGTCCAAACTCGAACAATCCCCGGCAACGGCGCCAAAAACTTGGTATGCAAAATTGTTACTCAGGTTGTGAATTATTGTTCGAAATTGATTCCCTGGCGATGGCACCAAAAACGGATGCACAGAACCATGGTCTAAACATATCTTCACAACTTCGCATAACTAACCAGCAAGTGCACTGGGTCGTCCAAGTAATACCTTACGTGAGTAAGGGTCGAATCCCACGGAGATTGTTGGTATGAAGCAAGCTATGGTCACCTTGTAAATCTCAGTCAGGCGGATATAAAATAGTTATGTAGTTTTCGAAATGTAGTAATAGAAGAAGGATAGAAATACTTATGTAAATCATTGGTGAGAATTTCAGATAAGCGTATGGAGATGCAATCGTTCCTCTGAACCTCCGCTTTCCTGCTGTCTTCATCCAATCAGTCTTACTCCTTTCTATGGTTGGCTTTATGCAAGGGCATCACCGTTGTCAGTGGCTACATCCCCTCCTCTTGTGAAAATGGTCCAAGATGCCCTGTCACGGCACGGCTAATCATCTGAGGTTCCCGATCATGCTGGAATAGGATTCACCCTCCTTTTGCGTCTGTCACTACGCCCAGCACTCGCGAGTTTGAAGCTCGTCACAGTCATTCAATCATTGAATCCTACTCGGAATACCATAGACAAGGTTTAGACTTTCCGGATTCTCTTGAATGCCGCCATCAATCTAGCTTACACCACGAAGATTATGATTAAGAGATCTAAGAGATACTCATTCAATCTAAGGTAGAACGGAAGTGGTTGTCAGGCACGCGTTCATGGGGAATGATGATGATTGTCACGTTCATCACATTCAGGTTGAAGTGCGAATGAATATATTAGAAGCGGAATAAGTTGAATTGAATAGAAAAACAGTAGTACTTTGCATTAATCTTTGAGGAACAGCAGAGCTCCACACCTTAATCTATGGAGTGTAGAAACTCTACCATTAAAAATACATAAGTGAAAAGTCCAGGCATGGCCGAGATGGCCAGCCCCCAAACGTGATCACAGGATCAGAATACAATCCAGGATGTCAAATACAATAGTAAAAAGTCCTATTTATACTAAACTAGTTACTAGGGTTTACAGAAGTAAGTAATTGATGCATAAATCCACTTCAGGGGCCCACTTGGTGTGTGCTTGGGCTGAGCTTGAGTGTTACACGTGCAGAGGCTCTTTCTGGAGTTGAACGCCAGGTTGTAATGTATTTCTGGCGTTCAACTCTGGTTTGTGACTTGTTTCTGGCGTTTAACTCCAGACAGCAGCGTAGAACTGGCGTTCAACGCCCTTTTACGTCATCTGAACTCGGCCAAAGTATGGACTATTATACATTGCTGGAAAGCCCTGGATGTCTTCTTTCCAACGCAATTGGAATCGCGCCATTTTGAGTTCTGTAGCTCCAGAAAATCCACTTTGAGTGCAGGGAGGTCAGAATCCAATAGCATCAGCAGTCCTTCTTCAACCTCTGAATCTGATTTTTGCTCAAGTCCCTCAATTTCAGCCAGAAAATACCTGAAATCACCGAAAAACACACAAACTCATTGTAAATTCCAGAAATGTGAATTTAACATAAAAACTAATGAAAACATCCCTAAAAGTAACTAGATCCTACTAAAAACATACTAAAAACAATGCCAAAAAGCGTACAAATTATCCGCTCATCACTACGCGACTCTGATAGCTCAGACATTACGACGACACTTATATTATTTAATACTAAAATATGAGCATGTTTAAAACTTTAAACCGTAATACCGTTCCCAAAAAGAATAGTTTCATTCGATAACGTACATTCACAGAATACCATACAACTTACAAAAGCTCATAAAAGTACATCCATATATACACACACATATATATATAAATAATATTACAAGCATTAGACAATACAATTCCTATCCCTCTTACAAATATCTCAAGATAAAGGCGAGGGTACAAATAATAATCTAAAGCAATACAGAGCATCTCAACAACAACTAAATAAACTCTTCGTAACTTCTGCGCCCATATCCTGAAAGGGGAAAAATGTAAGGGGGTGAGAACATCATCCTCGAAAGGGTTCTCAGTAGAGGGTCTTTAGGAATTACTGTAATAGGATACATGAAGATAACTGCACCAGTGATTAATAACCGTCTCATGCCTCTTTTCAAAAACAACGGTTTACAATGAAAGTAAAGTCGGAAATCTTTTCTAAAAGAGGAACCATTCAATTCTCAAAGACTCAAAAGCCTTTCAAAACAGTTTATCTATGCTAAAATAAAATAGCCTTTCATATTTTATTCCAAACCAAAAACACAAAACCGAAATCAACCATCGGTTCATCTCATTCCAACCACGGCCCTAGCCCCAAACAATCCAACCATCAACCAATTACCACAGTCCAACAGAGTCTCAACAGCAAACACAAATAGGAAGATGCAAGCACAAACAAACAGTTATTACAAGTAGAACAATTAGCAGTTAATCACAAGTAGTCACAAAGGCAAACCAAGTACAATATGCACACCCAAACAATGTCACATAGATGCATATGATGCATGCCTGTTCCTAGTGGCTGATGATATCATCTGTCGGTTATATAGCCAACCCGACACGTCCTGGTAGCTAACCAAGGACAGAAACACCCATCGCGGAGCAAGTAGGTTCGAGCTACAACCTCATTGCTACTACCCGCTCAACCCAGAGCCAGTGGAATAACCACTACTGCGACTACTACCCAGGCGGGTGTTTAAAAGCTCAACCTGGAGCGAGTGGAATCACCACTACTACCACTACTACCCAGGCGTCACAGTCTCTGACCTGGAGCAAGTGGGACGAACCACAACCCTTGCTACTACCCAGGTATCTCAAGCATATATTCATTCAATCCCAGCCATGGATCAACATCCATCTCATCCATCCGGCTTAAATTCATAATTCATAGTCAGCCATACGGCCCATAACTCATTCGGCAATCAGCCATAAATCAATATCATACACAGCCATTCCGGCTCACGGTTCAATCCAAAACCAACCAATATTCATAATCATACACAGCCATTCCGGCCCATAACAAAACAACACTTCCACCATTCAACATCATCAAATTCATAAAACCGCCATTTAAGCCACAAATCACTTTTCTCAAGCCATTTCACTTTGAAATCAAATTTCAACTCTTTTCAGCCTTGGCTTTAAAGATCTCATTTCTCAAATCATCTCAGGCTCATAAGCCAAATTTACTCAAAGTGAGTTTCCTGTTTAAAATAAAGCCACTCTCGGCATTCTCTTTCCCAAAACTTCCAAAACCATGACAAGTTAAGGATTTATTTCAAAGTATTCAAAACCACCCGTCCAACAATGGGATTTTATAATAAAAGCTTCTCGGCAGAGTCCCAAGTCTTTAGGGAAAGTCAACCTATATCAATTCCTTAAAATTCATTGAAACTCAAATCACGGATTCTCGGTTTAAGTAAATAAAACTGAATTTATTATGAAACCGACCATACAAAATCACAAGTTCCAACCCGGTCCAAAAATCAACTCATTTGAAAAAGAACCGGTTCATTTGAATCAAACCACTTTCAGGTTTCTTTTTGGAACCCATTTTTCTAACTCTTCCAAAATGCCTCAAACTTAATTGCTCAATCAAAAGTCTAGATTCCTTTGAAATCACTAAAAGCTCATTTTTATATTGAAATCAATATTAGAGCATCATTCTTTCCTTCAGTGATTCAAACGGTAAAAATAGTTCATTTCTAAATAAGTCAAACTCAAGGCATAAAGTTCACTAAATAAATTAAACTTGAAAATATAAATATTCTCTTAATAAATCAAATAATACAACTTCTCAAATCCAATCCTTTTTAAATAACTTTTCAAACAAGACTAGGATTTTGTAGAAATTTCGGCAGCACCTCCCCTAAAACTTGGACTTTTGCCACCCAGTTCGGGTCCCAACTAAACCGTTTCTCATTCCTTTTCAACAGCTCAAAACCAAAAATCAATTCAAAGCAAGCTAAATCCAACAGTCGCCTTAGTGGCATATCTCAAGAAAACCATTTCAAAATCAACTCATTATCAACCGATTTAACTCATTTCCAAAGCTTTAAAGAAACGGTTCAGTAACAAATCATTTGTCCAAGATCAAGTCAATTAAAGTAAACCAGGCTGAATTCAAAAGTGCATTCGACTTTTCGCATCATCAAATAATTGACTCAAATCAAATCAATCCTCAACGGATTAAACTCAGATTTCAAATCTTTAAAGAATCACTTCAAAACATAACATTTCACAAAGCCACACCACAGTCGAGTCAAACAAACACCCATAATCATACAAAACAACCAAACAATACATAGGACTGATACAATCACCAAATACACATCCTCACATCAGTACCCATATGTAATAATTCCAATAATAAACTATAGTTTTTGGAAAACGCCCCTACCTCGAAACGCAATTCCATAACCCAAACACCTCATCAAGTCCTTTCCGCCTCAACCCGAACTGACGGCAACCAAAACCTCAGCTCCCAGCCACTTTCGCAATAACCGTAGCAATACTAATCGCAACATATAACAACCGAAGCTTAATCTTATAGCAATTAACACCATAAACCTCAAAGTGAGATAACAGAACAGTAACAAAAGGGTTTTCAAATCGAAACGCTTACCGAACCGAAGAAGGAACGGTTGAACCGAAATAGCAGCGGTCTCCGAACCAGTTCGGCGGCAGCCCAGCAGCCACCTCAAGCGGCAGCGATGACCTGAACCATATGCAGTGACGGTGAGGTTTCCAGAAACTCAACGGAAGGAGAACCAACGTAAAACCCTTACCGATAGAATTTTCCGGCGACGGCAAAAGCAGCCAGAAGCTCCGGTGGTGGTTCTGGTGGCCTCAAAACTCCGGCGACAGTAGCAGAAGCTCCAGCTAAGCACCGCGGAGAAGCAGGTTGGTAGTGACAGAGGCAGACGGCAGTGACGGGAACCGTCTCAGCCTCGGACCTCTCCCCTTCTTCTTCACGCACGCCGGTCCTCTCTCTCCTGGCAGAACCCCTTTGACGGCGATGGCGGAATAGCGGCGGTCAGTGAGAGGCAGAACTGGCGAGCCCTCCTCTTCCAGCGGCGGCGCTGCGGCAAGGAGCACAGCGGCGGCGTGTGAACTGGCGACGGCAGAAACGTGATGGCTCTCCCTCACGACGCGTCTCCCTCTCGCGTGACTGGCAACGGCACAGGCTAGAGATGACGGCTCGGCTAACAGTGGCGGCGGCAGTGGCCCTTCCCTCACTGCTCTCTCTCGGATCTCGTTCTCTTTTCTGTCAACGGCGGCGGCGACGAAGGAACGACGATGGCACCTCGGCGGCGTCTCCTCCTTCCCGACACGGGTCTCTCTCTCTCTCTCTCTCTCTCTCTCTCTCTCTCTCTCTCTCTCGTGAAATGGCGGCAGATAGCAGGGGCAGCGACGACGCGACGGCGGTGGTGAAGCCCAACGCGCCGGCGCAGTCTCCTCCCTCCTCTTCTCTTCCTCCTTCCACAGATCCCGTTTCTCCCTTCCCTCTCTATTTCTTTCTTTCTTCCATTTTCGCAGTTGTTGCTGCTGGTTGAATTAGGGAAGGCTGCGGCTGTGTGTGTGTTTAAGGGGGGTGACTAGGGTTTCATTTTGAAACTTAGGGTTAAGGGTGATTGGGTAATTTCACATAAAATTGGGAATAATATAATAATTGAAACCCAAATTAAATCCAACACTAATTATATATAGAGAATACTATTTGCTTATCAATTTCACAAATTATTTTTAATAAAATGCCCAAATCTAAAAATTAGAAATAATATACTTAATTTCTTCATTTTTTCAAAATAGCAGTAATAATATTTAAAATATTACTTATCTAATCCAAATCATATAAAATCCTTATTATTTCATAACTATCAACCTTATACTTTAAATATAGAAAATAATCCAATAATTATAAAATTGGATAATAATCATAACTTATCTCAAGTTCAATAAATCAAAACTTGCCTTAATTACCTTTAATAAAATAATCTCTGAAATTAAGTGTAATAGCTCAAAAAAAAAAAAACAAAACAAATTTGTGGGCCACTCTTCCTTTACTTTTTCCCTAACCCTAATCACACAAAAACACTCTCTCAACCCTCAGTCCCTCACTAGCCGTCGAGCTCCCACCCCCGCTCCTCCCACACCCTCTTCGTAGAAACACACACTCACGGACGCACTCCCCTCGCTCACCCTCACGCCGTCGCTCATCCCCACACACACGCACCTACACTAACGCGGAGAAGAGAGGGAGGTCGCTGCTGTCGTTCATGCCCATCATTGCCAACTGCGCCGTCGCAGAGGAGCGTCTCTGTCGTCGCGAGCTGCAACCGCCGCCATTGAAGCCACCCTCGCCGTCGTCCTTGAGCGCCAGTGAGAGGGAGAGCTCGAGGAAGAGAGGAACGCTGTCCCGCCATACACCGTCGTCACTGGAGCTGCACCGCCGCCGAAGGCCCGCCGCCGTCCGTGGAGAGTCGTCGCCGTCTGGGTCGCTGCCGGAGGAAGAGAGCTTGCACAAGGGGTTGTTGGAGTGGCTCGCTGCTGCCGCAAGAGCCACTGCACCTCTGGCCGCTGGAAAGTCACATTGAGGTCGCCGTTCTTCTGCCGCCGCCGCTGTCGGGGTTTCTGGTCAATGGGTATGGCGCTGTTCTTGCCAGAACCACCACCGGTGCTGCCGCTACTTGTTTTCCTTAAGTCTGAGTCATTGTAGTTGCTGAGAAAGTGATTTGGAGCTGAGGTTGTGCTGCCGCAATTTCGGGTTGAGAGGAAAGGTTCCGTCGGCGCGTTTGGATTATAGTTTTAACAATCGAGAACTATAGCCAGCTCTATCTTGTTGCTACTCCGGTTCAAATTCTACGCTCATTCATTCCATTCCACTTCAATCCTCCTTACCTTGAATTTGGCACTCTGGGTTTGGTATCTTCGGTCCCTAGGGACTACGTTGTGAGTAGGCTTTACATTTATGATTGTTTGATTGTGCATCTACAATTATTTTGATATATATATATTATGATCTTTGAATTATAGCTATATTTGCTTTGAACGGTTTTGAATTGATTAAAATAATTGATTTATTAGAATTAAATAACTCATTTTTATGAAGTTTATACTTTTGGAACTATACATGAGACTATATATATTTTTGATGAAGTTTTGCATTATTCTAAAATGTTTGATTTTATTTGAATATTTATTTTTGAAGCATTGAAGTATTTGTTGATACTCACTCTAAAAATTGTGAAATATATTTGAAATCTCTTATGGTTGAAAAAGTATGATTGAGAAAAGATTTCTGATGAAAAAGTATTATCTGATTTGATTTGATTTGATTTGATTCGATTCGATTCGATACCTTATATATTTGAAAGATCAAATATTTGTTGTATTTGAAATTATATGTTTTGAATTGGTTTGGGAGGCTCGTATTAGAAAACCGTAGTTAACGGCGGTTATGACGTTAACTTAGATGCATCTAACTCAGACTCCACCTAGCAGGGGTGTTGCTAGCCTAACGTGTAGGCCACACGTTAGATCTGTTATTCTGTTAGGACACACAAGAGGAAAGGGCTACCCATAGAGGTGGAGCCGCCCAAGTGTGGACTTTTGATTTGATTTCTGTATGAGAACTCCCTTATTGATTCACTTATTATCAACTATTACTTTCTAATTAAAATTACTTTGATGATAATGTTTGTATAGTCTCATGTTGATTATAGATGTATTGTCTGGTCACTGAGTTGCAAAACTCACCCCGTTTTTCTAAAAATATTTTTCAGGAACAAATATTTGACTGTGTGAGACTTTCTATTCAAGAGTAACGGTCTGCAATGAGTACCTATTCTTTGTCGAATTCCTAGAAGTATATGCTCCATATGTCACAGGCAGGACCAACCATTCTTAGTTATTTTAATTTTTTGTTAAAAATATATAACTATTTATTTTAGAACTTGTAAAATATTTGTACTTGCTTATTGAACTTATATTTGACTATGTTAGGCTTGCTATAGGATTATTTTCCTGAGCGTCAGTCATGGCTCATTTTGGGTCGTGACAGAGTGGTATCAGAGCTTAGGTTTAATCTGTGTAATATGGAGCAAGTGTCCTATGGTAGGATCATAATTGTATAAATAGAAGCGCGCCTATTTGTATAAATTGTGGCACTATCAGAGGCCTATAGGATTGTCATTCTTGTCCTTTATGTCGTTGTTGTCATCTGGTTGTAACATATGACCTCTGCCGTTTCTTGCCACTATTTTCCTTTCCAGCCGCTTCTTGCTACTCTTTTCCTTTCCTGCCACTTCTTGCGACTCGTTTCCTTCCCTTTGTACCCAATCTCGACTTATTCTCTAATAAATTTAAAGTTTGTGAAATTTTTTTATCGAAATAGAATGTTTTGAGTAATGGTACATAATATGAATTGATATTTAGCCCCACTTTCATCTACTTTAAGACATTAAATCATTATATTGTTTTAGGTTCTGTTCGATCTTTAATTGTTATGATCCGTTTGAAATGTGTGTTTATTTAGTTTCTAGTTAAACAAATGTTAAATAAGTTTGCTAACTATAATACGGATGATAGATAATTGATTTTAAAGAGACTAAATCCACAGCATGAGTTTCTTTGAGAAAGTTGTCTTTGTCCAAGATCATTGAAATTTTCATAGTTGATATTAACATTTGGATGTTAACCAAATTGAGTGCTAAAGTTCTATACTTAGTATAACTGGTTGTATGAAAAACACATTTGAGCTTCACTCAGGTAGAATCTTCTTGTTTATATGTTAAGAAGTGAATACGTCTCTTAGATTATATGTGATTTCTAATTTTATAGGCTTGTTTGCTGAGCTTGTGGACTGATCATGGTGATTATGAAGCATTTGATGATTATTTTAAATGTGATAAATTGTAGCTTGCTTATGAGTGGTAGCCACTGATTAGATACTTGTTTGCTGATTCATGTCATTTGATTAGTGATTATTACAGTAATTAACAAGTAGATGATTTTGGTTAATTATTTGAGAGATCCATAAGGTTATTGGTTTTTGCTGCTGTATAGGAGTTAATCTTACTATTTGTTGCTGAATTGGTGACTGATGTGACTGTAACTAGGTGAATCTTGGTTGTTATCTTGTAAAAAAAATTTCTATTGAAAGGCGGTAATAAACCCTCTTAATTGCTTGTGTTGTTGTTGGAGATTATATGCCTGATTTGTAGTTATATATGACGGATTAATAAATGTTTTGATTTCTTTGATACGATGAGGACTTGATAATTTCGAATTGAAGTTTGTCATGATAAACTTGTGATCTGTACAATACTTTTGTGACACACTTGAGCATCTGAATTTTTTTTCTTCAAAATTAATTATTTTATTGACTAGAAAAGTTGTTCCAACTCTTTCAGCATGTTGTTCTAAAGTTTACTCAATATTATCTCATTGGTGGTCCATTATATGATGCTTAACATAAAAGTTAGTTACTCTAGTCAGCACTGTAAGATTTATGTAAAAATGTTTAGTATTGCATTCACATTCTCAATAAAAAAAATGTTTAATGACCTTGCCTTGTTTATTTTTCTTTTTTTCTACATTTTTTTTTTAAACCTAATTAATTTTTAACATGTCAAAACTATCAAGTATTGTGCTTATCATATAATCTGTGTTATGTGACGGTTTCTTATATATAGGATTATCGTGTTTCTATTTTTAGAGTGGCACATCTTTTACAATTTTCTGATGAATGTTCATTTTGCTTTGCTTTATTTATGGGTTTAGCTTATTTGTTCACGTGCCGTGTCTAATTATGTTTTTTTTCTTCCCTTTTCTCTAGTTTAAATGGTTGTTGTACATGCAAAACCTGTTTATGTCTATTATTTATACTCGTGAATTTTTATTTTGCTCTGCCCAAATTGTTTGTGGATTTGGCTTGTTTCTTCATTTTTCCCTTTAAAATGCTCCTAGCACATGGTTTTAGTTGTGGTGGTACATCTTTTTATTTACCTCTATGGCCTTTGCCCTTACAAAGTTACAATTATATTTTTGTACGTATTTCGAAAGCTGTGTGTTGTGTTACTTTGTAGTGACACACCGACGATTTCTTTGGTTTTTAAGTAATGCCAAGCATCATAAATATTTTTGTCAATAAACTATTTTTGTTACTATATAATTTTCTCAAGTGATGGTTGTGAAATGAATTGAGTTGCAAATGGATGTTTGATTCAGATCTATCATCGCTTATTGGGTGCAGATGCTTTATATGCTTCTGGTAATTGTGTGATTGCAGACTATGTGCTCGAGTGTAATAAATTTATCAGCTTGTCCTTTTACAGCCTGTTGAGCTTTGATTCATTTGTTTTAATAGTGAAAGGCGGTGAGATAAATTAGTTTTGTACTTTTGGCTGGATTATCTTGGCTAATAGGATTGTTGTTTTTGTTATGTAGTTTTGAATTTTGGTGATATTTAGTAGCTGGCTTTGTATTAAGTTACTCCTTCTTACTGATGGTCTCAAAAAAAAAGGGGGGGGTTTTCTTTTTCTGATTTTGTTTCATTTGCAGAATCAATAGTTTCTATTACCCCATGGTTTTGTTGATTATCTAACTATGTCGCGGATCCTACCTTGTTTGCCCAATAAGGATTTTAATTGATTAAAGAGTCTCTGCACTGAGGGTTTTGTGTTAAGTTGTTCCTTTTTGGCCAAAATTTTCCTTGGTAACAATCACAGTGTATTTTGAATATTGTCTGTTAGAAATTCTGAAAATCGACTGTTTTTACTACTAGTATTTTGCCTTAGTTCATAGCCCACATCTTAGGTTGACATTTCTTCATACGTTAAGGGTTTGATTATCAGTTGTACTATTATTCTTTAAATTTGCACATCATGATCTAAGTACAATTTATTTTAAATTGTTGTATCAACCATTTTTCTTCCAAAGATATATAGGCTTTGCAAAGTTCTTAACATGATCGAATTTTTGAGGCAGTCACATTGATTCATTAGTCTTCAATTAGTCTGCTGCTTAACTGATCCTATGTTGTATGACTTTCTTGAGACATCACTTTGCTGGTTTCAAGTTGCTCAGGATTGCAAGTAATTGAAATATGTTGTCGCCTGTCGATATTCTTGAGCTTCACTAAATCCGTGGTTCTATTACTCCTTGAGTGCGCTGCATTGTAATGGTGGTTGAGTAATGAAATTCAAAACTTTGCTAGATTGGTGGTATTGTTTCCCAACTAATGGCATTTTGTTTGTTTATCAATTGGTGTATATGTAGCACATTTGTTAGTTTATTATTTGGGATTGTCGATTGCTAACCTAAAGGATGGCTAGGGCCAATGCTATGTTTGAGTAAGCGGAACTATTCATACTAATATGCTGCTTTCACAATGCCTTTAAAGAGTCTTGTAGATCGATTAAATTCATTCCTTCTGTTTAACCTTCCTACCTCTTATCACTTGACATTTAAGGTTAATATGCATAATATGATTTGAAAATGTTTTGTTGGCTGTATCTTGCATGCTTGGTTTGATGTGGTGGCTATGTTTGTCTCTAAATCTGGAATTCTGGCCATGTACATTATGCTTAATTCTTCACCTTGCCTCTCTTTTTTCTCATCCTTATCCACCACATAATTGAACTCGAACTCTTGGAATCTCATAGGACTGTGCTTTTTAATTATTGCTTTATGTTTTGGGTGTATTGTTGGAATTTGTGTTACTCTACATGTTTTACACTTTTGGCTATGTTATTTGGACTCCAATTAGAGTTTGTAGTGTGCTTTTGAAATTTTTCATATCATTCTAATTATGCAATCTGTTCTTTGTGATTGATGGTGCTTCATATCGATTCCTTTTGCTACATTGTATATGTGAATATTAAGAAAATGTACAGCATTTGATCGTTGCATAATATCTGCAAAATGTTTTTCGTTATGCATTGGGTTCAATTTGTATCTGGATATAATATTGTATAGTTAATGTGCTTAAGTTCTTTCCTGCAACTTTGCTCAGATAGCTTGATTTTTAGCCTTGTTCTTGCTATCTATTTGTGCAAATTATTAAACTTATGGTGTCATGATGTGGTTATACTTCTTTCGGATAAGGTTGTCTCAATGTTGTTTTCTTTCCTTATTCCTAAATGCATCATTTCTTGCATCAGGGTCTAGTTGTATGAAATAGATGTGACTTGTACTGCCGAAGAGAAAATATAATAGTAAGTTGAAATTCGGGGACCGAATTTCTAAAGGAGGGAAGAATGTAATAGCTCAAAAAAAAAAACAAAACAAAACAAATTTGTGGGCCACTCTTCCTTTACTTTTTCCCTAACCCTAATCACACAAAAACACTCTCTCAACCCTCAGTCCCTCACTAGCCGTCGAGCTCCCACCCCGGCTCCTCCCACACCCTCTTCGTAGAAACACACACTCACGGACGCACTCCTCTCGCTCACCCTCACGCCGTCGCTCATCCCCACACACACGCACCTACACTGACGCGGAGAAGAGAGGGAGGTCGCTGCTGCCGTTCATGCCCATCGTGGCCAACTGCGCCGTCGCGGAGGAGCGTCTCTGTCGTCGTGAGCTGCAACCGCCGCCATTGAAGCCACCCTCGCCGTCGTCCTTGAGCGCCAGTGAGAGGGAGAGCTCGAGGAAGAGAGGAACGCTGTCCTGCCATGCACCGTCGTCACTGGAACTGCACCGCCGCTGAAGGCCCGCCGCCATCCGTGGAGAGTCGTCGCCGTCTGGGTCGCTGCCGGAGGAAGAGAGCTTGCACAAGGGGTTGTTGGAGTGGCTCGCTGCTGCCGCAAGAGCCACTGCACCTCTGGCCGCTGGAAAGTCACATTGAGGTCGCCGTTCTTCTGCCGCCGCCGCTGTCGAGGTTTCTGGTCAATGGGTATGGCGCTGTTGTTGCCAGAACCACCACCGGTGCTGCCGCTACTTGTTTCCCTTAAGTCCGAGTCATTATAGTTGCTGAGAAAGTGATTTGGAGCTGAGGTTGTGGCTGCCGCAATTTCGGGTTGAGAGGAAAGGTTCCATCGACGCGTTTGGATTATAGTTTTAACAATCGAGAACTATAGCCAGCTCTATCTTGTCGCTACTCCGGTTCAAATTCTACGCTCATTCGTTCCATTCCACTTCAATCCTCCTTACCTTGAATTTGGCACTCTGGGTTTGGTATCTTCGATCCCTAGGGACTACGTTGTGAGTAGGTTTTACATTTATGATTGTTTGATTGTGCATCTACAATTATTTTGATATATATATATATATTATGATCTTTGAATTATAGCTATATTTGCTTTGAACGGTTTTGAATTGATTAAAATAATTGATTTATTAGAATTAAATAACTCATTTTTATGAAGTTTATACTTTTGGAACTATACATGAGACTATATATATTTTTGATGAAGTTTTGCATTATTCTAAAATGTTTGATTTTATTTGAATATTTATTTTTGAAGCATTGAAGTATTTGTTGATACTCACTCTAAAAATTGTGAAATATATTTGAAATCTCTTATGGTTGAAAAAGTATGATTGAGAAAAGATTTCTGATGAAAAAGTATTATCTGATTTGATTTGATTTGATTTGATTCGATTCGATTCGATACCTTATATATTTGAAAGATCAAATATTTGTTGTATTTGAAATTATATGTTTTAAATTGGTTTGGGAGGCTCGTATTAGAAAACCGTAGTTAACGGCGGTTATGACGTTAACTTAGATGCATCTAACTCAGACTCCAGCTAGCAGGGGTGTTGCTAGCCTAACGTGTAGGCCACACGTTAGATCTGTTATTCTGTTAGGACACACAAGAGGAAAGGGCTACCCATAGAGGTGGAGCCGCCTAAGTATGGACTTTTGATTTGATTTCTGTATGAGAACTCCCTTATTGATTCACTTATTATTATCAACTATTACTTTCTAATTAAAATTACTTTGATGATAATGTTTGTATAGTCTCATGTTGATTATAGATGTATTGTCTGGTCACTGAGTTGCAAAACTCACCCCGTTTTTCTAAAAATATTTTTCAGGAACAAATATTTGACTGTGTGAGACTTTCTATTCAAGAGTAACGGTCTGCAATGAGTACCTATTCTTTGTCAAATTCCTAGAAGTATATGCTCCATATGTCACAGGCAAGACCAACCATTCTTAGTTATTTTAATTTTTTGTTAAAAATATATAACTATTTATTTTAGAACTTGTAAAATATTTGTACTTGCTTATTGAACTTATATTTGACTATGTTAGGCTTGCTATAGGATTATTTTCCTGAGCGTCAGTCATGGCTCATTTTGGGTCATGACATTAAGGCTATAAATAACTATATGATTTAAGACTTGATAATAATAAGACTTTTCAAATGTTCTGGGTCTTACAAAAAATACCACCTTTTCTGCTGTCAAAAAAAGGATTATCAAAAAGGTCCAAGGCTAGAAACGATGTCTTTTATATAATGGAGGAAGACAAGTATTACTAAGGGCGGTAGGAGAAGCAATCCCGATATATACCCTGTCTTGTTTCAAACTTCCATATAATCTAATCAAGAAAATTCATGGCATTCTTAATCAATTCTGGTGGTGTCAATAAGCTGCGAAACCTCGTATGGTTTGGATTAGTTGGGCTAAAATGATAAGGGCTAAGAAAGAAGGAAGGCTTGGCTTTAAAGACCTACGTGCACAAAATTTGACTCTCCTAGGTAAACAATGTTGGAAAATTGCCACTATTCCTGATTCTTTATTATCTAGAATCTTAAAAGGAAAATATTTCAAATATAATTCTATTCTAGATGCAGAGTTGGGGTCCTTACCTTCTTGGAGATGGAGGAGTATCCTTACAAGTAGAAGTGTCGTTGAAAAGGGGTTAAATTGGAGAGTTAGTTCTGGAACAGCAATCTGAATCTTTAGCGATCCATGGCTCCCACCTCCGTATCCATTCACAGTACCAGCTCTTACAAGTTAGTCCCAAACTAGACATTCAATCTTCTTAATTCGTGATCTGTTCTATGCACATAAGCAATGGAATCAGTCCTTAATTAATTCGATATTCTCTCAAGATGTTGTCCAGAGAATTCTATCTACAGTACCAGGAGAAGGGGAGGATGAAATTCAATGGACACTCAACAGATCCAAGATATATGATGTAGCTTCAGGATATAGAGTTGCTTACCTTTTCCACCATGTTTCTCTAGAATTTTGTCCAAATATCATGCAACAATCGAAAATTTGGAATTTTTTTTGGAGTCTGACATCTCCACACAAGATTTAGGTATTCGGGTGGAAGTCCCTCCATGGAAAACTCTCCGTCATGCAGCTCATAAATCAGCGATTCCCAAGTACTTCACAAACTTGTTCCATTTGCAATGCTGAACCAGAATCCTTGTTACATTGCATCTTCAACTGTCCAGATGCTTCAGAAACTTGGAGCAAGAGTCCAATAGCGCACTTGACCCCAAATCCAAACTGCATCTCCTTTTTCGATTGGTGGAGACTCCAAATTGTTGCCCTGGATTACCGATCTATGAGTAAGAACTCAGCCCATTTTGCTTTGATTATTGCCTGACATATATGGAAAGAAAGGTGTAGGAAAGTGTTCAAATGTCAATCTATGAATTTTGAAGAACTTCTGGCAATTGCTACAAAACAAAATCAGGAACTTGTAAACTTACCCTCCCCCAACTTAATTCCAACTTTGCCTTCTTCTTAACTTCATTCTTTTTATTGTGCCTCGCTAATGTTTAAGCGAAGGATGGGAGAACCCCACTTTCTTTTGTGTAGTCCTAAATTTTAGACAAAATATTTTTTTTATTTAAAATAAAATAACCTATGTCTTTGAAAAAAAAAAAAAAAACTAAAATCTTGCATCTTCTTGACGTCTGTCAGTACATGTGAGAATGATACGTTTGGAGAAAACTATGTTATAACAAATAAGTTTGGTGAAAAAAAATCCAGCATAATGTTTAACTATTAGAGTTTGATTAACTCTTTAGGACTAAAACATTATTATTTTATTTCTCGAAGACTATTTTTTTGGTGTCCTCATTTGTGGAGAATAATATGCTAGAATACATATCTTAATGGCTATTGGCTAAAGTATAATTTTACCCAAAAATATATTTAACACCGTCTTTATACTTGTGCTCTATATAAATTACATCCGACTGGCTACTAGGAGTCAATAACCAACAACCGCACATCCAAAACCTAAACATTACATAACTAATTAAGCTCCCTCTTCCACATATACATTCTGTAAGGGAAGTTGAGCGAAACATTATGGGATTTGTTTCTATTATGCAACTAAAATTAATTAGCTGCAACCCTTAATGTTTACGATTCCGAGTGATTCAACTTGATCCGAACAATGTAAAACCAAGGCAAATACATAAAAACAGAAACAATGCTAATTGCTAAACTGATGGTGCTTATGCTGCTTTGTAGATACATGAAAATTTTCACACTGAATTTCAATTTACTAAAAATATATAAAGAACATGCTAAGCAAATCCCCCAACCTTAAGCTACAAAAATTAATGGAGATGAGTATCACATATTTAGTCACGCTTTTTTGGTTAGTATGAATGAGCATGTAACACTCCCTCCAAACTCCTTAAGGGTCCATTTTTCCTCCTTTGCTTAACAAAATATAGGAAGGTATGGTAGCACATCTTCACAGAACACAAGCAGTAGACACTCTTGGTGGTTGATAAACATGAATCCTGGTCACACTACTCGTTGCCGTTTCCCAGAGTTTTGATCATCTTTATCAGCATTCTCATCGCTACCGTGCATTATTTCAGAGGTGTCTTTGAAATCAAAAGTCCAACCAGCAAAATCGGCGTCTGAAAACAAAGTGGAAGGAGTTGATTTGTAGAATGCAAGAGGAACCTGCTTTACCCTCCGCGACATCTGCAATGAACAAAGTTGTCAGCTGAAGAAGGCAATGAATATGTACACATTTTGTTACTTCCTCGCTTATGGCATCATTGAAAAGAACAAGACGGAAGGTATTAATTACACCTCTGCTCCAATTATTGTTGCATATGAACCAGAACTAAAATCACCAACGTTAACCTCACTTGTTTTGGCCCTGACTGTCAAATCATTCTCAAGAGACAAAGCAAACCTGAATGCAGAAACAAAAGTATATAAGTTTATAGTAGCAAGTCAAAATTAATAAAGGAAGTAGTATAATAATGAAAAATAGAGTGAAGGGCAACATGTAAAACTACTAGTAAAGAGTTGAGATCAAAATACTTGCCGTGAGACAGGAGGACAGTAGTGCTGAAGAATAGTATCAACTTCCCAAAGAGAACTTCCTGCTCCAAAAGAGATAGCTTCATCAAATAAAACAATCCTAGAAGACTACAAGAAAAAATGGAGTAGCTCTGCCACCACAATATATTTGTCCATGTATATATGCATGCTTCCAGAATTTGTGTCCAAATTTAGAACAGTATGTGTATACCAAACTCAGAAAATATAGCTAATAGGATCATTATTCATGGACCAAATATAGAGATTGGACAATAAGATGAATGAAAAAGCAAGCTTACTCATAGCATTTGACTTCTTAGGGTTAGGTTCTCCGTAGTTGAAATGGTCAATGCGTAACTTTTGGCTGGCACTGACCTTTGCATCGTCCGAGTTTGCAGCAGTTGCTTCATCTGTTGCCTTATCCCCTTTTCCTTCATCAACTTGATCTTCCTGCTCATGCATAAGAAATTCAATGAGAGAATTACAAACTGCACCTGAATCAAAATGAGGCCAAAAGTCTATGATTTCAGCATACTAACTTTGTTATCACTGCTCACTTCCCCCACCTCCCCTATTTTCATGTGGGATTTGGATTCTCTAAATTTTAAATTTCACTTTAGAGAGGTATGATCTATCACCATTTATTTCATAGGTGGGACCAAGAGAAAGTATGAGAGAGAAAATATTCAATGGTGAGAGATCTTACTTTATTCTCTAAAGTAAAAAATCTAAAATTTAGAGGATCCAAATTCTTTCATGTGATCTTCGATAACATCAATGATGATGGTGAAATTTAAAAAACAAGCTACTAAAGAAGTAGATATTAAAACAGAAGATATAGAAGACGGTATATTTACCCGGTGCACCAAACAATTAATTGATGGATGTCTACGCAAAATATTGTGGATAAGAGCTGTAATGACCAATGCTCCTGAGGGAGGAATTGAAAGCAATAACCTACTCATTTTCTTAGCAAATGATGCAGCCAGGTAAGCTGGAAGAAGTGGTGACTTGAGGCAAGAATCAAGAAGCTGCAAAAAGAAATTCAATGTTGTCACAACAGCAAGAATAGAATTTACATTTGATTCGGTTCAATACATATTCAGCAGGATATCTTTTTCAACAAGGCCTGCTTCATTTTTAGTAATTTGGTTTTGTGCATGAGATAAGCAGGGATACAATACTTTCCATAATATTCCATAATGAATACAGTATGTAAAATAAATAGTTCTTATCAGTCATAAACTCAGAAGGTATAATTTTCTCTCAATCCATTTAATTTTTATTCACCAAAGTTTGGGAAAAGGAAGTTATTTTACTTTATTCAATTCCAATCAACTGGCATGGGAACTTGCTCAAATCACTACTATTCAATTCAATTTGGGAAGCACAAAAGAATATAACTTATATTTTATAATTTAACAGACCCCTAGTATGTCTTAATGTTACTGAAAACATTACTTTTGTTTCAAAAGCCCCCCCCCCCCCTCTCTTTCCTTTTCGCTCTCTTCTTCTCCCAATCCCATTTTTTCTTGTGAATGATAAAAGTATTTAACTAAGTTTCACCTGGAAAAATCTTGCTCGATGTTTCGCCATGAAGATAGATGGAACTAAGAGAACATAGAGTTTTTCGTAGAAATTTGGGTATTCCAATCCATACTGGGTCATGAGTATAAACAGGCTGCTAAGAGCCATCACACTGACAACGCCACCAATGTCATATGATCTTGTTAAGAAATCACTGCATACAACAAATAGAGTCAGATTTGATATGTAGTCATCAGAATAAAAAGTCAATTTTATATAGCATAGACATTTACCACAACATGACAGGATTTGAAAGATGTGGAATAACGACTTGGTGGAGATTAACAAGAACCTGCCAATGAAAAGACATGGCTCATTAAGTTAAAAAAAAATATGGACTTCTTGTATCAATAAATTAATATATGGTGCAATGAAAACAAGAAAGTGAATTTTATTGATCTCATTCTTTTGTCAAAAGCCATAACCATGCAGATTACCTCCTTGTACACATCAAGTGGAAGTGGCAATCTGAGAAATGAAAGCCATGCTTGGGTAAATTTTAACTTCATTTTCTTAGCAATTTTGGCTGCAGAGAGTACCTACATTCAATACAAAGTAGACAATCATAATATTCTAAATAAACTTCACAAAGGAATAAATTCATTGATATGGCAAGAAGATATGTGATACTCAAAACAACAAACAACAACAACAACAAAGCTTTGTCCCACCAAATGGAGTCGACTACATGAATCAAACGACGTCATTGTGCTCTGTCATGTATCATGTCTACAGAGAGACCGTTTACATGTAGATCTCGTTTGACCACCTCATGGATGGTCTTCTTAGGTCTTCCTCTGCCTTTCGCCCTTTGTCCATCTTCCATCTCATCCACCCTCCTGACTGGATGTTCTATCGGTCTTCTTCTCACATGTCCAAACCATCTGAGACGCGATTCAACCATCTTTTTCACAATGGGTGCTACTCCAACTCTCTCCCTTATATCTTCATTCCTTATTTTATCCAATCGCGTATGACCACTCATCCATCTCAACATTTTCATCTCTGCCACACTCAGCTTATGTTCGTGCTCCCCTTTAGCCGCCCAACACTCCGTACCATACAGCATAGCCGGTCTTATAGCGGTGCGATAGAATTTACCTTTAAGTTTTAAAGACACTTTTTTTGTCGCATATAAAACCAGATGCACTCCGCCATTTTGACCAACCTGCTTGGATCCTATGATTTACATCCTGTTCAATCTCTCCATTATCCGGTATGATGCACCCAAAATACTTAAAACTTTTAACTTTTCGTAGGATGTTTTCTCCAATCTTCACCTCTATATTGGGGTTTTCCCTTCTCAGACTGAACTTACATTCCATATATTTCGTCTTACTACGGCTTATATGCAGACCATACACTTCTAGAGCTTCTTTCCATAACTCCAACTTCTTATTTAGATCTTCCCTTGACTCTCCCATAAGGACGATATCATCGGCAAAAAGCATGCACCATGGCACAGGCTCTTGGATGTACTCTGTGAGTACTTCCAAGACTAATGTGAAAAGGTATGGACTTAAGGATGATCCCTGGTATAATCCTATACCAATAGGGAAATTCTCTGTCACACCACCTTGAGTCTTCACACTAGTTGTGGCCCCATCATACATATCTTTAATTGCCCGAATATATGCGATCATTACTCTCCTCTTTTCTAAAACCTTCCATAAGACCTCCCTTGGTACCCTATCATACGCTTTTTCCAAATCAATAAACACCATATGTAGATCCCTTTTATTACTACGATACCTCTCCATCATCCTTCTTAATAGGTATATCGCTTCAATGGTAGATCTGTCTGGCATAAATCCAAATTGGTTCTCTGTTACTTGTGTCTTTTTTCTCAACCTCCATTCTATCACCCTTTCCCATAACTTCATAGTATGACTCAAGCTTAATCCCTCTATAGTTTCCGCAACTTTGTATATCCCCCTTATTCTTGTAGATAGGTACCAAGGTACTCTTTCTCCACTCATCAGGCATCTTCTTTGACCTTAAAATCTCATTAAAAAGCTTGGTTAACCAGTTGATACCTTTTTCTCCAAGACCCTTCCAAACCTCAATCGGGATATTATCAAGTCCTACTGCCCTGCCATTTTTCATCTGCTTTAGAGCCTCTTTTACCTCGAAGTCTCGAATCCTTCGATAGTAGTCAAAGTTTTGATCTTCTTCCCTAGTGCATAATCGACCAAGGCTCGGAAGAGTCTTCTGTCCCTCATTAAATAACTCGTAGAAGTAGCTCTTCCACCTGTCATTAATCTTCTCCTCTTGAGCCAACACCTCTCCATCCTTATCCTTTATGCACTTAACCTGATCCAAATCTCTCGTTCTTCTTTCCCGGCTCTGCGATTCTATATATACCTTTTTCTCCTTCTTTCGTGCCCAAAGACTGGTAGAGACCCTCATATGCTCTTGTTCTTGCTTCACTTACAGCCACTTTTGTCTCTTTCTTAGCCACCTTATATTTTTCTCAGTTATCTGCATTGCGGCATAAAGACCACTCTTTAAAGCATTCCCTTTTTATCTTTATCTTTTCTTGTATACTCGCATTCCACCACCAGGACTCCTTGTTTCTTGGTCCTATTCCTTTAGATTCACCAAAACTTTCTTTTGCTGTTCTTCTAATAACTTCTGCCATCTCCCTCCACATCTCTTCCGCGCTTCCATTCCCATCCCACTTTGCCTCTTCTCCTACCCGTCTTATGAAGCTTCTTTGTTCCTCACCTTTCATCCGCCACCACCTCGTCCTTGGGTTCTTCGTATGATGTTTTTTCCTCAATTTTTGCTCAACGCGAAAATCCATGACGAACACCCTATGTTGTGTTGTCAAACTCTCTCCCGGAATAATTTTACAGTTAATGCAAAATTTCTGGTCGACTCTCCTCAACAAAAAGAAGTCGATTTGAGAGCTTGTCATGCCACTCTTATAGGTTATAAGATGTTCGTCTCTCTTTTTAAAACATGTATTTGCGATGAGAAGATCAAAAGTTGAGGAAAAGTCCAAGATATGTGATACTCAACAACTAAAAAAGTAAAAACAGGGAAAGTAGTTCTAAACTAAGCAATGAAAATATATTTGATCCTCAACAACAAAAAACAGGGGAACTACTTTTAAACTAAGCAATGAAAATGGAAAAATAGCTTACACTATTGTCATGCTTTCCAGGCTTCACCTGCTTATCATCTGCATTCACATCTCCACAAGGCTGCTTATGTTCATTTTCTACAGACAAAAATTATATTTATGAATTTCAATTATTATATAAATTTAATAGCATTTTACATAAAGGACTGCACAGTATTCTGTGTATCAAATGCAGTCCTAAAATGATCACAAAGTCATGATTGATAATATAACCATGGGGGTGAAAAAAAAAAGCTATAAGTAGACAACCTGATCTGCTCCACATTTCAAGATCAGATGTATTATCTGAGTTTTCAAAAGGAGGGACACGTGATATGGTGTAATAGATATTGTGGATGACACGCTCCGTACTGCAATACAATACATTCAAATTATCAAAAGAACTAACTTGCACTAAACAAATAGCAAATAGAATTTGGTAGACATGGTCATAGATAGCAAATACTTAGGGGAGGAAGAAAGATAACCACCAAGTAAAGGCACAATTTATGACCAAAGGACATCATATCATAATTTAAACTAATTAAGTAAAAATCCAGTATGATAGTGTTCCTTAATAAAGCATGGAAATGAAATGAACAGAAACTGTTTTTAGCAGTGGCAGTTATATAGGTCTTACTGACCTTGAACTCAACTGACTTGCATCCGCAACATCTGCATTTTCACTTTTATCCTCTAAACAAAGATGAGAGAATTGAGTTATCAAATGGAGAGCACACAAGTAGATCAAAATTATTGTTTTTAAAAGAAGAAAAATTAACATGCAAATCTCTTGTTATGCAATTTTGCAAATGAATGGGAAGAAAAGCACCTGATTGATCTTTTCCCTCCAAAGTTGTTGCCAGCTTTTTCAGGCTAATGAGTGTAAAATAACTGCACCAAGTAAAATGACAACTTCAGCAGAATAGCCAAATCTCACAATTCACATGGGCCATGCACTCATCCCCAGAAGAACTGTTCCAGTGACTCAAGAACAATGTAAAACAAGTGAATAGCTTTGAATCACAACAATAACTCATACCACACATCAATATACTTGAAATACTTCGCTGTTAGTAAATCCACCAAAAATTCAACCGAACTCTCAGAATGGACCTGATAGAATTAATCAAAAGATATATAAATAAAACTTCAAATTGGTCATGAAAGTACAAGCATAAATCAAAGTACTACGGTTTGGTTTGGTAAAGCTTTTTCAAGAAGTGCTTGTGCTTTCATTTTGCCCTAAGCGGGAGCTTTTCAAAGCTGACTTGTGCTTATAAAATTTTATTTATTTTCCCGCACATATTTCCAACTATTATATTGCCATTGAAATCATCATATATTTCTAACTTCTCATCCTAACCTTCACAAATTCTAACACAGTCTTCATATATTTTTTATTTTTCAACCTAATCTTCACAAATTTCAACACAAATACATCTCTATCACATATTACGTATAAACTTATATCTATTTATATATAATTTTTGTGCGTTGTTTTTGTTTTTTTTTTTTCATTAGATCTATGATGTTTGTTTATTTTTTATCTATTCTTTGAAATGTGATGAGGTTGACTTGGTTTATGAAAACCAATCATAAAATTTTTCTTGCATAACTATTAGTCAAAATTATAATAACATGCATATATATATATATATATATAATCATAAGAGTAGTTTATTTGAGATATGTGTCCCATTTTGTGTGATCTGTAAAAACTTTACCAAATCAAGCCTACATAATGCAACTATCAATTATGGACTAATTCGGCTCAAATAAAAAAATCAAAAGGACTAATTCATAAAACTACAATGTTATATTGATCCCAATGCTTACAAATCAAATTTGAGCTTTTGCTCATTAACTTACAATGCTATGGAGGAACCTATGGTATATAGCAGAATGGAACCTGCCGCCATTAGCAACCTTAACAAACTCCATTAGCGTGTCAAGCACGACCTCCTTGACAGCCTCCTGCTCCTCTTGCTGTTGCCGCGGCGAAACAAGAACCTCCAGGAAAGACTTGACGAGCTCATCGAACTTTGACCTTAGCCAGGCATTGTAGATGAAGTGTGACTGGTGCTCAAATCCTTTTGCGTCGGCGGCACGTGAGGAGGAGGAAGGGAGAGTGGGGAGGAGAGGGAGGAAGAAGGAGTGGAGAGAGAGAAGGGATTCAAGGAGATGGTGTGGTGGGGAAGAAGGGTTAACAAAATTGAGGAGAAGAGGAAGGTTGTTGATGTTTGAAGCTGAAGAGAGAAGATCATTGCCTAGGGTTTTTATCTCTGCGACGCCGTATCGACCCTTCTTGTTCTTGTTCTTCTTCCTTTTGTTTGGTGCCATGGTTGCTCACAATGGGAGCTCTCTCCTCTCGCGGCAGTTAAAGGTTTCTTAAGGACAAGAGGGATGAATCCGTGAATCAGTAACATAGGCAATGCAAATTTTAACAAAGTTCATCACAATGATTAACAACAACAAAAAGCACTGAAGAAACACTCAGTAATATAGGCAGTGCAAATTTTAACAAAATTCATCACAATGATTAACAACAACAAAAAGCATTGAAAGAACAATGAATCAGTAACATAGGCAGTGCAAATTTAAAATTTAAAAGTTATCAATTTAAAATTTATCATCAAATACAATCAGTGAGCAAAGCCAGTCAATCAAGCACTGACTGAGCATTCTGTTCTGATTCTGTGACTGGGAAGCAACAAATTCAAGTTACAGCAACAAATTTAACAAATTCTAGTAAAGTCCCAATTTACAACAAAAGGGCAAATTTATTGATTACCAATTCAGCAACATGCAGAAATACGGGGAGAAGGGAAATCTGGAAAAGAGAGAAACACTAAACCAAAACATTAATCAATAATCACAAAACACTAAACCTTCACCCAGCAATTACAAACATTAGCACATTATAAAACATTCCAAAACACTAAACCTTCACCCAGCAAAACCAGCAACTACAAACAAAGCCATCAGTAAATTTGAACAAAAAAATTAAGAGCCATCAGCAACTAACAGAGCCGAGTCATCAGTAAATTTGAAAAAAAATTATTTTACAGCCATCAGCAACCAGCAAATACAAGACAGATCCATCAGCAGCAGACAATTACAATTTACAAAACATTACAAGAAAAATGGAACAAAAATTGAACAACAATTTCAGAACTTCAAACGAAGAAGAAGACCGAACATTCAGAAATTAAAAGGAAGAAGCGGAGGCGAAGAATTGAAAGCAGGGCCACTAACCTGGGTTCCGTGCCGAGAAGCCAGCGAAGATGAAAACGACGTGCCGAGCTACCTGGGGAAGAGGAAGATGAAAACGACGTGCCAGCGAAGATGAAAACGACACGGGGGAGAGGAAGCAGCGGTGGCGCTGAGGACCTGGGGACGGCGGCGGCGATGAAGGGCTAGAGTTTTCCTTGGCTTCAGAGGTCTCCAGCAAGGTTCTAAAAACCGGACCGGTCATCAAACCGCTTTAGTCACTGGTTCACTGGTTTATTTGTCTAACCGGTCCAATCGGTGGTTCAACCGAAAAAACCGTTTTAGAATAAAATAATAAATAAATTATAAAGGACCAAAGATGAGGGTACTCCAAGAACTCCTATTAGATGCAACAGCATTCAACATTATCACATATTCTCACACACACATACAAAGCCTTAACTCAGAGAACAACCACAGCAAGTGACTTGGAAAGAAAATGTAAACACCGAAACAATCACAAGCATACAGAACATGTGAATATTATTATAGCAAACATAATAATAAAATAGCTCTTCTAATGCGTCTTCGAAAATATCCCAAATCAAGAAAACTACATAATCTGATTCGCTTGATTCAGAAAGTTACATATATTAGAAAAATTAAGAATCAACTAAAAGAAAAAGAAAAGGAAGGCCTGGTTGATTCAATTCAATTGCCTGAGATGAAGAATCAAACAGGGCTGAGAAGCTGAGAGTTTAAATGTTAAACCTCAATATTCAAGTAACATGACTCCATTATTGTTATTATTACACCCTTCTAATGTCACAAATTCAATATATATTATAGTCCATTGACACTTGTGTATTCACAACTTGGCCTCATCATTCTGATTCATACCTTAAGTAGAAGAAAAAGTCCCAATAAGCTTTCATTACAATTTTATCCAGAGAGTTGGGACTTTGGTTCGGAGTTCATGCCAATGATAATGACGAGAGGGATGAATCCGTGAATCAGTAACATAGGCAGTGCAAATTTTAACAAAGTTCACCACAATGATTAACAACAACAAAAAGCACTGAAAGAACACTCAGTAATATAGGCAATGCAAATTTTAACAAAGCTCATCACAATGATTAACAACAACAAAAAGCAATGAAAGAACAGTGAATCAGTAACATGGGCAGTGCAAATTTAAAATTTAAAAGTTATCAATTTAAAATTTATCATCAAATACAATAGGTGAGCAAAGCCAATCAATCAAACACTAACTGAGCATTCTGTTCTGATTCTGTGACTGGGAAGCAACAAATTCAGGTTACAGCAACAAATTTAACAAATCCTAGTAAAGTCCCGAGTTACAGCAAAAAGGCAAATTTATTGATTACCAATTCAGCAACATGCAGAAATACAGGGAGAAGGGAAATCTGGAAAAGAGAGAACACTAAACCAAAACATTAACCAATAATCACACTAAACCTGCAACCAGCAATTACAAAACAGCAACAAACATTAGTACATTATAAAACATTCCAAAACAGTGATGACACTAAACCTGCATAGTAAATAATCTCAAAGACAATTATCACCAATATCCAGCAAATAAACAATAAATACACAACAACAATTTAGCAAATAAACAAGAACAAGACCTAAATAGAAAATCCAACAAATTAAGTCGCAGCAACCAAACAATTTGACAAATTAAAACAACAGCAGCCCAACAATTTAGCAAATCAACTTAACAAATTCAAGAACAGAAAATCACAACAAAAAAAAAAAAATAAAAGTAACAGAAAAACACAAGAACCATTAGCAAATTAACAAGTTCACAATAACAGTTAAAAAATTTACCAGAAGAACACTAATGCAAGTGGAATCATCATGCTAACATGTTTTCTGCAAAGATGCTATTTGTACAGCTAAAATTTCCTAATTACTATAATCCAATTATTCTAATTTCACATGCAATCAACTTACTAAGTTTCTAAAAGCTAGAAATTATAAAACCAACCAGAAATATGGTTAAAGCATTTCATTAAACATGTTGAGTGCGGTAAAATTAAAACGAAATAAGAGAAATCAAAGCTTAATTTCAATGTGATAGAGAAGAGAACATAACTATTGTAACTTTAATTTAGTCTATGAAAAAATCCAAACCACTACCAAATCAAATAATTACTTATTGTAATAGAAATCAGAAGTTGCAGAGTTTGAAGAAGAGTATTGGTGTTGTGTGAGTGTATTGTCTGGTGGCGGGTTTAGGGAACTCACGGCGGCAACAAAAGAGAGCAGTTCGACGGGTGAGTGGAGCGCGCGGGTTGGTGGCAGAGTTTGAAGCAGAGCAACGTGGCTTCCAGACGAACGCGAACTCGAACGGTGAACAGCGAGTGAACGCGAACGGTGAACGCCGAGCGAACGCGAATGGCGAAGAACGCGAACGAAGACGCAAACGTGAACGGCAAACAAACGGCGACGGAAGCGCGGCTGAGCAGACAAAGACGACGGACGCCGAGCTCGAGGAAGCAACCGCGATCGGTGACAGCGAACAGGGGTTGAAGATTTGGAGCACGAGGGAAGCTAGATGACGGATGGCGAACTTTGAGTGCGACGGACGGCGGCAGGATGCCACTCCTTGTGGCCGTGGTGTAGGCTTACAGTGCTATGGTTTTGTGGTTGGGTCTGGGTGATTTCTCTGACTGAAAGAAAGAAAGGGAGAAAGGGAGAAAGAAACGAATGAGCTTCCCTTTTGTGTGTAAACCGGCCGGGTTCCGATTCGGTCCGATTGGCCGGGTTTCGGTTCGGTCTGACCGGCCAGTTCTTGTCCAATTAAACAGTTTTTTATCGGTTTTATGATTTTCGGTTTTACATGCCTAACCAGACTATTAGTATTGCCGGTTTGTAGTTAAACCGGTCCGATCCGGTTTTCAGAGCATTGGTCTCCAGGGAGTGCATGAATGATTGGGGGAAGAAGGGGGGAGTTGGCTCATGAATGGTTTTGCTTTTTTTTTCTTCTTTTTTTCAAATAAACAAACCGGCATCGTTTTTATTCGAACTGACCAGTTATCGGTCCGATCCAACCCAGTAACCATCCGATTCGACGGTTTTCCAGAGGCCTTTTTCCAACTGTTATAAATATCGGATCGGACCGTTTTTAATGCCAGTTCCCAATTGAATCGGTTCAACCAGTCAATTCGATCCAATTTTTAGAACCATGAGTTTTACCAAAGTTCTGAAAACCAGTTCGGACCGATCGGTCAAACCGGTTGAACTGTGAACCGCTGAAAAAAGCGGTTCGAATATATGCCAAAATCGTAGATTTCAGAAACCACAATTGAACCGGTCAGTCGAACCGAACTGTGACTCGACCGATTTTTTGAATGGCCAACCAAACGTCGGTGTTTCACTCACTGAGGCAATTAGCAAGCCCTAACTGCATCCTCCCGTGCCAAATCTAGCATTCCAGACAGACTCCAGAGCGCCGTTTCAATCTCATCGAGCTCCAGAGCCCCCCTTGGCCCTCACCTCCGTCCAGCCACCGCCTCGTGCCGCCGCCGTCGTTCCTTCGAACAGCCACCATCTGCTCGCTCATTTCCCCTCCATCGCGCAGTAGCCATCGCAACCTTCGAAGCCACCATCTGCTCCACCACTCTTGCATGCTCTGTCTCCCTCGTTGTCTCTCGGTGTCTCTGTCTCTGTCTCTCGGTGTCTCTGTCCCTCTCCGCAACCACAGTCTCTTGCATGTTCTCTAGGTAATTTTTTTATTAACTATGAATTTATGATTGAACTCTGATATGGTGAAGCTCTATGAACTCTGATATAGTGAAGCTCTGTCAACTCTGAATTTATGATTTACTGAAATAGTGAAGCTTTGTGAACTCTGATTTAAGTCATTCAACTGTGAACTGATATGGTAATATAGTGATTGAATAATTATTTTTCTGTGAACTGTGAAATGTGAAATGTGAACTGATACAGTGATATAGTGATTGAATAATTGTTTGCCTGTTTCAACTGAACTAAGTTACTAATTCAGAACTGTGAACTTTGTATTGTTATTGGATTGGATTGTATTGTTATTGGAATGGATTGTTATTGCCTGTGAATTTTGTATTGTTATTGGAATGGATTGTCATTGCCTGCCAGCGCTGTTCCCCCTCTTGCTCAAGATCTGCTCTGCTCTGTTCTAGGCTTTTAGATTTCTTTGTTATTGGAATTTGATTTTATTTCTGGTTAGGATTGGTGAGCTGAATCTTTTATTTCTGTGTTGATTTTTTTTTGTTTCAGCTATTGTGTTCTGATGTGTTTGTTGTGCAATACTATCAATTTGTTTTACTTTTTGACTTAGCTACATTAAGATAATATTTAACTTGTGCATTGTATATTTATATTAGACTATAATTATGTTTTAATGTGTTTATTTATATTTTATTTATTATTTTATTATAAAACGATTTTTCCAGTTGAACTACCGTCAAACTGATTGAATCTATGAACCAATAAACTAATAGTTAGAGCAGTTCGATAACCAATTCGGTTCTCAGAACCTTTAGTTTTACCATCAACGAGCTTGCAACTTTTCTTTTCCCTTTTTTTTTTCTTTTCTAATGATTTGGTTTTTGATGTGGGCTTTTAAAATGATAACACAGCCCAACTTTAGTAATTGGGGCATTTCCCTCTCAGTAACTTAGATTCTGACCAACAAAACTAAACTGAAACATGTTGATAAAATATTCTTAAGGTAAATATTTTTTTTCTCTTAGTCATAACCAAAAACGGAATTTTTTTTTTTTAATCCGAAGTAAAAAATGCTTCCAGTTTTCTAATTTGTTTAATTTTATTAACATTTCGAATATTTTTTTATTATACTTGTTGTTAATATAGACATTTATGTGATAATTCTACGTTAAAGATAAGTTTGAAACTAAATATTAGTGTTGAGGATAAAACTACATATAACCCAAAATGACATTTTTTTTTAATAAAAAACAAGATTATCTAACCTCTTGAAACAAAGTAAACAAAGTTTTGGGTGAAGAAGGAAAGTTTTTCCAAAAATGAATAATTAGCTAGGATTATGGGATGTGTCATTTATTTTTAGTTAGAAATCTCATGATATTTCTAAAAATTATTAAACATATAGTTGATATTTACTTTTTTTTAATTATGATTTGAAAAATGATATTTCTAAAAATTATTAAAAATATAGTTGATATTTACTTTTTTAATTATGATTTGAAAATTTTATAATAAAACGAAGTATAAAGAAGAAATTAGTTAGGGTAATTCTCTCAAGATCAAACAGAAATATCTTTGTTAAAATTAAGACTTGGTAAACTTGAAAGGAAATGGACACCATGAAAGGGACTTGGTGGTTAAGTAGAATACAGAAATCCTCATCTTCCTAAGTCCTAGGCACAATTGAATTTGAACATCAGTCCATTAAAAAAATCAGAAATCAGAACTGAAACAACTGAAACAAATGACAAGGGGAAGCAGTGGTAATTTAGCAACAGTGGACAAAGAGGAGGACAGTGAGTAGCATGTAGACACAATGCTACTTAAATAATTTTTAATAAATACTAGTGTATGTTTTCATATGAGATAATACATAAAATTATATAAAAAATTTTATTAAAAAATTAAATAAAATATATGTAATAATTATTATTATAAATATTTTTTAAAATTATAATTAAAATCAAACTTTTAAAATTTTTAATATTAAAAATAATTAACATTTATTTTAATCAATTTGTCTTATAATTAGTATTTTATAATAATTTTTAAATATTTAAATTTTTATATTTTTAAATCAAATATTAATTATTTAATTTTTTTTATAATTAGACGCTAAGTTTTAGACAATAAATTTTTAAAAAAAACAAGTACACGTAGAAAGAAGTACATATCCAGCAAATATTACTGCCACAAACTAATTTTAATTTCATACCAAGTTATATTAATTTTTTAATTTCAATGACCACAAAATAATTTTAAGAAACACTTTCTAAAACATTTTTTTAAAAGAAAAACAAACAATTTTCACTTTTGACTCTTTAGTAGAGATGAAACTGTTATAAGGCTATGGGAGAACAGTGGAGTATTAAAGCAGGACTAACAACTATTCTGAGTCTAAAAACTTCACACTCTTAAATGCCAAAAGCTTTAGTAGTTTGTTGGTATGTGCGGTTTATATAATGATGGATGTCATAGAATAAGTGTTGTTTACTCGTACTTTTATACTTGTAGTGCTGCTGAACCACCATGTTCATGTATTTTCCCCCGCTTTTCTGGAAATACACTACTATCAAAAAAAAAAAGAAGAAGAAACCTCTATTACTAATGAGTACTATTTACTATAGTACAGAATATGAACAATTTTTTATTGGTCAACAGCCATTACTACAAGCAGTGGCGGAACTTGAAACAAAATTTTGGGGGGGCCAGATAGAAAATAATTGTCAAAATATTTTTAATATGAACCCCATTTAAGATAAGCTCGTCTAATCTCATCTCTCTGGTTTGGGTGATATTGCCAAATTTAAAGCCGTTTTTCAAGATCTCGTTCCAAAAAGTTAAGGTTAATGACGCCAGGACGTCGCTTGGATCACCAATCTTGGCGAGGTTAACAACCCCACTATGGTGACATAGTTTAGATTCACCAATCTTGGCGAGGTTAGCAACCCCACTATGGTGAAAATAGCCATAAACCCATCTTAGTTGGCCAAGCCAAGGATGCACCTCTTACTCTCAAAGAGCCTAGAGGAAAATAAGCACACAGCTTATTTCATATTCAAAAATCAACTTCAACTCTATTTCATAAATAAAAGGTACATGAGTTATTTATACTAGTGGGAGAAGGAAAAGCCTTCATAACTTGGACGATGTGGGACTAATTCATAACACAAAATTCACTATCTTAAACAATATGGGACTTGTATTCCCTTATTACAATTAACTAATATAATTAACCTACTAACTCTACTATCCACACCAAAAAGATTTCATTGGCGAATCCATGCCAAAAACCTACACCCACAAATCAAATAAAATTCCACTAAAGCAAGGTGAAGGCCACAAGGACCGACCTTGCTCTGATACCAAACTGACGCCGGGACGTTGCTTGGGATACCAATCTTGGCGAGGTTAACGTCGCTTGGAATACCAATCTTAGCGAGGTTAACAACCCCACTATGGTGACATAGTTTAGATTCACCAATCTTGGCGAGGTTAGTAACCCCACTATGGTGAAAATAGCCATAAACTCACATTGGTCGGCCAAGCCAAGGATGCACCTCTTACTCTCAAAGAGTCTAGAGAAAAATAAACACACAGCTTATTTCATATTCGAAAATCAACTTCAACTCAATTTCATAAATAAAAGGTACATGAGTTATTTATACTAGTAGGGGAAGGAAAAGCCTTCATGACTCGGACGATGTGGGACTAAAATATAACACAAAGTTCACTATCCTAAACAATATGGGACTTATATTCCCTTATTACAATTAACTAATATAATTAACCTACTAACTCTACTTGCTCATGCGTCAGTTAAAGTCATCAGATGTAATTTTTTGAACTTTTGAAAGTTATATCTCATTTTCTTTGTGATTTATTAAAGTAGAAGAACTATCTACAGGTGTTGATATTGTAAAAGTTATATGTTCTCCTTCTTAAATATTAGTCTTTCTCTTAAAAAATGTATCAATTCTTTGATTTTTCATTATTATTTTATATAAAAATTTGTAAAATATGTAAAGAAGAAGTTAGAAGGACAAATATTAAAATTTATAATATTTATTGAATTTTTTTTATCAATTTATACAAATACAATAATATTAATACTTATTGAATATTCTATTATTTTTTATTATATAAAAAATTAAATTAAATAAATAGTAAAATATAAAATAATATTAAATTAAATAAATAAAAATATCTATTTTTTATATTTGAACTTAAAGATAGAGAGAGTGTTGTTTATTGAATTTATTAGATACTTTAAGTCATAGTAAAGTATTTAAGTCAATTGAACTATTTTTTATCTTCTGAAAAAGTACTACTAAATTTTTTATAAAAAGTTTGGGGGGGCCATGGCCCCCCTTGTCTGAACTAAGCTCCGCCACTGACTACAAGCTTAATCATACAGGTATAGCATATTTAAGCGAGCATACTCGTTCTGTTAATTAAACTTATACATAGCACTAATTTCTATTTCACAAATTAATACAAAAGGTTAATAAACTAAGGAAAGAAAATTAGCAGACGAAATTAAGTTAAGATAACATCCTATCCGATATTTTTATCGGAGAAAAAGAAAAACAACATAGATTCATGATTTTATTCATATCATACATGAGACATAAAAGTGAGTGAAGGAGGGAAAAGGTGTAAGAAGTGTCAACTTAAATTGGAATAGCATTAGTGACTGAAGGGTAGACCACGGTGGCAGGATGAGCCATGATTTTGCGGCCCTTCATGTGGCGGAAACAATAAACCAGAGCACCCACCGGCCACTCCACTACCGCCGCCGCCGCAAACGCCAGGAACCCCACCGTTGGGCCCACCACCTTGCACCGGCAAGGGTTGCCAGTGTTACCACATTGTACACATATTGGAATCCCTATTCCAACCATATCTAATTGATCTAATACTTAGCTTATAATATAAAGTAACAACTTAAATGTGTAATCAATGAGATGAAGAGGGAAGCACCAAAAGCGGTTTGTGAAATTGAAATCGAAGAATTGCACTATGCAACTTGATTGTATCCAATTGTTAGGGCCTGTTCTTTATATAGAACGAATTTGACTTCCTTAGTATTAGGGGAACTCAAACATTGCATGTAATACATACATTATACATTAGTGCTTTTAAAGTTATGTGATTGGATGATCTGCGTGTCAGAGGAGGAAGGAACTTATTGCACACGTGTCCTTATTTCGTATGGTTATAGACACGTGTCTTATTTCATTGCTTTCGGTACATCTGCCCACCTAGGCTTGGTAAGCTGGTTCCACATACTGAGTTTTGCACATGTTATTTAATTATATTTAGCACTCTTATTATATTTATTTTATTTTATTTCATATCATATTTTGTATGTGGTAGAGCATAGACTTTGTTGTTGATATATGTCATATTTTTAACATTAATCTTAATCACCTTATAAACAAAGACTCATAGACAAACTAAAATGAATTACATTTTTCAATTTCACAACGTAACTAAATCATTAGTTTTTAAATTTCAAAATTAAAGTGAAATAGATAAATAACTTTTTGTTTGGTAATTTTAACAACAGACTAATACGACAATCTCTGATCGATACATTAAATTAAGAGACTTCACATACATTTATTTATTATTGGTATAAAAGAAACATTTAACAAAAGTATTATATACACACAAAAAAAAATTACAAACTATAGAAATATTTAAGTTACCGACATTTTCATTGATAAACCCGTTGATAACCAATTTAATTGATAGTCAAAACTTCTGTAGAAGTCCGTATAGGCCAAAATCTCAATGAAAAAAGATTCAATTATATTTACCAATGTCAGTGTCAGTCGATAATAGTAAATAATATCAGTAAAATACGAGTTAAGTCTTAAAATATTTTTGTACTGTGTATTAAAATTATTTTTAAGATTTTAATTACATTAATTATATTTGTGAAATTGATAAAAATATATTATATTAGTTTATGACTTATTTTTTATCAACAGCAAAGCGAATTGATATGGCTCTATAATATAAATTATTTAGTGATACGTATTATTTTATGAGTTGGCCACATATAATTATAAGATAATGAGTCAGACAGTGACACATAATATGCTGATGTAGATAAATGTATCACATGACATAATATTATTTATGTGTCAGTTTGTTTTAGGAATTGAAAAAATATTGGTTGAAAAACTCTAAATAAAAATAAATATCAGTTTGATTGAAAAAATCTTTTAAGAATGAATTTAAAAAATGTCTTATCTTTCAAGAACTAATTTTACACTTAATCTTTTCTTAATGAATTCTAAATTCTCAATATCTTTAATTGTACTAATTTTATTATATTTTTCGCATATTTTTTTAAATACAAATACTTTTGATAAATATTTTTAAAATTTTAGTTTTAGTCGTACAATTTTTTCATAATAATTTAATTCTGATAACTAGGCGACATCAGATAACTTGTTAACTTTTCATGCAATAAAAAAAGAACTTACATACTCATTTTAGATAATATTTTTTTTTTACCAAAGACCTCTTAAATAAATGTGGGGAGACTATTGTCATTTGAGCTATAACTCATTGACTCATTTTAGATAAGATTATCAATTCAGATTATTAAATTATCATTTTTTTATAAATATCTCAATAAATTCAGATATTTTTTAACTCAATTCTCACATACATTAATTTAAATTCTTGTTGATTTATGTATCAAAATCTCTTATAAATACTTTCAACTGCCATTTTAAAGCTAATACGAAGACACTTCAAACACTCTTACTATTATCTCGAATCTCTTTTATCTTCAAGCATAAGATGACACATGACTAAATAATATTATGATACTGACATACTTGTTTACGTCGGTATGCTACATGTCACTAATAGAACCATTATCATATCATTATACTGGTCAAATCATAAAATAATATAGTGTTATTAAGTTATTTTAACATGCTGTTAATAAAAAAGATTAATGTAATATATTTTTACTAATTTCAAAGACATAATTAGTATAACTGAAATTTTAAAAATAATTTTAATATACAATATTAATTTTAAGAACCAATAAAACTTAACACTAAAATATAAATTAAAATCTTTAGTAATTATATTAATAATTTTACTGACATAAATATTAATTAACTACAAAAATGCAATACTCTTATTAGATAACGATCTAATTCGTAGCAGATAATAATCGAACTGCATTTTAGATATGACAACATATAGTGAAAATAATTTTTTGGTATTAGATAAACTGCATAAATTTTTTATGGGTTTGTCCAAACCAATAAACACTCTTATCTTTTATTAGTAAATGAGACAGTAGGTTAAATTTACATGACAAGACATGCCACATTAGTATTGTCTTCATATGCGAAAGGGGTGTGGCTGCAGAATAAGCTGACGCGTGTAAGTTGGCTTAGGGCCATTCCTGCGTTCTATGCAGATAGAGTACGATTAGGTATCTTGATCTTTTAATCAGTTTTTTATTATAATAATTTAAAAAAATTAAAATAAATACATCTAAATAAATTTAGTATTTTTTTAAAATTAAATACATATTTAAAATATAAATTAAATAAATTTAAAATTTAAAATTTTTTAAAAATTTTAATTATTAACCTACGCATTTAAAATTTTTTAAAAACTTATATTTTTAACTAATATGTTAGATATATTTTTATTGAATAAGATCTAAAAAATTTAGCTTAATTATTTATTTTAATAATTTTGAAAACATTAATAAAAAAATAAAAGATATTGATGTATTTTTATCGAATAAAATATAAAAAAAATAAGTTTTATTTTTAATGTTTAAATTTAAATTTTAAATTTATGATTTTAGATGTATTTTAAACATATTTTATATATAAGTCAATAATTTTAGATGTGTAATAAATGAAAAAATAACTAATTTTTACAAACATATATTTTAATAATTTTAAAAGAATTAATATTCAAATAAGTAACGATAAAATTCAACAAATAATAAAAAAATAAGAAATATTAGATGAGATTTTATCGAATAAGATATAAAAAATTAATTTTATATTTAACGTTTAAATTTAAATTTTTTATTTATGATTTTGGATGTTTTTTAGGAATATTTTATATATCACTTAATAATTTTATATGTGTTACAATTAAAAACAAAAACGAATTTTTACAAACATACATTTTAATACTTTTAAAAGCATTAATATTCAAATAAGTAACGACAAAATTTAACTATTAAAAAAAGAGAAATATTAGATGAGTTTTTATCGAATAAGATATAAAAATTAATTTTATTTTTAATGTTTAAATTTAAATTTTAGATTTATGATTTTAGATGTGTTTCAAAAATATTTTTTGTATAATTTAATAGTTTTAAATATGTTACCATTGAAAAAAATTAATTTTTACAAACATACATTTTAATAATTTTAAAAGCGTTAATATTCAATTAAGTAATGAAAAATCCAACTAATAATAAAAAAAATATTGAAAACTATAAATCTTTATCAAATTTTTATTTGTTATTTTTTTTCTTTTGAATACCTGAAATTGCTCTTTTATTTATTCGGTCTAATTATTTTATGTTGGTGGTCATCTCTAATTATTCTAGAGATAAAGATTAAAAAATAAAAGAAAGAAAGAAAAAAGAAAGTAAAGAAGAAGAAAAGAATATTCATGCATAGGCTGGTAATTTATTTATTGTTTAATTCAAATGTTGATATAATTTTATTAAAATTTCATTCGACAATAATGATAAATGAGTTTTGAGTTAGCATGCAAGTCACTCGAAATAGGAACAAAATAGCACAATTCATCTAATAATAATAATAATAATAATAATAATAATAATAATAATAATAATAATATTAAATATGAAATAGTAAATTTACCAGTAGAGGAGTAATACTCTTCTATAAAAAATTTTGTGAAGAACGTGTGAGAGAGAAGAAAAAAAAAACCGTACACGAGAGCGAGAGAGAGGGGAAAACGAGCAAATAAATAAAAAATTGATAAAATAACTACTTTATGAAGTAGGTAGGAAATTAGAGAAATTACATTGCAAAGAAGAAAAGTCATATATTTTTGAATACTTTGTGGGAATACGTACTCCTCATTTAGCGCCCGACGCTCTGCTAGGGTTTCACTGCGCCGCCTCCATAGTTACACCTTTCTTTGTCTTTTTTTCGTCAAACTCTTTTCCATCTTCTTCTACTTTCTTTTCTTAATTTCTTTTCCACTTAGCTCCCTAATTTTCGCTTTCTCTCCCAATTCATTCCGTTTTCTAATTCACTCATTCCATATATCTTATGTCTCTTTGGAATCATTGAATAGCAATTCTGATTTTCTCTACACCATGAGCAACAAATCAGAGACTCAGAACCCTCATATAATTGCTATGACGGTGGAGGGTGCCAGCCTTCAAGTGGCACCCAAAGAAATATGAATCTGCTCTTGTGGAATTGTCGGGGTTTGGGGAGACCCCTTACAATCCATAATCTTAAAGGGATTTGCAAATCCTACACCCCGAGGTTGGTTTTATATGTGAAACAAAAAATCAATCTTGACAAGTTGAAGGAAAACTAAGATCTTGTGGTTTCAAGGAATGATTTATTGTAGATCCGGATGGATTATCAGGGGGTTTGGCAATGGCATGGAGGGATGGTTGCACTGTTCAGATTTTACAGCATGGTAGATTTTTTATTGCGGCATCAGTTCTGACCGCTGGTTCTAATGATCCCTATGGTGTTCTAGGTGTTTATCTCAGTTCAAATGATCAACATAGAATGGCTCAATTTGCTGAATTAACTTCAGTCACCTAACAGTTCGATGGTAAGGTTGTGTTAATGGGAGATTTTAATGCCATTTCTAATCAATTGGAGAAAGAAGGTAGGGGTGTTAAATCTCCTTCTTCTATTGAAATCTTTAATAGTTTTATTGATGATAATTCCCTGATTGATATTGGTATGGTCGGAAGACCATTCACTTGGTCAAATAGACGGAGGGGTGATGAGTTGATACAGGAAAGACTGGACCGATTCCTGGTAGGAGTTGATTGGCAGCAACTCTATCCCAATGCAACGGTTCTTAGACTGTTAGAATCAGGCTCGGATCATGCCCCTCTTCTCCTAGACTCTAATCCGAGAACTGAGAGATCTAAACGCCGATTCAAATTCCAAGAAAGATGGTGTTCTAATGATGAAATAAGGCAGATTGTTAGAGAGGTTTGGCATGAACAGATTGATGGTTCAGCCATGTATATCCTAGCTCAAAAAATAAAGCGTTGTCGGCATAAGATTGTCAGATGGCAGCAAGAACACAGATCTAATTCGAAGATGGAGATTGATTTACTACAGTCGGAATTAGAGGAACTTCGTTTAGCAGGAATTCATGGAGGCGGCATCATTTCAGAAATAGAGGACAAACTTGAAAAAGCATTGCAAAATGAGGAATCTTATTGGAAAGATAAGTCTAGAGTCAAATGGCTCAAATCTGGTGATCAGAATACAGCTTTCTTCCATCAGAAATTTAGAAATCGAACCCGAAGGAATAGAATTTGGCAACTAACTGGCAGTGATGGTGAAGTGGCTACTTCAAATGCTGGTATTGCTTCTGTGACTGAATCTTATTTCAAGGACATCTTTTCCTCCACTTGTCATGAGAACCCTGAACCTCTGTTTATTAATTTTGAACCTAAGGTTACAGCTCACATGAACCGTAGGCTTCAAAGATCAGTGACTATGGAGGAAGTGAAACGCGCAACATTTAGCATTCATCCTCAAAGTGCTCCAGGAGATGATGGTATGACAGCAAAATTTTTTCAAAGCTTCTGGAACATACTTAGTGGTGATGTTTTTCGAGCAGTTAAGAGCTTCTTTTCTGGGGGCAGAATCTTGAAGGGTTTTAATCACACTCAGATCTGTCTTATTCTCAAGATTTCTGATGCTAAAGATATGACTCAGGTAAGACCAATAAGCCTATCTTCAGTCTTTTACAAGATTATCTCCAAAGTATTTGTACATAGGCTTCAGGGTATGATGAATAGACTAATTAGCCCTACGCAGAGTGCTTTTATTAAAGGCAGATTAATCTCTGATAATATCCTAATTGCTCACGAGTGTATGCATTACTTGAAGAACAAAAAAAGGGGTCTCGAAAATGAAATGGCGCTAAAATTAGATATGAGTAAGGCATATGATAGGGTGGAATGGCACTTTCTTTGGTTTATATTGGAGAAGTTTGGTTTTGACTCCCGATGGATCATATGGATTCGAGAATTAGTGACAATTGTTTCTTATTCTATTATTGTGGAAGGACAACCTTATGGTTTCTTCAAACCAAATAGAGGTATTCGACAATGAGATCCTCTATCCCCCTATCTTTTTCTTTTTTGTGCAGAAGGTCTCTCCTTCTTGCTACACAAGGCAGAACAAAACAGACTAATTCAGGGTCTTCAGATACATAGGCGATGTCCCAAGGTCAACCACCTCCTGTTTGCTGATGATTCCATTTTATTCTGTAAGGCTAATCCTGAAGCATGTTCAAATATCCTGCATTTATTGAATTCTTATGAAAGCATTAGTGGCCAGAGGGTAAATCTTAATAAATCTGCTGTATTCTTTAGCCACAACACTCCGTCCACTACTCGTACACTACTGGCTAACTCTATGAATATTAATCATATTGGGGCTCAGGATAAATACTTTGGTTTGCCTTCTACAGTCTCTAAATCGAAAAAGGCTTCTTTTAGTATGATCAAAGAAAAGGTTCGGAAAAGAATCCAAGGGTGGAAGCGCAATCTTCTTTCGTCAGGTGGTAGACACGTATTGCTTAAGACAGTGGGAGAAGTTATTCCTATTTATACATTGTCTTGCTTCAAGTTGCCTGATAGTTTAATTTCGGAAATTCACTCTCTACTTTCTCAGTTCTGGTGGGGACAAAAAGGTTCTGAAAGGAGGATGGCTTGGATTAGCTGGGACACTATGACTCGCCCACGAAAAGAAGGAGGTCTTGGATTTAAAGATCTCAGAATCCAAAATCTGGTGATTTTAGGCAAACAGTTTTGGCGACTTGTAATACAGCCTACTTCCTTATTATCCAAAATCTTAAGAGGTAAATACTTTAGCAATGGTAATGCTATAACGGCAGAAATTGGAGTCTTACCTTTTTGGCGATGGAGGAGCATACTGGAAGGCCAAAAGATTGTTGAAAAAGGTCTTAATTGGGCTGTGGGTACTGGTGAGAATATCCGAACCTTTGAGGATCCTTGGCTGCCTCCTCCGTATCCTTTAATGATTTCTGACATGCCAAATAGACAGGCTATTTCTGAGTTGGTTCCAAGAGTTAAAGATCTAATTACTGAAGATAGAAATTGGAATCAGAATCTCATTCAAGAATTATTTCCCCAAGACGTTGCAAACATGATTTTGTCAGTTAAAATTGAGCAGAGTAGGGACAAATTGCAATGGGATTTGAACAAATCCAAGCAATATGATACAGCCTCAGGTTACAGAATTGGCTATTTATTTTACCATCCGCCTCTGGAGCTTTGCCCTAATTATATGCAGCAGAAAAAGCCGTGGATTGATCTATGGAAGTTGAACTTGCCTCACAAAATTAAGCTATTTATCTAGAAAGCTCTCCATGGCCGACTTCCAGTGCTTGCTCAGATTCATCACCACATCCCATCTATATCACCAATATGCCCTTGCTGTCATGAAGCAACAGAAACAGTCACTCATTGTTTGATCGATTGCTCTAGAATTAAAGACGTATGGTCTCAGAGTTATCTTCGTGACTGTCTTCCCCCTCGGAGTTCTAACGACTTTTGGACATGGTGGACTGCATCAACAGAGATACTTAACCCGTTGAAGAATGCTGATCGTAATCCTCAATTGCTTGCCATCATTTGTTGGAACTGCTGGAAAGCTCGCAACCAGTTGATTTTTGAAGGTTCTACTTCTATGCCGTCTGCCATTCTAGCAAGCTCTGTCAAGTTGCTCCGTGAAATCCAAAGAACTCACAGTTTAGGTTGTCATCTCCATGAGACAAGCTCTTAGTTGCATTCAATTTAATTTATCATTATTTCTTCTTTAAGATTTTTCTTCGTTTTTCGACCACGCACCGTTGGATGAATACCTTCAGTGTAGTGTTTTTGGGAAATCCCCACCTTTTATTATGTTGTTCTGCTTTTGGACATCTTTGTATTTTATTTTTTAATAATTAATAAAATATAACCTATTATCTTTGGAAAAAAAAAAGAAAATTAGAGAAATTCTAGTATTTAAAATTTAAATTAATTTTAATTACTAACATGTTTAGCTACAAACTAGGAATGTGTTTTAACTAAAATTTAATTAAATTATATTATTTGAATTTAAAGGCTGAATAAAGACTGAATTTTAAAGGACACATAGCATTTTTCATGCAGATATTGCAAACTCTATCACATTATTGTCTCTAATTTTTTTTGGATTAATAGACTGACAATGGTGATTAGGGTTATACATAGATCGAATAATATCCACATATTCGCGGTCCAATTTGAATTTTATGGATATTATCTGATCCGCACTATGGTAAGATCGGATTGCGGATTTAGCAGTGATATCTGCGGATCCGATCCGCAGATTTGCATTTCCGCACATTTTATATAAAGAGTATAGTTTAAGAAAGTAAACACTAATGTGATATCAATTTTAGTGTGTTTTTTATGAATTTTATGATATCTTGTTTTTAATTTTTTATGTTGTACTTCAACTTAGAACAATTAAACTTAGATCTTGTATTATTTTTTTTTGTTATTCAAAAGAACGTTTATTGATAATATTTTAGGAGTAAATAGATTTAAACAGGTGAAAAAATAAATTTTTTTAGAACTTTTTTTTTTCAAAAACAACTAAACAGAACCTTAAAACAGTTTTTTTGAAGTATGCTGATATACTCAATATCCGATCCATTCGATATGAAAAAATACAGATATCGTATTCGATCCGATCCAATGGGTGCAGTACGAATCAGATAGAATTATAGGCTATATCCGATCCGATCCAATCTGTATGCGACACTAAATTGGTGTTGATTAATTTTTTGAGCTTTTTTGGTCCTACTTTTGTCGAATATTATGAGTTAAGGTTTAGTCTACGTATTGTTTGGTCCATGAAATAATAGAAGGTAGGTTTGGATTTATTATGAATAATTTTTTGTCTATTTGCTCTATGAAATTATATATATATATATATATATATATATATATATATATATATATATATAATTTAAAAATATTTTGTTTTAAGGAGATCCCTCAAGAAAAAAAATATGTATTCACCGTATCTCTCAAAATTTTTTAAATTTTCAGTTTTTTTTTAAATTATGTTCAAAGCTATTGTATCCTTAAAAATATTGGTAGAAAATTTTTCTTTCCTTAACTATCATATTTTTAAACTTATTCTTACATAATTTGTGAATTAAATATTTTAAAAATAACCTTCACATATTAAGTAAATTTAATTTTAATAAATATATTAAAATTTTTATTTTAATTTATATATATTTACTATGTATATTCCATAGTGAATATTGAATCCTTGCTATGCTGGACATGGTAATAGCTAGCTGAGCTAGCAAATAAGTGTAATCGCACTAATTTAGTCTTTGGCTTCCTTTATAAACTAAATCAGACAACGTTCTTCTTCTTCCTCTTTGTGCATCATTTCAAGTCTAGGGTAAACATTGCAGGTATGAGCCAGAGTTCTATGCGATCAACCATGAGGACTCAAAGTCATACTAGAGCATCGAGGCTACCAGAGTGGTGTAGTTGTGGTTCCTTGTCTCTCACTGGTCAATAATAGAGTCCAACCCTAATAAGCCATTCTTTGGATGTCCTATTTATAATGTAAGAAACTGTCTTAGTTCTTTCATGTTTGTTAATGGGTTATGTTTGAAGGCCAAAATCTTTGTTGCAGATCACTGGAAGAGGCGGTGCAGATTATTTGTGTGGGTTGACAATGGACAAGAAATGGGTGAAAGAGTGAATTCTGCAGATAATGCTGGCCAAGTGTGATAAAAAAAATAAGTAAGAACAAGAGATGAAAGACTAAGAAAAGACACAGCATAAACACAGAAAATAGATATGGAGATTTTTCTATTAAACCTCTAAGAAACCTGTTCTTAGCAACTTAGGTCATCGAAAGAATTTTTTTTACTAGACCTTCAAAGAACTTGTCCTTGACAACATAGATCAAAAGGATGAAAATGAATGAACTAACACTAAGAATTAGCTTAGGTTGGATCCTTCAAATTTTTTCAAGTAACAAGCAAAGCAAATCACTCACCTCACTTGATCACACATAAAAAACACATACATAAAGCAACCACAAAAATTTATTTATCCAAAACTATCTAAATTGTCTCACAAAAAGTGGTTAAATAAATCCTAACAATTTAGCCTAAAAATGGGCCAAATCTTTCTAGATATGACTCTAAAATTAACCCTAACTAAATTTAAATCAAATTTGGTTTAAATTTAAAATTATAAAGATATGATAACTAATTTAAATCAGATTTGATCTTATTAGATTAGACCAGATTTGATTTAAATTTAAAACACCTAAAAATATTACTAAACAAATCAAAACTAAATAAAGTCTTATGACAAATCTTAACAACAAATCAAACTGAAATATGGAATAAATAATTTCAAAAATTAATACTAATTTTATGATTTCCAATGAACTTGAAGAGCACTCTTGGGATTCTTGATGTCCTCATTTAGCCCAATGAGCTTTATGAGTGTCACCATTTCAGCATCACTGTTTTTTAGACGAAGTCTGTCTTCTTGATGTCCAAGACTGGTATAATATAATTTTTTTAATCTACAGATCCTTGAAAAAGATAATATTATTATTCTGTTTCTTAGCTTTAAAATACTAAAAATACCCTCTTGAGCACGTATCAAAGTGATGCTCAATTTTGCGTGAAGGATTGGAGAGTTGGAAGTTGAAATGAGAACTCAAAAGTTGTACATTTAAGTGTTGTTTGTGCCGTATTTGTAATGTTAATGGGAGGTGTGAGCTTTTTTTTTAATGTTTGAGAAAAATTTAGTTTCAATGTTAAGATATTATATGATATAAGAATAAAAAATCGACAATATAACATTGGAAAATTGGCACTGCAAGAATAGAAAATTGGCAGGATTCAGTTTCAACTTTAAGGTTTAAACTTGTTATCCTTGGTATCCTGTGTTATTATACATAAAAATTCTAAGAAAAATTTTTCACTATAGCATAAAAATTACATAATAATAAAATGAGATTGTCATAATATACACACAATATTATAACAGTAAAAGAGTATCTTAACAATGACATAACAATATCATAATATCAATTATAGCATAAATAAGTTCATTAAAAATTAAAAGACTAATTCTAAACCTAAACAGGCTAAAATAAGGGACTTTCATCAAAGTATATTATGTATCTAACAAAACAAAAATCATGTTGCTCTAATTGTTTAACATCATTCACAAAAGATTACACAAATGCATCATTAACAAAATCCAACTTCCTTGTGCATCATTCATAAATGCATCAACAAGTTCACTTTTTCTTGGTAGCTTGAAATCAAAAGTTGGGGCAAACTTTATAAAGTTGGTCAAGCTGAAAGCTGTGACTAAACTTGCTCTTTGCAATAGATCTACAGTGACAAAACCTGATGTTAGTGAGGACTTTCTTCTTATTTACAATTTAGGTGGCCTTGTACATCAATAGTAGTTTGGCTGAGATAGTTCAATCATAACTTCTTGCACATAAATAGCCTAAGGTACAAAATTTGGAAGAGCTTGACCAAGTGCTTCTTGTCCACCACGTTAAGGAAGAGCACCACCAATTTCTAGTGCAATGAATATAAAAGGATCAGTAACAACTTATGGTTCAGTATTTGGATCAATTTTAACTTGTGGTGCAATATTTCTTCTAGCATTAGACTTTGACTTAGCAGTAGCAGCAACATCATCACTCTTTTTTTTTGGACACACTCTCTTAATGTACCCCTTTTGTAGACAGTATCTATAAGTGGATAGTTTAAGTTGTGTTTTCAGTATCTCACTAAGGTTAGTTTTTTTGTTTTTTTCGTTACCCTTGTTTGCATCCTTTCTCTTTTTCTTTGTGAGAGATCCATATTTTTTCTTACTCTTTGGTTCTTGTGGGCTATCATACTTAGATAATTTATATGATGTGCATAAGTATCTCTGTAGGAGTTCATGATCAACCACTTATGACAAAAATTCACAAGCTTCTTGTTGACTCTTGCAAGAGTAGCACAAGTATGTACACAAGTTATTTCTACAAGTTGTGAGTATTATAAATAATAAAAATGACAAATTGATCATTGACTTTTTGATCCGCAGACATTTAAGTCCCTGAATATTTAAAAATACATTTAAGTCTCTGACCTCTTTAAAATCTGGACACATCGATCCTTGTGTAATTTGTCTCATTTTAAAAACTCTCTCACGTGTGCATGCGTATCAACCAAGTCAGTATAATGGGAAGTTTGATTTTTCTGTTAGGTCTGACATGCCCAAATGAACATGAGAGATCGATATGTCCAAATTTTGAAAAGTCAGGGACTTAAATGTATTTTCAAATTCTCAACGACTTAAATGTCCACTGATAAAAAGGTTAATGACCTATTTATCATTTTCTCTTATAAATAAGTTTAAAGGAAATAAAGATTATAAATTATATACCATGAAACTTGAATAAAATATTAATCTATTAACATCCAAAATTGACATGTGCATAGCTGCTTGCCGAAGTCCACCACCATGTTTATAGAGTATCCATGCACCTCAAATATCTCATAAGCATCATCTCCAGTCCAGAATGAATACCAATTTTGTGCTTTTTTTTATTTTTTCTATCTTACTCTGAATTATAGGTAGTAACTTACCCACATGGTTAGTCAACTTAACTTTATTTTTTACCATTGCTGACTTTCTTAAGAAGAGTAATGATTGACTTGGCTGTTACTTCTTTGATTCGTGTATTAAATACCTCACATGCATTAGACTTGGATGTGATAACGGTTTCGTTGGCTTTGGGTAGGGGGTTATTAACAGCAAGGGTAATGGGTTCATTATTATTGGACAGGGATTTGGAGTGGAAAATGGGGTAGGTTTCTGCTCCTTGTTTGGCAAGGGGTTTAAAATGAAGATAGATGTATCTTTTTCATTAATCTTGGGAGGACTATTTGATTCGGAGATCTCAATGTTAGGACCTGCTCTTTAAATTTCCATTTAACTCATCACAATTTTCTTTTCCTCAAGAACTTCTAGTGATGACATTCTATTCACAAAATAAACATCAATTAGGTTATTGTTCTTCTAAGTCATAAAGTACATCTTTCTTAATTCATTATCAGAATTCAGAACTCTTAAGCCAACACCTAAACTCCTCCTAGAAACATGTCACCAATATTCATCTATCTTATCATACTCAAGTTATTTGTAATAATTTTTTATAAAAAATACATCTAATATATCATCATGATCAAAGGTCACTAACATATGCCTTGTTATTAGGTGAATAAATCGTTATCTTATTTTTATCTTGCTATAACTTATCCTTATGATGAAAGTCATGAAACATATTATCTCTCAATACATCCATCTGATTGATTTTTTTTTCGTTATTAGAACAACAAATTAACAGAGACAATCACATTACTCAATTCACTAATAATATTAACAAATATCACAAAAAAAACTCTTTAAATCACTAGGTCACTGATGAGTCCATATTTGACGATATATTTTAGCTTGATTTGAATGAATTTCATCACATAAACTCACATTTATTCACTTAAATAGCATGCTTTTCAGTTTTCCTCCTAAATTATGCTTCATTATGAAAACATGTTCTTTTGTGCATAATTTAGTCAATTTTATTCTATTTACATTCCATTTGATATCTTGATGTTGTTTGTGAGTGATTTCAGATGCAATAGGTAGGAATGGCTTGGTAAAGATGGAAGAAGAGCTTGCAAGAGGGAGGAAACATGAAGAAATCAAAGGAGAAGCACACACTGAAGTGTGCGTAAGCACAACCTACTATGCGTACGCACAAAAAGCACAACAGCGTGTGTGCATACGTACAAGAAGCACAACAGCACGTGTGCGTACGCACAACAATCTGTGCACATGCAAAAGTGAAAAATCAGCAAGTGTGCGTACGCACAGGTCCCAGCACGTGACCTCATTAATGCAAATTGTTGGGGGCGATTTCTGGGACTCTAGAGCCCAGTTTTAGGACTTTCTAAAGCTGATGAATGCTATATCAAAGGGACATCATTCCATGTGGAGAGGGGGGAGCAATTAGAATTAGTTTAGCATCATGTAGGTCATTTTCTAGAGAGAGAAGCTCCCCCTTCTCTCTAGAAATTAGGGTTTATAACTTAATTTCTTTGTGATTTCTCTTTTTAATTTTTGTTTTCATCTAGTTTCTTCTACTTTTCTTTGTTCTATTGTCTTAATTGCCTTAGTTTATCTTGTTAATTTCTTATTTTGGTTACTTTGTATGTTGGTGAACACTCTTATTATTTTGATTTCTATTTAATGCAATTTATGTTTCATGCTCTTTTATTGTTGAATTGAGTTGCTATTCTTACTTTCCTTATTTGGTAATTGAAGAATTTATTATTTTTTGTTATTTTACCATGCTTTCTTTTTATGCCTTCGAAGTATTTGATAAAATGTTTGGTTGAACTTTTGCCTAGTTTTTCACACTCTTGGTTGGGAAATTGGGTAATTAGGTGAACTTGAGTGGTGGATGTCCATTCTACATTGTGTTAGGATTGTTAGTTGATTTGGTTTCCACTAACTCTAAGCCTTCCATTAATAGAATTGGCTAGGACTTGTGGATTGAGATCAATTATGCTCTTTTGACTAATTTTTTATGTTAAGATTGACTAATTGGGATTAATTCCACACAATTACCATGTTTGTGATCCACAACTAGGATAGGAATCCTTACTTCCCCAATTCTTGCCAAGAGCTCTTTTGCCATTTAATTTCCATTTTCATTGCTTTTACTTGCTTTCCATTTAATTACTTGCCATTTTAAATTCATGCCTTTTATAATCAAAATCCCAAAAATTTTCCCTAGCCAATAATAGAACATTTCATTGTAACTCTTAGGGAAGACGACCCAGGACTTAAAACTCCCGGTTATTGTGTATTGATTGTGACATCTTTTGAATTAAAATTTGATTTGAGCATTACTTGTCAGTTTGGAACTATACTTGCAACGAAGTTATTTTCCTCTAACCAAGAAGAAAATTCTAAGCCGACGGTTTTGCTCTTTCAAATTTTTGGCGCCGTTGCCGGAGAGTTGCAATGGTGTTATATTATTGGCTATTATGAATATGTTAATATGTGAATATCTTGCTTATGTTAATATGTTAATATGTTAATATGTTAATATCTTGCTTTTTATTTGCTATTGTGAATATGTTAATATTGTGAATATGTTTTTCTTGTTTGGTTTAGAGAGAAATTCTATTTTGCTTTTGTTTGTATAGGAGGTTAATTTTGGGTGCTTATAGCTTGTTGGAAACTCCATCAAAACTTGGTGCAATCAATTGAGAATTTTGGAGATTCAAGCATTGTGTGAAGCTCCAAGATGAATACAAGCACAAATCTCCTTGATTAGAGCTCTCCATAAATCTAACTTAACGACAATAAACCAAGTGTTAGGTAGGAGACACCCCACCATGGTAACATTGTTCTAACTCTTCCCTTTTTGTTTATATTCTGATTTAGTTGCTTTTTGTTATGATTGGTTGACTTAGGAGTAGTTTAATCTTTGAGCTAGATAGGTTAATTTGCTTGTGGGTTATGAATATTTGAATGTTTGTATGTTTGGGATTCAAATTTTGATTGAACTAAGGCTTAGTACCTTAGAATTTGAAGAAAAATTTTTTGAAAAATAGGACTCTGTGCATACGCGCACATTGGTGCGTGCGCACAAAACCTTTAATTTTCGCGTCCTGTGCGTGCGCACAAGCCTGTGTGCGCGCACACTAATGGTTATGCCTTCTGTTCGCAGCGCCAGCACACCCTGTGCGTGGGCACTCCACTGTTTCTTTTGCAATCTGTGCGTGCGCACGTACCCATGCCCCTTTTCGCACTCTCTGTGCGAGCGCACAGGCTTGTGCGTCCGTACACCAACTTGCACCCATTCTGTTGGGAGCGTTGGCACAGCATGTACCTATTCTGTTGTACGCGTGAGGTCCGTGCATGTACCCATTCTGTGCGTACGCACACTTCTTAATCCCCTCTCTGCTCAGACCGTTCGCACACCCTTGTGCGTCCGCTCACTTCCTCTGTTTCACCTAGTGTGCGTACGCACAAGTACTGTTTTGGGCAACATTTTTATTGCACTTTTTCTTAAGTCCTAAGGCACTCCCCACCCCCTCTCTCCCTCTCTTCCCTTGCTTTTCTCCTGTTTTTCTACTTGTTTTACTTAGTTTTCATTGTATATCATTTTGTTTTAGTAATTATATTAGATTTGGTTTAGTTGTTTCTTGATTAAATAAATTGCAAGTATTTGATTGATGTTGATTGGGTTGCTTCTTGATTGAATTTCATTAATGCACTTATACTTTGTCTTAAGTTACTAGCACCTAATTGGATTTCCACATTTACATTTTGTTACATATTAGGTGAAAATTTTTATAAGTGCACATTGAATTAAGTGAATCGAGTTGAAATTACTTGTTCATCATGATTTTTCATATCAAATTCTCACATGACCGGTACTTGTTTCTTGTTAATGCTTTGCATTTGTTTGAGTGACTTGACTTGATTTTTATCAAGTGTGTCATTTTTTGCAACAAGTACCTTTACCATGTAATTTTTGCATTATGTTGGGAATGAACAAGTAGTTTTTTTTTCATAATTGAATTGGTTATTGTTGCTTGTGCCATTTTTTTTTATTTTGTGCTTTCACTTGCACAACTTCAATATCCAATATCTCATATATTCAATTCACTTTGGTTGTAGTCACCTAGGTTTGTCTATGCCTTTACTCTTGCTTATGCTTTACTTGCAACCTAGGCCACTTAATTAAGGAACACATGCTTTTTCTTTTGCTTTTGTGGTTGCCATTTTACCTGACTAATGTGTGTGTTCTAAATCGTGCACATTTGGAATGCACACATTGTCTTTTATCATACCACACTCACATGAACTCTTTCTCAATTCTTGTTTATTTGTTTTCTACAACAACCCAAGCCCCAGTGCCCACCAGCTGAAGGTGGAGCCTCATATCTCTTCATCCCCCGGATTGAGTGCATGCACGAAGGACCGTGCAACATTTAAGTGTGGAGGAGGATCCGCAATTTTGGGGCGTGAATTTCTCTTTCTCAACACTTTGCATTATTCTTTTATTTTTTAGTAGTTATGAATTTTGTGAATATTTGTTTAGTATTTCATTGCATTACACTTTGTTTAGTTGCTTGTATATATCTTAGTTGCTTATAGTTTTGTAGTAGTAAATATTTGCATGTTACATAGTATAGGAAATAATTTTGATAAAGACAACAAAGAATTTTCAAGAAATCTCTTTTAGGGCGTTCCATTGATTTGATTTGAAAACTTGTTTTTGAACTTGCTTGAAGCATTTCTTTTATGAAACATAGAAAAGAGCTTGAACAAAACAACAAGTGAGATTTGAGCTTTAATTGTGTGGTTGCACATTTTCAACCACAAATTTTGTTCTTATGTGTTATACTCCTTTGTGATTGTGATCTTAGATTTGCTTGAGTCTATATGTCATATATTTGATGTTTTGAATGCATTTAGTATGATTGAGGCCATTTTTGAAATTGAATTCACTAACACATATGGCCAACCCTTACAATTACCTTTGTAACCCAATTTTGAGCCTTTTAACCCCCTTTCGTTCTAATTTTAAGCACACCTTTTTCCCTAAGCGAAAAACCATTAATGTCCATGGATTGCTTCTTTGATTAGCTTGGGTTGAGTGTGTGTGTTAATCAAGTGTGGGGAGAAAATGTGGAAAAACATTGGTAGTCAGTTTACTTTGGGTATTCATTGAGAAAATTTGGAAAAATGGGTAATTACTCATGCATTCATTACTTAAAACATATGCATCTCTTTTCGATGATAAAAGAAAAGAGAAATTTTGGTGTATATACTTTGTTTAAAAAAAAGAAAGAAAGAAAGAAGTGATAATAAGAATGTAAATAAAGAGTGCATATGTAATTATGTATGTGAATTAGAAAGAAGATGCATGAGTGAATGTGAGAAAAGAAACGAATGGGAAGTTAGGTTGTTCTCTTCTATGTAAATAGGGTGATATAGGATTAGGTGGCATACTTAAACTAATCAAAGATCCAATCTACTAGTCCACTTAACCATATTAATCCTACCCTTACCCTAACCCCATTACAACCCTCCAAAGACCTCATGATATTTGCATTCATTCATCAAATATTAGTTGATTGTTAGATGACTTGAAAATCTTTGAAAAACATGATTAAAGGAGCATTGAGTGATTAAGCCCTATACACTGAGCGACTAGAGCGTAAACACATCTGGTGAGGGGTTCAATCGCTCAATTCTATGTTTCCATCTCTTATCTTGTATCTTCTTGCAAATTGCTTGTTAGTTTTTAAAAATTTCAAATCAAATCTTTGGACATTGGTCACATTGCATTGATCTCTTGCCTTGACCCTAATGATCTACTTTGGATTGATTGAGATTCTATTGTTTGTTTTTGCCAAACTCAATAGGAATCATAGTGTAGATATAGATAGATAGCATTTAGTATAGTTGTATGCATGTAGGTAGTTACATTTAATAAGTTGTTACCCTTTGATCATTCTCCCTTGTTTGGTTTAGCATGAGGACATGCTATTGTTTAAGTGTGGGAAAATTGATGAGTCCATATTTGACGATATATTTTAGTTTGATTTGAATGGATTTCATCACAAAAACTCACACGTATTCACTTAAATAGCATGCTTTTAAGTTTTCCTCCAAAATTATGCTTCATTATAAAAACATACTCTTTTGTGCTTAATTTAGTCAATTTTATTCCATTTACATTCCATTCGATACCTTGATGTTGTTTGTGAGTGATTTCAGATGCAATAGGTAGGAATGGCTTGGTAAAGATGGAAGAAGAGCTTGCAAGAGGGAGGAAACATGAAGAAATCAAAGGAGAAGCACACACTGGAGTGTGCGTACACACAACCTACTATGCGTACGCACAAGAAGCACAACAGCATGTGTGCGTACGCACAACAATTTGTACGCACGCACAAGTGAAAGATCAGCAAGTGTGCGTACGCACAGGTCCAAGCACGTGACCTCATTAATGCAAATTGTTGGGGGTGATTTCTAGGACCCCAGAGCCCAGTTTTAGGATTTTCTGAAGCTGATGAATGCTATATCAAAGGGACATCATTCCATGTGGAGAGGGGGGAGCAATTAGAGTTAGTTTAGCATCATGTAGGTCATTTTCTAGAGAGAGAAGCTCCCCCTTCTCTCTAGAAATTAGGGTTTATAACTTAATTTCTTTGTGATTTTTCTTTTTAATTTTTGTTTTCATCTAGTTTCTTCTACTTTTCTTTGTTCTATTGTCTTAATTGCCTTAGTTTATCTTGTTAATTTCTTATTTTGGTTACTTTGTATGTTGATGAACACTCTTGTTATTATGATTTCCATTTAATGCAATTTATGTTTCATACTCGTTTATTGTTGAATTGAGTTGCTATTCTTACTTTCCTTGTTTGGTAGTTGTAGAATTTATTATTTCTTATTATTTTACCATGCTTTCTTTCTATGCCTTCAAAGTGTTTGATAAAATGTTTGGTTGGACTTTTGCCTAGTTTTTCACACTCTTAGTTGAAAAATTGGATAATTAGGTGAACTTGAGTGGTGGATGTCCATTCTACATTGTGTTAGGATTGTTATTTGATTTGATTTTCACTAACTCTAGGCCTTCCATTAATAGAGTTGGCTAGAACTTGTGGATTGAGATCAATTATGCCCTTTTGACTAATTCTCGATGTTAGGATTGACTAATTGGAATTAATTTCACACAATTACCATGTTTGTGATCCGCAACTAGGATAGGAATCCTTACTTCTCCAATTCTTGCCAAGAGTTCTTTTGCCATTTAATTTCCATTTTCATTGCTTTTACTTGTTTTCCATTTAATTACTTGCCATTTTAAATTCATGCCTCTCTTATAATCAAAACCCAAAAATTTTCCATAGCCAATAATAGAATATTTTATTATAACTCTTAGAGAAGACGACCCAAGACTTAAAACTCCCTATTATTGTGTATTGATTGTGACATTTTTTGAATATTTGTCGATTTAGAACTATATTTACAACAAAGTTATTTTTCTCTAACTGAAAAGAAAATTCTAATTCGATGATTTTGTTCTTTCAATCACCCCTAAATCCGCATAAAAAAATCTCTTTATTCAACAATTGAACTATAGCATAAAAAAACTCTCGAACCTAATCATACAAGCACAAAAACACGGGGAATAAAAAAAACAAAACAAAACAAGCAACAATAGTTCATAAACATGAAAATGTTACCTTAAATTACAATAATAATAATAATAATAATAATAATAATAATAATAATAATTCTTCGTCACTAACCTTTCTGACAAAATAAAAAACTGTTTAGCCACAAATAAACTCTCCGCACGACTATACACACAATGACATAAGGTGGTATTCCAACCTTTTCCAGAACTCTTGACTCCTCCAGCAACCACTAGTTTTCTTTCACTCATAGAGGAGATAATAATAATAATAATAATAATAATAATAATAATAATAATAATAATAATAATAATAATAATAATAATAATAATAATTATTATTATTATTATTATTATTATTATTATTATTATTAAAGTTTTCAGACTATTCAAGAATTGGAATTATTTTATATAAATTATAATATTAGTTATGAAAGTAATATAATTTATTTAAGCAATTTTATCATAATTCTCCATTGGCTGATTTAGTTTCTTTCAACTCCTATGATTAGAACATTTATCTTATTTGACCTTGGCATATGCATGTGATCTACAATTGGATTCAAGTCAGGTAAGATTCTTTAAAATGAATAGATGATATAAATGAGATAGAAAATGTATTATATATATTTTTTAATATTACATTATTGAGGAGTAATCCTTTTGTTGATTCTATGTAAAATGAATTGTTTGTATCAAACTAATTTTTTTAACGAGTAAAGTATCGTTTTTGTTTCCAACGTTTTGGGTCAATTTTATTTGTGTCCCTAACATTTAAATTATCCTATTTGTATTCCTAACGTTTGTAAAAGTGATTCAATATTATTCTGTTGTCAATTACACATCATGAGCGCTTTAGTTTGAGTTTTAAAAATCTCTTCTTGAAGTTAGAATACAAATATCTGGGATAGAATTGATGATCTACTCCGAAAAATAGCTCATCAAATATTGAAACTAATTCCTACAACATTTACATAATTCACTTTTCTAGGGACATAATTGAATCTAAACACAAATAGTGGGTATAATATTAAAATCGAACACTTCCAAGTGAGACCTAATTGAGAATAAATACATCCAAGTGAGAATAATTGAAAAATATAATCTGATTTATTAGTATAATGGATAGTAGGATAACATTGAATCACTTTTATAAACGTTAAGGATACAAATAGGACGATTTAAATGTTAGGGACACAAATAGGACTTACCCCAAACGTTAGGGACAAAAACGATACTTTACTTTTTTTAATTAAAAAATTTTGTTTGACTATCAATTTTATAGGTTAGTGTTTAAAGTTTACTAACTTAAAATATAAAAAAAAAAAAAAAAGTTAAGTAGGATTTTCGTTCTTAAGGTATAGGCTGAAAAATTTTTTCGTCTCGAACTTTTATTTTCATACAAAATCGTCCCTAATGTTTAACTTGGTTTTAAAATCGTGGCAGTAGAAGTGGAGGCAGAAGTGGATCGTGGACAACTTCTTCTCCCCTTCCCTCTTCTTCTTCTTCTGTTCCCCTTCGCAGGAGTAGAAACACTCTCTTTCTCTTTTTTTTTTTATAATTTTTTTTATTATGAGTAATTTGGTCCAAAATTTTAATATTTAATTAAAAATACGATTTTAAAACTTGATTTTAAACCTTAGGGACGTTTTTATATGCAAAAATAGGTTAGAGACAAAAAAAATTTTCGACCTATACGGGACCAAAATCGCACTTAACCCTAAAATAAAGTTACTTTCACAACTATTAGAGTACATATACAATTTACTAACGTTTTCTATATCTAAATTATTTAATTTTACTATTAAGTTAATTCAACCAAATAGTGGTTACAAGTCTTTTATTGCTTATTTTTCTTTTTAGTCATGTTTAGTGTTTATTTGGGCGTCACTATCTTGATAAAAAAATATTTTTGAGTAAACTACAATTTCTAACCATAAAAGTTAAAAACGCTGACATATCTATTTATAGAAGACAAAAATTACCATTTGTACCCATAAAAATGGCTTTTGCAAGCAAAATTATCCAGACCCTACAAAATTAAATAAAATTTCTAAACTACCATTCTCTCCACCACTACTACCATCGTCTCTCCCCTCTCTCTCAATGTTCTCAGCAACCCAATCCCAACATCGATCACATCGCCGCTCAATACCACCGCCTCGCCCTCTTCCTCAATCGTCACCCTAACTCCTTCCGCTTTCCGGGATTTGCCGCCAAAACTTTTGGAAGATAAACACCCTGAGAAAAATCACTAAAGACAAACAAATTCAGCTCAAGGAATCAAAATGAAGCAGAAGAGAAGAAAGGCGAAATTAGTATACCCGAAGCGGCCGGTCTTTCAAGCATGGCTGTGCTTGCTGCTGCCTCCAATCTTGGAGATGCTGACGAAATCCTCCTCGGCGAAAATGGCGTCGTTATAAGCGAGGAGGGCGGGACCTTGCCACTGGACAAGGGTGTCAGAGAGAAATGAGTCATGGCGGTGAGAGCGGCAGTCGAGGCAAAGGGAGACGGTAGTGGCGCCAGCATCGTTGGCAGTCGATTATCCATTAAATTACGAATGTGACTATAATTAGAATTTGCTTTTATCTTTCTTATTTTCAAGTTATTGCTTCTATGGTTGGCGTGGTGAGACAGAAGAAGAGGTTGAAGGGGGAAGCAGAGCCTGCAGTTGAGATCAGAGTCGAAAAGGTAGAGGGAGGAGGAAGGGTGGTGATGGCGGTGGTGGTGATGGTAATGGCAACAGTGACGGTGGTAGTTGGGGAGGAGAGTGGTGGTAGAGTTTGAAATTGGAGTAGTTGAAAACATTGAGAGAGAGGGAGAGGGGGGAGAGACGATGGTGGTAGTGGTGGAAAGAAGGGTAGTTTAGGAATTTTATTTAATTTTTTATGGGTACAAATAGTAATTTTCGTCTTCTATGGGTAAATATGTAAACGTTTTCAACTTTTATGATTAAAAATTGTAGTTTACTCGAGATCTTTTTTTTATTATTTTTTAGCATGTTTGGCAAATTTCTAGTAATAAAAGTAAAAACACTAAAAAAATTTAAAAAATATCTCTTTTGAGAAGTTATAATTTATATCTTTTTTTAAAAGATCTATTTTCCTTAAAAAAAAAAAGATGTTTGTCATGTAATAAATAAACAAAAAAATACTTTTATATTGTTATACCCAAATATAATTTATAGATGAAAAGATCTTTTTGCATGAGATATCTAAACATAAAATTATTTTTACTTTTATATAAGATCTTTAAAAAAAAATTTCTTAGAAACTCACTCAAAAAAAATTTTCTTAAAAACTCACTCAAACAAGTTCTTAGTATAAATTCACCAAATCCCCCTTTTTTATTAAAAGCATTGTACTTAAATATTTGGTGGTTTTTGTTATTTCTTTTGTTTGTTGCATCTATATATTTATATACAATTTGAAAGGTTGGTTGTGGTCAAAGTTTATCGTGTTAAAACTATTGTATACAATAATTTTGTTATATTAGAATTCTTAGTTGGCTTCCCGTGCGGACATTCAACTAGTATTTTCATACAACTGGAACCGATCTCTCTACATCTATTTGAAGACGTAGCTGGTAGTCATCAAGATCGAAATCAACTCTTCCTCTACAGTCTACACAACTATGCAAAGCAGGAACCTAGGCTTGTACGCGTGAACCAAAATTGTTTGATAATATCAAAGTTCAGAAATATAGAAATACTAAGGCCATGGAAATAAAGACACAAACAAAATTGTTTGCTTGTCTCGTTTCTATATTTGTTTTCTTATCCAAACAAGTTTAAATTCCTACACATTTCTATATCTGTTTAGAGACCGTTGTCAAAAAATAAAATAAAATAATCCAAACAATCAAAGAGAAAGAGGCAGTGTTTCTCAAGCATGCAGGAGGATGAGCCAGTAGCGAAGGGATCAAATTTGGGCATTTTGAAGGCAGGAGATGGGGTTGCAGATCGAGGTTGCCACGGGCGGCTGCCCTTCATAGCAGTGTAGCATTGTTGTACAACAAGAGTTGTGGCAGCATGGATTGCAGCGGTGATCGGTTATGGCACCGCAATGCTGCCCGTTGGTGGGGGAGAGTAGGGTCAACGAAGATGCGAGGTTGGAGATGGCTGCTGTTTCAGAGTTCAACTGTTTATGGACATGAAAAGAACCGAGTTGGAGGAGGCTCTTCATATTGGTTACTGCTCGCCAAAGTAAGTGGGCCTATCCCTTACTAGAAGGCCACCACCACCAGCACCTAAAGCCACCTGTGACCTTGGCATTTAAAGTAAAATAACACCTATGATGTATATTATATAGAACACTGGGGCAGGGCAAGAGATCTTGTACCACCATTCTTGTGTCTCAGATCCCAACCAACTATGATTATGACCATAAATAAAATTTGATATTTACAGCTGAATTATCTGCTCAAAGTTCAACCTCATGAAGATCACTAAAACTGCCACTGCCACTCCTTGTAGGAGGTGCGCTCATCGAAGAAAACTGATTAGGCATATACACTGATGGTGGCATTCCCAAAGCTTCCCCTAGAGGCCTAACTTCACCCTTCCTCAACGGGCTAAATGAAGTGCTAACACTACTATCCCATGAAGCTCGCCGTTGAAGGGAACCAGGGTTGCCACTATTTGTCATTGTTACCTGGTTTGAGATGTGACCCATACTTGGAAACTTTTGTTTGGGCAATGGTGGCTTGGGACTGAGGGGTTGGGGGGACCAATCATTCCCTGAAGATGTAGACGGATTTTCATTACTCGAGGTATCTTCTTGATTGCTTTCTGTTATACCCGTCATCGTCTGGTCATTTGATGATGGTGCAGGAGACGGAATGAAAAACTTTGCATTGGCTCCAAGAGCAGGTTTGACAGATGCAACAGGTGGCAATTGAAATAAGTTTGCAGAGCTTCCACCACCTTGGTTGAAGGTATCAACATACCTGGATAATCCATATAAGCTATATCAATTCTATGCATTCAAATGCATTAAATGACAGAGAATGACTATTGATAATAAACTCTTCCCCTTGTTTCAGGAAAGTAATCGAGCTGCAAACAAGAGGCAGCACTCATATGATCTTCCTTTAAATTTTCTATTTTTATACTATTTTATCTTTTTCCTGTTTAAATTACAAATACCATGTGTCGAACTTGGTTTGAGCCAGTCAATCCACTATAAGAAACATTTCCTTGCACTTTTTTTTTTTCATTCCCAAGACTCAACCCTCAGCCACTATATAAAGGGAAACAAGTGGTGCACCACTTAAACCAACCAGCAGCCAGGAGTGGATTCACATGTGCTCTTCCTAATTTCATTACTTTTCATATTTGATATTTCTAATGTGTACATTATAGTTAGTCTACAAACTAGAACAAAAACCACCCTTGATACTTATTTATATTTTTATGGCTACAATTCTTGCGGTTCTGAAAGATCTCAATCTTCCAGTTTCTTAATTAGTAGATAAACCAACAACAGGAGGACAAATTTACATCGATAACAGACAATTACTGCATATAGCAAAAGTTGAACTCTGCTTCCAATAGCAACATGATCATTGAAGATTAAAAATTATATTACCTTGATCGAACACCCATGCGGCCACGTGCAGAGAATTGGTTTGTGCTAGGTGGCATTGGTGGCATCCCAGGAGAACTTGAAGTTCTCAAATCAGAGCCACCATTGGAAGGTGATCCTTCTGTTTGTAATGCAGATTTCAAGTTGTATTCAGTTGAACCATTCTGGAAAACAGCATTTGTTGGTGGCGGCGGAAGTGCAGTTTCTTCAGCTGGAGGTTCCGCACCTTCCTCTACCCATCTCTTCAGTTTTTCGTCATAGTAGAATTTGTTCTTTTCACCCAATTTAGCCTTCATAGAGCAGAATAAAGCCCTTTAAATTGGCAATCACTGTGAATAGAAAAAGAAAATAAAGCATGGAATATTGAACAACTAATAATACCTGTTTGCCAGTGCGAGGCCTCAAGACTAACCCCACCGTCTTTTGCAAAAGTTGTGAGCCAAAACCAAAGCGGGAGAAGCGTGAAGTTCCCCCTGATACTGCCTCTCGTACTTGTGCATCAGGTGAAGTTTCCTATGATGAAAGAGAACAACTTCATTCTTTTATTTTTGAAGTTACAATACAATACTAGAACTCAACCAAACACATGAAAAGCAGAAGCAGAAAATGTCCAAAATACACCTTTCATATTAATCACACACCTGTCTGGGGCTTCTACCAAAGTCTGGCTCCGAAACACTTCTATTGGGCATTGTCATTTTATTATTGTCAGTTGTCCACTCGGTTATGGGTTCCATAGAAACAGATGGAACTAAGGATGACATGGCCATCGTTGATTGGCTACTGGCTACTCTCTGCGTGTGTGCCACAGAGTGATGATGCTGTTCATTTCCATGTACAGCTCCTTGTGATGATGATGGAGCAGGCGGGGGTAATCCACCAACAACTTTATGAGCAGTACTATCAAAAAAGTTGAGCAATTTGCCCACTAATTTTGCAGGGGCCAAATTTGCAGCATATCCACCCTGAATAGATATTGTTAAAGGAGATGAACATTGCCAAGACTATCAAAACAATGAAGACTCAATCATGGTAAGGAAGTACCTGTTGGTGGGTTCTAATCCTCTCCTCAAGAGACAATACCAATTGTTTCCATGTTTCTACTTCCGGTGTCCTGCCAATTTTTAAGGATTTCAATGCTGCTTGACAGTACCTGATGTCAGAGAATAATGATTATTAGTTTGGGAACACAAAAGCTAGAATCATAGATCACGAAATATGAACTTACTTCAACGAGTCTGAAATCTTTCCCACTTCAGCAAGCATATAGGCATATATAAGCTTATATGGCTGGAATGGAACCAAAATAAACTGGGAGTTTCCAATCACCTTCGAATATTCGTATAATTCAGTTCTCTGTTCATGTAACCATTAGAGAAGTTTTGAGCAGGTATAGAAACACAACTTACAAAAAGTGAATCATATTGAGGATAATATTATTTTACAGATACATGTCAAGGTAGCAAAATTCTGTCACAGAGAGATCACAAGGTTTTAAAAATGTTACAGTATTTTTCTGATTGACCTAGGATTGGAGAATACCAAAGATTTAATTTTAAAGATCCCCAAAGTACATTCAAAACATGTAAAAGCAATAGAACAACCAATTTTGTGGAAAAGCTAACTTAAGAGCTCACGAGATTTCATCGAACCTGGATAGCTTCTGGACTAGCATAAGTTCGAGGAAATTTCCAGTGATCTGCTCCTAATAGACAGAGCCTTGCACTGTCTGAGTATGACTCAAAGTTTGCTTCAGCAACTAAATAGCATATGTGTGCAGCGGTGATCTAAAGTACAAATATCAAATAAGAAAAGATACTGAAATTAGTTTTAAAAGAGAAAAAAATCAATAATAAAAAAACACATTGAGAAAAAGTATACCTCACTTCTCTCCTTCCACAAGCTATCACCTAAATGAATAATTACTAGTTCATCATCTTTGGTTCTGTTTGCAGTTATTACAGACAGATTCTCTTCCCAATCATCAAGCATGGCATTAGATCCTAACTGAAAAACAAGACTTTTAACTTTCCCAATCAATCAAAAACCAATAAACTTTGCAACTACTGAAACCGTAAAGTAAGAAAACATCTAAAATTACACAAGTCAATCCGTGTATTATGGTATTATCCTATTGATATCACCTGTGCAGACTGCTCAGGCATATTAAAGGCACTGGGATTCCCTCCAGTTGAGCTGTCAGCAGAGAAAACTTCAGCAGGTTGTCCAGCAATTAGAAGGCATAATGTGCGCAGAGGTGACCCTGCAACCAGTTGTCGAAGGGCCATTTGCTTAACTGTATCAACATAGAACTGCAGTGCAAATATTTACCAAATTCATTCCCCCAACAACGTCATTATGAAAAAGGATTGTAGAACACATAAGGAACTGTCTAGCTCAGCAATTCAGGATCAATAGTTGTCCAGTATACAATTAGTTAAAACTTGCAGCTGACCTGTTCACCAAGTTGTGAAGCAAGTACAAGTGCAGGGCCCCACAATTGACCTTCTTGTGCACATTGCAAAGCCTCCTTCTTTTTGCCCGAGACAAGAAGATTTTGTACCTCAGAAGCCGTAGCCTAGATCAAAATCAAAATAATTAATGCTTGCAAATTCAACAAACCCTAGAGGATGGGAGCATAGTCAGGAATTAATACCCACCCGCATTCTTTCTTCTGGAGGCAAGTTTTGCAGGCAATGGCTCAGGATGCCATACTGAGTGAAATCCTTACTAGTCATCTTGACTGATGCAAAGAGTTTTGCAACTGCTGATTCAGGAGTATCATTTTCCTGCATTTAATTCCAAAAGTTACCAAACCTGGTTTTTCATGAGATGAACAGCATTACAACATTAATGACTCTGAATTTAAACTAAAGGAACATGATAAGTAATAAAGTTAATCATAATTCATAACTAATCGAAATCAACCAAAAATATTTCAGGGCATTGGGTACAGATAATCCAGACAGTTACAGCAGCCAAATTAATCACCAACTGAATTCCTTCAGTCTGCCTGTATGCATTTGAGGCCTTGTTATTAACTTATTATTATTATTATTATTATTATTATTAGAACGTTTGAAACCTTATATTAGCACCCCTTGAAAGCCATAAAAGCTGTCCTCCTCTTGCTAAGCTAGAGTAGATACCACTGTCCACGTCTACCCGAATTCTTTCCTTGTTAACTCACAGCACTATGAATGAGAAATCAGCTTTCCATAATTGTTAAACCATGGAAAGAGAATAGGGAATAGAAGCCACGTTGGAGATCATTATAATTTAATAAAGCGTTCAAAAAGAGTTGACTGAAACATGCAGGAAAAAGAAAAGGTAGATTCCATCTGCATCAATAGTACAGCAACATGAAGGGTAGCAAATATAGAAGGTAGAGAACTAGGTGTGCAACATATGCAATTATGCATATAACAGCAGAAACTAATACTTTTGCAGTTGCTTCATTGCACATAACATCTCTCAACAGAACTTCATTGTTAAAGGTATGGAAAATTAAATGAACAACGGCAAAAAACAAGGAAACGATAAATAATTCACAAGCATATAGATTTAACTTACTTTCAGTATGGTATCTGTGCCAAATGGAGAACGTAATTTCCCATAATGTTGACAGGCTATTTTAAGCAAGGAGAGAAGGAGTCTCAACCTTTCACCTTTCTTATAATCCATATCAGGTGATCCACAGTTTGCAATCCGCTCATCTATCCATTTGTACAAATCTTTACTTCCTACACTCCCACCAACCAAAGGTCCTGGGAAAGATTGCTGGGTCAGTGCATGAAAATAATCACTGGAAGAACCCATGCTTCCCCTGACAACTTCCATCACGTTCAACACAGAAACTGAACCTTGAACAGCAGCATCCTTCAGAGAAAGCCAATGATAGAGTTAATCATTGTAGAAACTAAATTAAGATTTAACTATGTAAGCATAGATCAAAACACTTTAGAGCAAATTAAGAATTAACCTGGCTACCAAAGGATGAGCTCATGAGACTAGAATCCTTCATTACAACAAGTTTTCCACCAAATCCAAAGGTCACCAAGGCATGGGGAGGACGTCCAGCTGATGATCTTCCAGCATGAGGAGCGTAAGAATACTGATTCCCGCTCTGAAATGATTGCTGGGAGTAACTAAAGGATTTCTGACTTTCAGCATAATCATTTGAGAAACTTTGGTGCTCATCATACTTTGTATTTGAATAATTTAAATGTTGAGTATGATCTGCACTAGGAGCAAAGCTTTGCACTCCAACATTACCATTAGATTGATGATGATTGTGGTTCACTTTATTATACATAGGAACTGATCCAAATGAACTAGAAGTACTCTGTTGATCTTTGTTTACAGAAATACTTGATCCATAAGAATGATCCAATTGCTTGTTTCCAACAGAAGATGCATGATCCCCACTTCTATTAACAGTTTCAGTCGTGTAAGAGTTCCAGCCTTGCTGATGGTTAACACCATACGAACCACTCCATCTGCCATCCACAGCTTGACCACTAACATCCTGTGAGCCATAACTGCCAGCTTGGCCGAATTCTGTATACAAATTATTATCCGTATGCAAAAAAGAACCAGTAGAAGCATGACCATTTTCTAGTCCCTGAGCCGTGGATTGAACTGATGAATTGTAAGTATCTAATGAGCGCCATTCTTGGGCAATTGTGTCATAATACCAACCGGGATATTGAAGATCGAAATACATATGTTCTGGATACCCATTGTTCCCTTGCGAAACCTGATTCCAGTTAGATACACTTTCAGTTGTACCAGATTGGGCTAATGTTCCTGCAATTGACTGAGAAGGTTGTTGCTCATAGGAGATCTCTGCTGCAGCATCAGAAGCAGCAGGCCAACCTGCTGCCACTGCTGCATTGCCATCAGTGCTTCCCTGAGTTGCAGCTGTTGCATTGTCATCTACTTGATACCATTGCCCAGTATTGTAGTCATACTTCCATCCAGGATAAAGACTCTCCCAGTCCTGGCTGCTACAGAGATCTTGACCACTTGTGCTATTTCCAAGAGATGCATCATAAGCTTGACCCTCTTGGTATTGCGCATACGTAACCGAACTGTTAAATCCATCACTTTGGATTCCATTATCATGTTTCACTTCACCATTAGAACCACCATACACTTTCGCACCAAAATCCCCGCTAGACTGATCCCCAAATTCGCTGAAAAAGTCGGAAAAGCCTTCGCCTCCACTAGAATCCATATTAAAAGCATTCCAACCGACTTGCTTAATCTCTGGACCGGCAGTTCCATTGCTCTTGCTGGCATTTGAATCCTTCAAAACATCGGATCCGGTTCCATGAATTCCTGGATCTACAGTCCCTTCACTCAAGGACGCCATAAAACCTCCCTTTTCATAATCACTTGCAACGGTTCCAACATTGGATTTATTGCCATCATCTTCTCTATTCAGCTCAATCCCACTCTTGCCAACACCTGAATTCTCAGAAGCGACGCTGGCATCGGCATCACCGATTCCCAGATTTGCAAACACTTTGGCGGCATCATCGGAATCACTGCTTACATCTTGGGCCATGCGCTTAACAGGTGCCACGTGGACATCATCGTCCTCAACCAGCTTATCGAAGAAATCCTCATCCGTCTGATCCTCCAACTGAAATGGAGGATTCGAAGCCATCTCCTCCAAAAACCCTAATCCTTGCCAACCAAAAACTCAATTCCCTATTCCCACTATACAATCCCTAATTTCGCCTTCTAACAAAAAATCCTAACCTCCGTAACGGAGCTTTAACTCGAGATCCAAAAGACTCAAGAATTCACTGCTCCAAAAAACAAGCACAATCTCGAGTTGCCGAAGTCGCAAGATCTGCGAACTCCAAAATCGACGAAATCGGAGAACCTGCAAATCAACGAGGAAAATTCGAAGGAAAAAGCATTACCCGGAAACTGCAAATCTTCAGCCTCGATCAAACGCACCGTTTTGTGCCGCGAAGCAAAAGGAAGGGGAAAAAAAAAAGATGAAAAATCAAAGCTGTGCGCAATGAAAATTTTGTTTTTTCGAAGAACTGAAAGAGAATCAGAGACACACGAAAAGAGAGAGAATATTAGTAAACAGACGAAAGCCCTCGATCTCGCAACACTCCACCTACCACCGTCACAAAGAGAACTACCCTCGTATTTCAATTTTGGATTATTTATTTATTGTGGCATCAACCCTCGATTCAGCACCCTTTCTTTTATGACAACTTGATTTTTAACTGAAATAAAAATAACAATCTGTTCTTAACTATAAAGTTATAAGCCAGAGTAATCTTTGATAACAAGATAGGAAAGACATTTGACTTTTTAATTCTTATCATCATCTCAGGCTGAATTATAATTTATTTTGGTTAAAAGTAAAAGAGTTTAATTTAAAGTTTAATTTAAAAAGTTTAATTTTGATATATTGATAAGTATAAAATATTTTATACATTGTATAATTATATTGATTGGATGACTATTCATACGATCAATATAAAAGATAGTTATTTTTATTGATGTGGTGTTACCTAATTGAATGTATATGTAAAACTATTTACGTAAGATCAGTATATCAAAATTAAATTCTAATTTTAATGGGTTAATAGTATAAAAAGTTTAAATAGTCAATACAATTATTTTTGTTTTTTAAAATAGTTATTTTTAAAGATTATATATATATATATATATATATAAAACTTTTTATAAAACAGCCTAAGAAAAATTAGATTCAAAACAAAATTATATTCTATAAACATACAGTAATTCTTGGTCAACATGCCAAATAATAAAGTTCTTACTATATCTTAATTAATTTTACGTTTGTTTTTATTATACACATGTAGTAAATAAAAGGTTAATTTAATAGGGCCTAAAATTCAAAATGTATTATAATAGGCACAAATAAATATTAAAATACTTAATTGTAATATTGTATAAGTATCTTCGTCTTTAAGAATATATAAAGACGAAAATATATTATTTATTATAATTTAATTTTTTGGTGTGTTTTATTTATAATTTATTTAAATTATTAAACATTAAAAATGATTTTTTAATTATCTTCCTATTCATTGTAAACCATTGTGCATTTATATTTATGAAATTCCTAAATAATAATCATAAAGTATAAAAATTAAAATAATTTGCATCAAGAAGTTATTTGAAAAGATTTTTTATTTTTAATTATCAAATAAATACACACTTAAAAATCATCATTATTAAAGCAAAAATCACCAATAGTTCTTTTTCTGTTTTTATTTGTCACTTTACTGCCAGATTTTTGTTTTTTAATAGGAGAGTGTTAGGTAAATAATAACCATCTTGAATAACATGAATAATCACTAATTAAATAAAAATACACTACACTTCTAAATTAATCATCTAAATCTTAATATTAAAATAACTATCTGTATACCTAGTAAAATGAATATCTAATATATCTATTATTTACATTATTTAAAATAGCTATACTTTTCCTTTTCAATATCTAGTTATGATTGAAGAAAAAGGAGATAAGAGTACGTGTGGATTTGCATGCAACTCTACCTTCTTCTACACATGGTATATTGCCGCTGCAGCAAGGGGTATTATGGGCTTGTTTGGGTGAGTTTTTAAGAAAATATGTTTTTTTGAATTATCTTTTTTTAAAAGATCTTATAGAAAATTAAAAGTAATTTTATATTTGAATATTTTATGTAAAAAAATCTTTTTATCTATCAATTATGTTTGGGTATAACAATATAAAAATACTTTTTTTATTTATTACATAAAAAATATTTTTTTAAAAAAAAAAATCTTTTAAAAAAAATGTAAATTATAACTTCTCAAAAAAAATATTTTTTTATTTTTTTAGTACTTTTATTTTTACAATTAAAAATTTATCAAACATACTAAAAAAAAAAAAAAAATTAATTAAAAAATATCTTTTTTTTTAACAAAATAATGACGCCAACTACATATATGTCTAAACAAATGCCAAATATCTGGCTATCTTGTCTAGAAAGAAAAACGATGAAATTTTGAAGGGGAGAAGATAATTGTGTGGTGATATTAGTAGGAGAAAATATTCATACTTGGATTCATGTATAATTTAAAGAAAATGGTAGCACAAGTTCAACTTTCATCACTATGAATTTATTGATGTCATACCACTAGAAGTAATTTAATCTAATAGTAAAAAGTTTTACTAGTATGTGGAAGATACAAGATCATTTCTAATGAAATATTTTTAGAGTATTACTGTTAATATTTTTAAGAAGTGAAATAATTTAAAATTAAAATTTATATTAAAATTAATTGATAAAATAAAATTAATATTATTTTAAAGATATGGTATCTTCTTAATAAAGAATTAATAAAATTTTGTTATTTATATAATTATATTAATAAAATAATTAAAAATAATATAAAATTTTAATTGAATTAATATTGGAGGGACTAATTTTACGAGTAAAGTGATAATTAGATCTTCGACTTCGAACTAATTAGTCTCTAAAAATAAAATAATTTAGTTCTCCACGATAGTAAACGGTAGACACCTTATATCTTTCTATCAATTTATCACATAAAATTTAATGGTAGTAGTTATATCATATGTACCGTTAACTAAACATAAAAAAAAAAGGAAAAAGAATACAAAAAACAAAAACAAGCTAAATTAATTGGTTAGAAACATATATAAGGGAATACAATATTATAAATCACTCCGTAATTAAAACCACTCCAAATAAGATTCTTCTTAAAAAATAATTACTTTGGTCATAGAGTCTGCTGCATTATTTGTATCTCTTTGAATTAAAACAATAGTACTTTCTAGTTCCAGTTTATGATTTTCTGAATCTATTTAGACAAATTCTACTCTCGAATACCATTATCAAGCATCATTTGTTTATCAATGAAAGAGCGTCTAAACAATTAATTAGATAATTTTTTTTGTTAATTATCATTATGATTATTTTTCTTAAATAAAGTTCTTCCTAAGTTATTGAAGGTATGATTATGAATATTTCTTTAGTTTCTTTTACTACTATATACATTATTCTCCTATTTTTCATGGTTTTTTGTTAAGGATTTCAGTTAATTTTTTAACCTTTTTGTTAATTCTTTTATTTTAGAATATTCATTATTATATTTATCTATTTTAGATTGATTCAAATGAGTTCTAATTCTAGATTCTCTCATTCGAAGATATGAATTTGCTAAAAAAAAGTTTCTTTGTATTATTTCAATTAATTTTTTTATTAATAAAGGAGTTGGGTTCTCAATCTCTCTAAATTTAGTATTTTTTATAATTTTTAAAATAGTTCATCCACATAGATTCATTCTTTATTTTTTAAAATTATGTTCAAACTTTTCATCTTTTTGAATCATTTTTAGTTGTTTAACAAAATAATTATTTCTTCTAACTTTTCATCAATGTTCATAGTCTTAATGGTTTTACTTTTAGTTTTGACATATCAATTATATTTTGTTGATTTTCTTTCTTGAAAATATTTTCTAAACAATATTTCTTAAATAGTTGTTCTATTTCATTTATTAGACTAGAATTATCTTATATTTTTTCTTTATTATTTTGATAATTATTTGTGTAGTTTAAATTTTCTTTTCGAGAATATCTATTATAGAATTTAATTGAGAGTCAAAATTATGGTGGAAATATGAAAAATCTTTATCGAAATGATAATTTTCTGGATTTCATGGGATATATAAGCTTTTTTTGGACTTTGAATTTCTTAAATAAAATTAATTGTAAAATTAAGATTTTGTGAAAAATTCATTTTATATTAATTTAAGAAATTCAGTCTTATTATAAATGACATTAGTTATAAAAGCATTAATTTTTCATTTATTAATTTTGATAATATAGATATTTCTTTTCTTAATCCTTTTAATTTATTTAATGGCTTACTTTCTTACATGAGATTTTTTTTTTCTTGTTATTTTCATTGGAGTAGGTGTTTATATAAATAAAATTATCAAAATAGGTTGCAATATAGCATATGGCAATGGAGTATCGTCGATCCTATCTTTACTCCATCTACATTAAGAAAAATGTTCATCATCCTTTTTCTATAACCATCATGTAGGGCTGCATATGGATCGGATAATATCCGCATATCGCGGTAATTATTTGCATCTGATCTGAATTTTGTGGATATTATCCGATCCGCAGAGTCATCGGATCGGATCGGATCGGATCTGCACTATAGTCGGATCGAATTGCGGATTTGGCAGTGATATCCGCGGATCCGATCCGCAAATTCGCATATCCACACATCACATATAAATAGCATAGTTTAAGAAAATAAACCCTAATGTGATATGAATTTTAGTGTGTTATTTATGAATTTTATGATATTTTGTTTTTAATTTTTTATGTTGTCCTTCAACTTAGAATAATTAAACTTAAATATTGTGTTATTATTTTGTTTTTGTTATTCAAAAGAACTATTATTGATAATATTTTAGGAGTAAATAGGCTTAAACAGATAAAAAATGAATTTTTTGAATTTTTTTGTAAAAATAGTCAAATAGAATATTAAAATAGTTTTTTTTTTTAATTATGCGGATATACCCGATATCCGATCGGATCGGATCCGCAAGTATGCGGATCGGATCGGATCCGGCCTAAAAAAATGCGGATATCGTATCCGATCCGATCCGATGAGTGCAGTGCGGATCGGATAGAATTTTAGGCTATATCCGATCCGATCCGATCCGTGTGCAGCCCTACCATCATGGGTCCTTAATTAAAAAAAAATAGAAAAGTTTTTTTGTTTAAATAAAATAAAAATTTAACATTATTTACAGATATAAACGTATTTAAAAAAATTATATTTTTTTATTTTTTAATTATTTGAGTACTGAAAATGAGATAATTATAAATTTATCTTATTTGTAGTAACAATAAGATAAATAAAAAATTGTAACTACATATTTTGATTGTTCACAAAAAAAATTATAAATTTTTTGCTCTATCTTATTGCTACTGAAAATAAAATGCGTTTATAATTATCTTATTTTTTTGGTGACTTTATAATTATCTTGTTTACAATACCAATAAAATATGTTCATAATTTATTGCCATTGAAATAAAATTACATTTGTAGTATTATTTAAATTGATTTAGAAGTTAAAAATCAACATAATTTTATATGCTATAGTTTTAAAAATTGGATCGAAACTACTAATTCAATCGGATTAACTAAAAATCAATTATTAAATCAGATTAGATAAAACAATTAGTTGACCAATAACCGATCAAAGAATTAAAAATATAGGTCAAAGAATCGATTAACCAGTGAAATCAATATAATTTTTAGTAATTAACTAATTTAAAATAATAAAACACAAAAATCACCTTTTTTTTTCAAAAATTATATATTATATATAAATATATTATTTTATTATATCAATTCCATCCCTATCGAACTTCAATTACATCTTTAAACCTTTAAACTTCAAACTCTACTAGATTTCAAAACCTTGCTGTTTACATATATTCATTTAATCTTCATTTTATAAATTAATCCAATTTTATTCAAAAATAGCAATTTATATGGTATTAAGTGGAATTTGTTTTTTAAGCCAATCCCATTTAAACTTGGATTTAACACTATTATTTTTTCACAAAATTATATCGAGTTAAAAGTTAAATTTTTTTTGAAAGATTATTCATTTTTTAAATTGGTTATCGAAAGATTAAATTAGTTATATGAGTCCCTAAAAGTTAAAACGTAAGCCAAATTGATCATTTCATTAGTTAGATGATGATATAGTAAATTAATATCACGTATCACAAAGTAATTGGCCGACGTATCAAGTTAGTGACATGTGGCATGTCAGTGTTATCTGGCAAATGTCATAAATTTATTTAGAATCAAATTAATATTTGAAAATACATACATAAGTCATTTTTATCCCTAAAATTTAAAAAATTGATCAAATTAGTCCTTATATATGTATTTCTTTTATTTTTCTTTATAATATTAACATTTTAATATGTTTTAATCCAACTAATATTAATCTCAATTTTTACACCTTAATAAACAAATTTTTCTTCAAATAAAATAATAAAATAATTAAATCATTACAAAGTTATTTTTATTTGTGATTTTAGATTTTATATTTTTGAATTCTAGTTCTTTTGTAGTGAATTTTTTTTTATAAAATAATTTTATCAAATTGTTTTTAATTATATACTAAAAATTTTAATCTTTTAGATCTCACTAAATATATATAGTAGTTATTTTAAACTTTTAATCTTTTAAATTTCAGTCAAAATTTAGTCTAATCTAAAACTAGTTGTCCACTTTTATTTTTCTATATTTGTTTTAGTTCAAAATTCTTTTTAACAAATTAAATTAAAAAAATGACAATTAAAAATACATAGAAAAACGGAAATAACTAAATAGTAATAATATTAATAAAAAAATTACATTAAAATATTAAGATTTAACAGAGATCTCGCAAATTAGTTTTCAATTAAATTGGTTTTTAATTATTGAGTTCTATCACATAAGTTAAATAATAACAAAAATTATAAATTAAAAAAAATAAAAATTTAAATTTTAAAATAACTACTATATTTATTTAGTAAGATTTAAAAAAATAAAATTTTAAGTATATAATTAATAATAGTTTGATAAAATGATCTAAATAAAAAATTTCACTAAAAAAATAAAATTTAAAAATAAAAAATTTTAAAATATAAATGACAAAATAACTTTGTAATAAATTATTTATTTCTATTATTTTATGTAAAAAAATTTTTGTTTATTAAGATCTAAAAAATGATATTAAAATTAGTAGTATTAAAAATTTTAAAAATCTAATAGTATGAAGAAAAAAAAGAGAGATTTATATAAGGGCTAATTTAAATAATTTTTAAAATTTTAGGTATAAAAATGATTTACATGTGTATTTTAAGAACTAATTTGAGTCTAAATAAATTTATAACATATTAGATAATATGTGATATCATCCAATTACTTTGTGATACGTGATATTAATTTTCTATGTCATCATGCTACATAATATTTAATATGATATATTATCATCTAATTAACAAAGATACTAATTTAACTTATATTTTATTTTTTAAAGATTAATATAATTAATTTAATTTAAAAAATAAATGATCTTTTAAAAATAATCTTTATCATTGACTCAAATTATATTTATTTCAAATTTAAAATTTAAAGTTTAATATTTTTTATAGGTAAATATTATAGTGTTTAAAAAATAATACTATTTACTAAAAAAAATTAAAAATTAATATTTAATTTAAAAATCATTAAAATAAATTATTTTTAAAATTTAAAATTTATCACAAAAAATAAGTTAAATAACAATGATAGATATCATAGAATTGGCCTATTTTATAATAGGTTATGATAAGCACGGTTCCAGGGAAGTTGCATTATTTATTGCGTGAAAGCGGTCCTGTTGAAATTTTTATTGAAACTTTAAATTTTCTATTGGAAGAAGTTAAGGCAAGTCCGGCAAGCACGGTTGTGGGGGAAGTAAAACTGAATTTGGACTGAATTCATAGCCATTAATAAAATTTAAATTAAAATAAATTTACTGTATGGTTGTAATTTACCGGAACTGCAGCTTTCATTTCTATGAGAATCTCTTATTAAAAATTTAAAAAATTAAATCTAAAAAAGTTTTTAAAATTGGTTATATACTAAAATTATTTCTGAAATTTTAATTATATTAATTATATTTTTGAAATTGAAAAAAATTATACTATATTAATCTTTGATCCGTTTCTCGTTAACAATGCGCTGACATGACTTGATGATGTAGACATTTAGAGATATATGTTACATCACGATTTAGTCACGTATAACAGTATGATGACATGTCGGTTAGTGACACGTGACATGCTGACGTGGATGGTTATGTCACGTGTCATAATGCTATTTTACTACGAGTCGGATTATGTTACATATCATAATATTATTTGTCCGCGTGTCATTCACTATATCATCGTTACATATGCACCAAATCAATCCCTTACTTTACATTAAATGACTCATTTTAATCTATAAAATTTAATATTATACACCAAATTAGTTCATTCATTAGTTTTTTCTCTTTTTTTGTAAATTTGAAATTCTTAATTTTTTTGATACACTAATTTTAATTATATTTTTTATTATACAATTTTTTATAATAATTTTTTTATTAATAATTTTAACACATATTATTAGAGCACATGTTAGTTAAATCTAAAAATTTTTTATTGCTTCTTGAGTTTATTTGTATCTGTTTTAATATTGTTCAAACCATAGTTACAATAAGTATTTATATTAATTAATAGTGTCATATATGAAAGGGCCATCGAGCTAATAGATAAAATGAATTATTATAATCGATAGTATAAATCTATTTTATTAATTTAGTGAAAAGTCAATTATATATGGAATCGAACATTCTTAAAACAGATAATGAATTTATATGAGTTAACAAGTGCCTTATCAAGTATTCTTAAAGTATTTATTAAGGTGTTAAATATTAAAAAGTTTGTATTAAGAATAAGGTTGGAAGTGAGTCAAGCCAGCTCGAGCTCGACTCGTTAATAGCTCGAGCTCGACTCGTTTATAGCTCGATAAGCTAAACTCGTGAGTTGGTGAGTTAAGCTTGAGGTTGGAATTGAGCTCATAAATTAAATGAGCCGAGCTTGAGTTTGGATAAACTCAGCTCATTAGCTCGTAAGTTGGCTCGATTATATATATACATATGAAATAGTAATATTTAATTATGTATATATATTAATGATCTTAATTGTTTAAAATTTTATATTTATTTTTTATATATAATTTTGATGTAGGATATAAATAAAAAATTTATAATTTATTGATAGATAAATAATATATAAAATTGATCTTTTTAAATATTTTTAAAAATATATAAGTTATAATTTATTGATATAAGATTATAGATTATGTTCTTATTATTTGAGTCAGTTCGTGAGTTCGAACCAGCTTGTGAGTTTTCGCTGAGCCGAACTTGAGCTTAAGAAATAGGTTCGATTGTTAATGAGTCGAGTCGTGAGTCAAGCTCAATTTTAGTGAGCCGAGCTTGAATTTGGTCCAGCTCGACTCAACTCGGCTCACTTCCAACCCTAATTAAGAAATATTATTATACTCTTAACTTACAATATCAATATATATCTCATATAATTCTTTTAATAAAATATTGTAGAAAAACTTTGTATAATTAAAACTAAAATTTTAAAATCACCTTATAAAAACACTTATATTTAAATAACTCGTGAAAAGATAAAATTAAAATTAATGTATTTAAAGATATTAAAAATTTTGAATTTATAAAAAAATAGAAAAAAATTTATGAATGGATTCATTTGGTGCACGACATTTAATTTCAGAGACTAAAATGAGTCATTTGATGTAAAATAAGGAACTAATTTGGTGCATATATCTAACAATGATATAGTGGATGACACATAGACTAATAATTTTGCGACACGTGACACAACCATCTACGTCAGCATGTTACGTGTCGTTGACCGATACGTCATTATACTGTTATACCTGGCTAAATTATAAGGTGACACTGTCACTAAAGATCCACGTCATTAAGTTATATCAGATCAGCACGTGTTAATAAAAAATAGGTCAAGAATTAATATAGTACATTTTTTTTAAGAATTTAATAAAATTTAAAAGTTTAATTTTAAATTTTAATAAGATATAAATTTAAACTAGGTTGTTGTTGCCTTGTTGCTGCACGGTTGTGAGTTTTATCATTTATTTTATTTTAAATTTATTAATTGATGAAAATGATTTTAAATTTTTTGAGAAGGAAAGAAAAATTGTGGTGCTAATAATAAATAAGAATTATGGTTTTAGATTATTCACTGTTATTTTCAATGTATGGTTATGAACTTTATTTGCAAGGTGATTTGTATAAATCTTTATGGTAATATAAATAAAGAATTTTTGTTTGTTAACATAATACTTATATATTGAGTTTGAAGATTATTTATTTAGATGTTGTCACTAAAATTTTTTAAATATTTAAAATTTTAAAATTTAGATATAATATTATATAATTGAGGTTGTTAGATATTATTTATACCTTGACCCAAAAATATAAAGTTAGGTCTAATAAAGATAAAGGTTTACCTAAAAAAAGGATGGCCTCCTCTACTTACTCGATCTCATAGAGGTCGGGCAACCATCTCCTGAAATATCTCCTACTATCTTTATTTTATCTAGAAAAAAGATCTCAACAAGCTCCGAAGATAAAGAAAATGGTTATCCACCCACAAAGGTGGAACTACTCTAAAAGATGGTTGTCTCTCTACTATAAATACACTAACACCCTCAGGTATATTCAGAACCCAATCTACTAAAAACCTGCTTAAAACTTTTGCTAACTTAAATATCGCATTCTCTTGCAGGTACCACCCCACCTCCTTACGAGGAACTCGGATGGCGGCACCTCGGCACTAGCAAAAGTCGAGCGCTGTCTCAGAAGGAGTCTGGACCTCATGTTCAGGTCCAAATCACCGTTTCAGGTAACTCTCAGAACATTGGCGCCATTGCCGAGTATCTGGAAGTCTACATCCACATATGTTGAACAACCAGTATGAAGACGGTCACATAGCGTCTGAGTCGGAGCCAGAGCCCCACCATGACGACTTGACGCCCCGAGAGAGAACAATCGCCCCCCACAGAGAAGGAATATCGGGAAACCCTCATCTCCAGGGATTTATTTGGAGGTCCACCCGTTCAAAGATGAAGAACCTCCCCATCCGACGGAGATACTAGGGTTAGTTCACGGCCACCGTGGACGATTAGAACAACTCGAGTTGGAGACTGAACGACAACAGAAAGCAGAAAGAGAATTACGAAAAGAAGTGCGACAATGGAAAGAGCTGGAGGAAAAGCTCTTGAAGTTAGAAGCCGACCTCCGAAGCCGGAACAATTGGACAGATTGAGAGAAAAGCTCTCTTGGAGGTGAAGATCTGTTTGTTGAAGAGATCATGCGAGCTCGGGTTCCCATAAACTTTAAAATCCCCTGACATCGATCTCTACGACGGAACGATCGATATGATGCATTACCTTAGCAATTTCAAAAGTCGGATGTACCTACCAAACGCATCTGATGCAATTTGTTGCAAAGCCTTTCCGATAACTTTGACTAAAGCAGCAATGAAATAGTTTGATAACTTAGCACCCAGGTCGGTAACTTGCTTTGATGACCTGACAGGAAATTCCTTACCAGATTTTCAATTTAGAAAGACAAAGTCAAGCATACTCCAAGCCTCCTGCTAGGGGTCAAGCAAGAAGTCAGAGAGACACTCCGAGATTATATAGAGAGATTTAATAAAGCCAGCTTTGAAATACAAAACTTGCCTCCTGAAGCAGTACTAATGGGGTTGGTTAATGGCCTTAAAGATGGGTCGTTCTCCCAATCCATATCTAAGCGACATCCGACTTCCTTGTATGAAGTACAAGAACGGGAAGAAAAATATATTAACATGGAGAAAAATTTTCGACTTAGAGAGTCTCTCCCAAGGCCCAACTTGTCTTACCAAAGTCGGGACAAGGAGAAGGAAGCCAAGATAAAAAAAGAATATAACTCATAAAAGTCTCAAAGATACCATAACTATGCCTCACTCTGAGTTTCTTTTGTAGATATTTACAGGGAGATATGCCACACCGAAAATCTTTCACCTCTTCAGCCTATCAAACATAAAAAGGCTGGAAGTTAGACAGAATATTGCGAGTATCACAGACTGTACAAATATTCTACCAATAATTGTTATGACTTAAAGAATATCGTAGAAAAGCTGGCCAGGGTAGGTTGGCTAGAAAGATACTTGGCTGAGAGATCAGACGGCCAAAGAAAGAGGAAAAGAGATGATGAGGATGGAGGACGGCAAGATCATCCCCTGCAAACTCTTGAGAGGCACGTACATATGATAAACGGAAGGTTTGCAGGAGGAGGAATCTCAAAATCATCATGTAAAAGACATCTCAAAGAAGTATATCAAGTCGAGAAAGACAACAGAATTCTCGATTTACTGACCATCTCGTTCACCAAAGAGGATTTATAAGGGGTGACATCTGGCCACAATGACTCAATAGTGATAACAATGATCCTTATCAATGCAAATCTTCATAGAACTTTGGTGGACCAAAGAAGTTCGGCGAATATACTGTTTAAGCCCACTTTCGACAAGTTTAGGCTAGAAGAAAGGATCTAAAGGCGTATCCAGACAACCTTTTCGGGTTAGGAAATACGCCGATCCGACCTTTAGGGTTCATCTCATTGTACACCACCTTTGGTAAAGGCTTGAGGTCAAAGACGTTAAGTTTTGACTACATCGTAGTCGACGCCATATCTGCTTACAATACCTTAATAGGTTGGACCACTTTAAACTACTAGCAGCAAATGTCTCCACGTCTCACCTATGCATGAAGTTTTCAACTGTTAGATTTGTTTACTCTCTAACCAATCTTACCACTCTTTGTTGCAGCCTTGACATCTATTATATATTTCTAATTTTACAACCAAAATGTGCCACATGTCACTCCCTCGTTGCAATTGAAATCAAATCTTTCCCTTTAAAATTAAAGAGTTATTCCTTCCTCCCTATTTTTTTCTCTATCGCTTTTATTTCTTCAACCACTCTATCTCTTTTATATATCATTATCAATATCAATGACTACTTACTAATTTGACAATCAAAATGTGCAACATGTCATTCTTTAATTGTATTAAAATTAAAATTGAAATATACCTATATTATGTATCATATATAACTATCTAATTTAATAACCAAATGTGTCACATGGCACTCTCTTATTAAAATTGAGAAATAAATCTTTTTCTCCAAAATTAATAAACTACTTCCTAAATTATCTCATCTACCTCTCTCCATTTTTCTATTTCTCTCTACCATTTTCACTCTATATATATTTTATATTTTATATTAATAATTTGACAAATTAAGATATGTCATCCGATATTTTTTATTACAATTGAAATAAAATTTTTCTTTTAAAATTAACAAACTCTTACTCTCACTCTCATTTTTCATCTTTATCTTTCTCTCTCTTTTCTCTCATTTTTTATTTTTTCTACCTTTCTGTTCTACAGAAAACAAAATTAACAAAATAATATAATTCAAATAAAAAAATTATTATTATATATATTTTTAGTTTTTTTTATTTAATTTTAAATTTTCACTACTTATCTTTCTAATCTATATTTTTATTTCTCTTCTTTCAAATATTTATTACATATAATTTGGAGGGAATACTAATGTTATAATTAAAAGTTAGAATCAAGATTCAATTGTTTAAAAAAAAAATTAATTTTTAATTAATTTTATAACTAGCAGTATAATTTTTTTATGTTAATATCTAATTATATTTTTATATACATAGAGAGAAAAATATTATTTTTAATTAGCAAGTGTAAAAATTAATTATTTCTATTTATGCAACAGACTTAACACCTAATTAAATGTAAAAGTATACACGTTAAATTATTTCAAAGTTTAGATAACGAATATTAAAATTTATTATTAATAAAAATTAGACTTTTTATATAAAAATAATAACTAAAAATCTTATTATTTAATTTTTTTATCTACAAAGATATTGATCTTTTTAGTTGGAGATTTTTGTCAATCTACATTTTTTTTGTAAAAGTGGTTTGATTTTAAAATTTTTTTGTACTATGCATAATCTATACTGTCAGAATAAAGTAGATCGTAATTTTAAAAAAATTATATTTTTATAATATTATTATGAGTAAAAATACTAGTAATGCATAAAATATATAAATTTATATATATATATATATATATATATATATATATATATATATATATATATATATATATATATATATATATATATATATCAATCAGCAACTACCCGTTTAATTAGAAACTTGGCCAATAAAAGAGTTGTACTACATCAAACACTATTTGACTATATAAAACATCATTATATTATGTGCATAAAATTATATATAAAGAGATAAGCCATTAATATGATAAAATTAACATTTGCGAAACGCAAACTATATTCCTGTAGATGCTTCACATGGAGTTAATTAGTACTATTCAATATATATTCAATTCAAAATGTTGCAATAATGGTACTTGCTAACACTCTCTATCAGTTAGATATCTCCTTTATATATAAAACTATAAAAAGAAAGCAGGAAATGGTTCTTTACTTGACAAGTGTCTAACCTGTCTGAACGACACATGGCACACTAAAAAAATAAAGGTATCAAAGTAAATATATATCTAAAATGACAAAATTTGGACATTTAGCGACAACCATTTTCATAAGCTACTGCATTTTAAAATTTAAAAACTCAGATCTCTCTCCATCGTTCTCTTTGCTTGCCGGTACGGAATCTCAGCACCGTCACCGAAGTAAACACAAAATCTTTGTTCACAATGCAAACAGAGGAACCGCCGTTAGAACAGCGGCAGCTGCGAGTGGTGTTCCTGCCAACAGTGAAAAAGGAGTAGCTAGAAGCAAGTTGATGACACGGTGAAGAGAACGAGAGCTCTGAGATCCTACCATGACGGTGTTGCAGAGGTAATTTTTTTTAAGTAGAAATTTATTTTATATTTTCTTAACACGATTTAATTCACCCTTATTCACAGATCTGGCTTTTACCATTGTTAGCTTTGTGTAGTGTCTTTTAAACCGGGTAACCTTAGGTTGGTTTGAGAGTTTATTATCCATTGGTTTAAGCATGTAGTTTCAGTGAAACCCACTCCAATTTGAGCGGTTTTTTTTCTTTTGAATTTTAAAATTTGAGCGCAAATTTACCATTTGAAATTGGTACGCGAATTTAAACTCAAAGAGAATTAATAAAGAATCAAGAAAGGTACATAGTCAGTGTCTCTGAGGGAGGCAGACCTATAAGGGGAGGTTGAGAGAATGAATGCTAAGGTAAAGATGGAGAAACTTTAGATTATATCTTTAGGAAGATCAAACATAAGACAAAAGCAAAAGAAAGAATAAAACATCAAATTGTGTTTTTTTATTCGTTTGAGTTTATACGACCCAACAAAGCAGGCTCGAATTGACAAATTGATGGTACAAGATCAAACTGTTAATGAGAGGGGTTGGTACAAGTAGAGTATATCACTACTTGATTCTTTTGGCTTTCTAAGTTAAAATGGCTGCATTTTTATTTGTGTTTGTACTCCATGTATTTTATGACAGGAGGAACGGGCTGCGCTCGTAGATTGATGCAAGATTGATTGCAGCCGCAACAAGGGACAAGGACTAGAAAAGTTTCATTTATTGTTGAGATTTGTATTTTTAACTATTATCAATACTTAATGTGTTGAGATAGTAATATTCAGGGCATAAGTGCTCACATTCAATTTGGAACTGAGGCATGTGGCAATAAAAAAATATTTTCATGTCTTTTTAACATATGGTTCTATTTGTTGTTTGGAAAGATGTGACTTTTGGAGCAAATAATAAAGGAATTGAAAGAATGAAATAAGAATGGCTTAGAGATTGAGACATGAGGTTCATGTTCAATTGCCAATGATCTTTGAATCAAGGGTTAAGGGTGCCTTTGGTTTAAATATATATCAAAGTTTAAAATAAAAATGCTTTTGTCTTTATGAGTTTACTTTTATTGATTCATGAGTTTACTTTTGTTGGTTTTGTTTGATTGATAAGAAAGAAGTAGGACTTTTAATCAAATAAAAAAAATAGTTATTTTTTGTGTGCTATGGTTGGCTACGAATATTTGCTATACCATCATTTGAAAGTAATAGTGATAACACAGAACTAGGTATATATATATATATATATATATATATATATATATATATATATATATATATATATATATATGGTTTTGCTATTTAGTGATTTTGTGTCTGTTTTGAAATTAGAGTGTTGATTTAATATGTTTTAAATGAAGTTCAATTAGATCGATCTTTTAGTTTTTTAAGGGGTATCCAAATTAGTATTCTAAATTTTGAATTATTTATGGTTGGCTTGACTGGACCAATAAATAAAATGAAGCATCCAGGCTTTGTTTAGACAAAACCAATTGGATAATATACCAAGGATTACTACTTCTAACATGTCATATATGTGAAAAAAGAAATTCAGAATAGTTGTGGATCAAGTTTGAGGAATATTTATAAGTGTACACTTAGTTTTAGAAATGCTATAAGATCAAATTTTATATATTTATTTTTTTAACGAGATTGAACATCAATATTATAAAAAAAATTAATTAATCAATCTATTTATATACTAAATAAATTAACTCCTCATAAATATGTATTAATTTTTTTATAAACAAAATATACATAAATACAATAAAATAGATTATGTACACAATTCACGCAACGCGCGGAAATCACACTAGTTGTAGGAAAGGGAGGATTTGACGGAAGTGAAGGTAGAGTTGATGAGGCGATCGAGGTGTTTGGGATTTTTTATAATTCTGAATTAACAAACGAAGTGGTACGAGAATGAATTTAGGGAAAATTAATATAAAGGACCATTAATAAAACTTAATTAATAAAAAGGATTATTAATTTTAAAATTATTAAAAAGGACTAATTTATATATTATTAAAAATAAAAATGAAAAATAAAAAATAAAAAGACAATAATATCCAATAATCTTTCTTCTCCTTCCCCTTGTTTTCTTTCCCATCTTCTTCACCTATTCTCAAACCCACTCCATACCCAACCTAAGGAAAACGTCGGTGGCGCGCGCTTGAGAAGATTCGCCAAAGGTAGAATCGTCGTATCAGAGGTGGAATCGATGTCGTCTTCGTCGCGTCAAAAGAGATTCGTCTTCATTACCATCCAGCAAAGTTGTCAAAGGCAAAATCGTTATCTTCGGGCAGAATCGTCTTCTGAAGCTCGTCGCCGGCGGTGAAACTCATTCGTCCCACGTCGACCATTGCTCCTTTGACTCCTCCAGTCGCTCGCAGCAGCAAGCCCCACCTGAAGCTCCCCAAAGCCACACGCTTATTTCAGGTTCAAGTCCCTGCCTTAAGCTTTTGAGCTATATTAGTATCCTTGAAATTAAAAATTGTATAGCTTTTAAGGTGAAAACTGCAATACATGATGAAGTTTGAACATTTTCAATTTATGAATAAGATTTTAGTGTGATGTGAAAATGCCTTAATTCAAACCTGATGATGCTATTAGTCACTGTTTTGTTTTACTGATTATGTGATTTTCAATTTTGTTTCTTTCAAGTTATAAGGGCATATGCATTAAACAAAATCTAAGTTACAATTTTTTTAATGAATATAGTAGTGCATTATTGATGTTAAGAGCGTTATCTTTGGCCCTAGTAAGAACTCTAATAACACTTGTTGTCTATATTGAAAAATACATTAATAAATGAATGAATCTGAATTTGAAGGGTTTATGTTCAAGGTGTGTTTGGTATGAGACTGAAAATAAAGATGGATCAGTTTTTGTTTCTAAACTTGTGTTCTAAAATTGTTCATGGACTTTAAACACAATGCTTTGGCGTTGCTTATGATTGTAGCATTTCTTTCTATTTGTCTAATTAGAAGAACCTGATTATATGTCATGACTCTTAATTATGTTTACACAAAAAAATGCAGGATTTCAAAGATAAAGAGCTTACTTCAACAACTTGGTCTAATAAAAAGGGTCATGTGGTAAGTATCACTACTAGCCTTTAGGTGGCTACAATTTAGTGACCTAAAATAATTTATATTGGTTATAATAATAAAAGTTTATGGTGATTGTTTTGCCAGAGAATTAACCAAAGTTCTTGATTTCACTTTGTACTTTGTTTCTACAGGCTCAGGCAAGACAGCAAGGAGAATACGAGACTCTCCACCGTGACTTAAATATTGGATTTGGTAAATGAAATTTTAGTCTTTTGGATTTTAAAAACTCGTTTCCAAATAATGAAGCTTCTGTCCATCTTCTTTGGCATAGAGAGGAAGATTTGATGGTGCCTGCTATAGTGCAACGATACATCGCCGAAAATCTTCCCTGGATTCAGTATCATGAACTCAAAGGATCTGTTCACTTGTTCCCTTATCTTGATGGTATAAGTGATACTATCATTAAGTCACTTTTAGGTGCAAAGTAGGCTTCTATGTTATGGTTAGTGACTGTTCTGTTCCGGCTTCGAGATTCGGCTTCTCCCTATCTGAAAATTCAAAGAGTTGATTAGAGTGAAATGTATTATCTACATTGAAACATCATTGAGTACACATGGCTGTAGGGAGAATAAGGTTACTTTCAAACATGAATTCTATCTCTTGCTTGAAAACAGATTGAAAGAGAAGCTGAAATGTTTCTCTACAGCCTCATTGAGTCTATGAACCTGAATTGATTTGAAATATGAATTTCTTTTTTATGAGTGTGATGATCATTATCCATGATTATTAGTAACTAGCAACTATCAAGGCTATCAATGAAGCATAAGGAATAATGGTATGAAAATATTAGAGTGGTCTAATTTTACTGGAAGACTGGTATGGAAGCACAATTATTCATTGGATCTTTGACTTGTAATGAAAATATCAATTGAAAATTTTATAGAAAGTGTTTCTTTTTCTAAGATTGTTTTGTTTAACTATGAGCAGAGTTACACAATTTTAGTGTAAAATTGCAGAGTTTGTGCAGAAAATTACAGAACATTAGTGCAAAATCATAGAAAAAAATTAAATTGTAGATTTTTATTTACTAAGTGCAGCAACTTTAATGCAGAATTGCACAATAGAACTAAAGCCAAACCTGTTGCATAATTCAAGTGCATATTTGCAGAAACGCTATTAAATCAACATAAAACTACAAAATTCAAGTGTAAGATTACACAAATTTAATTAAAAATCAAAGTAAAACTATAAAGTTTAAGTGCAGATACAATTAAGAAACTCAGCAGAATCACCTAATATGCATAACTTAAGAAAAACCAATATTGCAATTCTAAATGTGACAATCTATAAATTTAGAACTACCTAAAAAAATTCATATCTTTTCTGGATTAGGATTTCTACGTTTAGAACGATTATGACCACTCTGATCACATCGGCTACATTTGTAAACATGCACATCTTGAAATTGTGACTCTCGGCGCTTCTTGCATGGTCTTCCCGGAGGACGAGTTGTTGTAGGTGACATAAGAAAAATATTATTCTCCCAGTCTGTTAGGGTCAGGTTGTTGACATCAGGCATGTCATGAGTTTCAATTGGAATCATACTGCTCGCGTAAATCTTTTCTTGTGAACTTTTCAGATAGCACTCCTCTACATAGGTGTAGATGTTGCCATGTAATAATTTAATTGCAGCACAAGCATGTGGACATGGAATTTCAGTCATTTGCCATTCAAGACATGTACATTCTTTGCGTAGTAGATTCACACGTACATCAACATTTGACCCTCTAACCATAACATTATGATCTCCATATCTCACTGCTTTAAGAAACTCACTTCTAGCTACATGCTCCATCAATATTTTATCAATCTTTGGCCCAACTTCATTCTTCCATTTAGTCATCTCTAACTTTGCAGTATATAACAGATTTGCAAGTTGTCTCTATGCTCTGTTATTAAAGCACAAATACTATGAGTCCTCTCTTTTCTTATCCATGAATTAAATGATTCAGCTATATTGGTAGTTATGAGGTCCCATCGTCGATGAGGGAATTGAGACTTTGCCCATTTGTTAATATCTCCTTTAGTCTCTAACCAATTTGCAAGTTCTGGTGAAAATGCACGAAGTTGTTGCACAGTTTCTGTAAATTCTGTGCCAAAACGGGTATAACAAACTGCGTCTAGTAGTTTTTTTGCATCTTCTTTTACTTCATCGCGTATTCCCCTCTGTAACTTTTTAGTTTCTGCACAAAAATTTTCTTTCACATGTCGATAACAATAAGCATGTCTATCCCTGTCATATACTTGCTCCACAACTGCAATAATTGATGGATGCTTATCAGATATTAACGTAACTGGAATTGACCCAGTTAGTTCTTTCAAATTAGATAGGAACCAAAGCCAATTCTCATTATTTTCAGCGCTAACAATTGCATATGCAATCGGAATAAATCATTATTTGCATCGCATGTAGAGGCAGCTAGAAGAGTTCCCTTGTATGGACCACTTAAGTGGCAACCATCAATAAATAATATAGGCCTTGCTCCACGAAGAAAACCTGTCACACAACACCCATATGCAACAAAAAGCTTTTCAAATTGATAACTAGGAGAGCATGTCCATTTTGCAACTGTTTGTGGATCAGTTTTCACTAAACGATTACATATCCAAGGAATTAGCATATATGAATCTTTAGGTACGCCATTAATTTCAGCTAATGCTTTCTCTTTTGCAGCCCAAACTTGGTGATATGTTAGTGAAAATCCGTATTCCTTGAAAATATCATTTCGTATGTCATTAGGCAACTTGTCAGGAGTTAATCTCAACTTGTCGACAATAATTGAAGACACCAAATTAGATATGAAAGAGTGAGTACTTTCCAATACATCTTGAGTTGAGTGCTTATGATTCTTGATAAAATGTCTCATCACGAGGAACGAAGTATTTTTTTCCATAGCATAAGCTGACAATTTCCACGGACAACCTTCAACCTTGCACACACAAATTATTTTATCCGGACTGTTCTTTAAGAACTTGTATGTAAACTTATGAGCAATACCATATTCAAACAATGCTTTCCTTAGCTTACTTGCATTTTGAAAAATCTGTCCTTCTTCCTTTATAAGATCATTTCACTTAGCAGAGCCATTGATAATATGAGGTGTAGGGACAAGTTGGGTTGTACATAGAATTGGTGTCAATGGATTTTGACCATCAATATTAGTAACGACGTCGACTCCTTGAGTTGAATTACTTGATAGTGTACTAATCATAAAAAAAATTAAATTAATTTCATAACAATTCACTAATCACTAATATAAGAAAATTTATAAAAAGATAACCCAGTTGGAATACATACCTGTCATGAACGTTGTCGTCATTGTCCTCATGAGGTGCAATATCATGGTTAGTCTTTTCTACCTCCATGATATATACATGAGCTGTATCATCATTGAATGTGATCAATTAGTTAACACTATCAGTATCAATGAGATCTATGAGTTGAGATTGGTTAAACTTGACTGTGTAGGTAATGCGTTTATTCTGCATATTTTCCTTGGTTCGAAGCCATATCTTATGCATTAAATTTGAATGTGTGCATCCTTCTTCAATTAGCTCTCCTATGATTTTTCCTCCATGATAAATAATTTTCTGGTTTGGTACAACTTCAATATTACCTTCAATGTGAAAATAACAAAAAATTTATCGACGAACAGTAGATTCCATGTCTATGCAAAAATATAAAACAATAAATAACCAATAATGAGGGAAGAGACATTAAAATCTAAAAACGAGTTTGAAAGAAATATATTACTCAATAGCAATGTTTCTGCAAGAATATACCAGAAAATCAACTTACCTGCCAGGAGTATACTCATAGGTACTCCCAAGTCTTAAGTTTTGTGATTGGCAGCAACAAATGTCTCTATGAGTTATAGATGAAGAATAAGGATTTGAGTGTCATAGATAATTAAAAAAAAATTATGTTAAAAAAAAGAAATAAATGAAAAAATAATGTAAGGATATATTTGTCTCTTCACAAAAAAGATTTGGTCCTTTTTTTAAAATATTAAAAAATAAGTCTTTCTAAATAATTTTAAAATTAAAGGTCCTTTTTAATAATTAAATCTTCCTAATGATCCTTTATAATAATTTTTCCATGAATTTAGATGATATGTGCTTCATCACATTGGAGAGAGAGAGAAAGAGACAAAGAAAGAGAAAGAGAAAGATAGAATATTGATGGTGACGGAAGAAGACGAAGAGCAAAAAGAAGATAGGAAGAGGTTGATGGAAAGTATTTTTTCATCTAGAAATCTCAGCTAACGGTATTTCCAAAATTAATGTTTAATTAGAAATTAAAATTGTCAATTAGAGATAAATTTTAATAGTTATAAAATTTAGTTAAATTTTTTATGGTTAATTTTATTGGCCTTTAAATTTTCTATAATCAATAGTGATTATTTACTTGCAGAATAAGTGAATAATTCTGCTTAAAAATATTATTACCATATATATAATCTCTTTTCTAAATTGGTAGCCTAATTTAGTAATATTAATTACGAATTGATATTATAATAATTTTGTTGCCTTTTTTCTATTAGCATTCTTACCAATTACCCCTAGTAATATTCACGTCTACTAAATTAGAAAGTGATAAATAAATTATGAAATAATTATTAAATTTTATTTATTTTTTAAATGAAATAAATAAAAAAATATATTAAAATTATTTATTAAAATAAAATATTTTTCTAAAACAAAATGCATGAAAATTAAATTGGATACCATCAATTTGTAGGAAAATCAGGTAGACTCCCACCTATTTAGATTTAAATTACTTCCATTACTTATTTAAATTTGCAGTAAAATTCGGTCTGACTTCCCACCAAATCAATCCTTATCCCTTTTTCGGTTTTGAGCCAGCTCCAACGCTTATAAATACCCCAAATTATTTTGTGTATATCCCATTCGACTCTCTTCTATTCATTCTTCTTTCAATCAACATTTTTATTATTACATTCTAATTTTTATCCACTTTTTTGCTCAATTATTTGTAATTTCATCTACTTTTAATGTTCTCATCTACTTATCTTTTTCATTTATTTTTAATTTTCATTTGCTCTTACTACTAATATACTTTTTCACATATAAATTAAGATATCTCACACACCTTTATTATCAATTTATTATGATGAAAAAAATGATAAGAGATCAAAATGGATCCGTCGTATTTAGTTCATCTCAACTTGTATTTGTCTGTATTTTATCTAAACTGCGATGCTTAACAAGTTTGGAAAACACCGTTTAGCACAAAATGTATTATATTATTCATCCCTTTGGCTTTGTTTCGTAACAAGCAATAATTATTTTGTAATATTAACAGTAGTATTCTATCTTTTTTGACACGGGTACTTACTACACAAAGATCGTGATGTTGAGATAGTCCTGCACTAGCATTCTTGTCATCCCGTGATTCACACGTTAAAATGTTTTGTTATTTTGATCAACTTCACATAAGGAAATTCTTTGGAAATTAGTTTCAATACCCAGTCAAGCAACACTGTCAGAAGGATGATGATCGATTTGAACGCGCCACTTGAGGGTAGCATGGAGGGTTCAAATCATGATCCAAATGGAATGTTAAAGGAGTCATTGGAAGGAGATTTACGAAAGCCATGAAGGGTCTGTTGTTAGAAGAGACCCGATAACTAATCCTCATCAAATTAACTATGTATCTAATGGTGAAGTAGAAGAAAAACCTATGGATATACCTAATGAGGAGGAAGACGAGATGAACTACTTCATAAATTCATAGCCACCATAAGAAATACGTTCAAAATCGTCAGAATTTTCGTCAAAACTCTAATTATAATCCAACAATAATTTTTCTACCGTCGGATGTAAATCGCCGATAAAAACTGTGACGAAAATACATTACTGTCGGATTTTTCACATCCGACACTAACATTTCATTGAATAAAATCCAATAGTAAATTTTTGTAAAATGGACAAATCTAATATGTGGTTTCTGTCGAATTTAATCCAACGATAATACTTAATCTGTTAGCGTCGGACAATTTCGTAACAATTTTCAACGGTAAAATTTGGATTACTTTAAATTAAAAATAATTTAAAAAATTATTACCGTCGAATTATTTCCTCTACAAAATTAACGGTAATGAGTTATCGAAACATTACTTTTTATTATATATTAACCATATCCATACAACTAGGGCTGTAATTGGGTTGAGTGAGGTATTTTATGGTGTTGTGGTTGAATCAACCCAAGCCGATTACTTTTGGGTTGGATTGGCTTGGATAATCGGGTACCTGAATAAATATTAAATTCGAAAAAAGAGTTTAAAAATTAGAAAAAATGAAAAGAAATTGAAATTTTTTTCTTCAGTATATGTTAACAAAACAAAATAAATTACATTGCGTCTTTAAACATCAAAATTCGAAAAACCTAACCAAATATCCCCATTTGACATACTTTAAATACTTAAAGTTTAAACAATATCATAATTCACAAAATAGTAACAATATACACAAGTCTTTAAAACATAAAACTAGCACATTAACAAATCAAAGCCAACAAAATGAAAATGTTAGTCTTTATTTCCTTCCATCAACCCACACTAAGATGAATTCATCACCAACAAGTTTATCATCAAGAAAGGAGTTGTGACTTTTAAAAATAAAATAAATAATTAAAGTAGTTTATTAAAAGAACATATAAAACTGAATGTGTAATAATATAAACTAATAACTTTCACTCTCAACATTGTCCTCAACTGCAATACTTTTAAACTCCATCCCACCACCTCTAATTACCTCTATGGGACCTAAATTCATATCTATCTTACCACTACCACCCGTATGAGCATTATGAACAACCACCCTTTGAACTACAACTGTTCCAACATTTTTACTCTTATAGTCTTCTTGAAATACTATCTCTCATGCACTATGACTTCCTCTAACACGACCAACCTTTTTTTTTCCATAACCCTTGATGGAAGAAGCTTTTCAACCATTGATCCAAGAATTAAAAGAGCTTCAATCTATCATTAAAGGATGAGATGAGCAACTGAATCACCTCAAAAAATTGATAGACTAGATTGCTACAAGCATATCTATCTTCTCTTCTCTTATACTACCAGATGCAAGACCAGCAACAGTCCCAGAAGTAGCACCAGCAGCACCTGCTGTAGCACCACCTGTGGTGATACCTATAAACCCTGCATAATTAGTAAATAATTAGTTAATAAATTAATTATTAATCAAATAAGTTAGAAAATTAAATTATATTAATCCAAAAAGGTAGAAATAGTAAAAATACGAATTTTGGCACTACTTTTTAAAGATTTTAGTCTAAAATCAGGCCAACGGACTGAACCGGTTGGACCGGATCCAAATTGGACCTAAGACCCATCATATAAAAGCATAACTCAGCTCTCTCTCCTTTAGAACATTTCATTCCACACTGAAACACAAAGGGAGAAGAGGGGAGTGTTTCAAACCCTAACTTCAATTTCATTCCACCATATCTCTCAATCCGAAGCTCTAATCAAAATGGAATATGGGAATGTTGTGGATGGGATGAAATGGTTAGGGGATTACTTTGAGTGTATTTGAAGTTGTTTAAGATGTGAATTAATGAATGGTCGGTGATGTTAAATAAGGAGTGGCTAATAAATATGATGATGATAATGAAGGAGTGATGATGATTGAATTTGAACGAATGATTATGAGGAATGATTTTAAAGTATGCTATCTCAATGAATTGGATGATAATGAGATATATGTGACTGGGTAAGAGGTGGTGGTGTTGTCCACTCACTCCGGGTATAAGCTGAGACTCCGGGTAAGATGTAGTAGTGTTATCCACTTACTCTGGATAAGAGTTCGAGACTCCGGATAAGATGTAAGGGTTGAATTCTGTCACTACTTGCTCTGGGTTGAAAATTGTATCATCGCCTGGGAAAGAGGCAAGGGTGAGGTTGTCCCATTGCTCCGAGTACACGGGTAAGATGCAAAGATTGCAGCGTTGTCCCACTTGCTTCGTGTTTGGTGTTCTGTCAAGGGTTAGCTACCGGACATGTTGGGTTTGGCTTTATAACCGACAGATAAGACTCATTAGCCATAGGGCAGGCATACATCATATGCATTCGTCTGTTTTGTTTGAGTGTGCATTACTTGTGTTTGCTTATTTGATTAACTATGTATAATTGCTATATGTTCTACCTGTTGTAACTGCATTCTATCTGTGTTTTTCTTGTCTACATTGTATGTCTATGCAACTGAGAGATCCTTCATGCTGGCGGAGGTAACGCTGACGGTAGTTCCACCTGAGTTTGGAGGATTAGAGGAGAGTGAGATTGAGGGGTTGAGTTGTGTTTTAGATTAGAACCTAAGTACCTTAGATAGATTACCTGATTTCTTGTTTATAACTAAGTTTTAAATCTGAGTATTGGAGTTCTAGGATTGCCTCTAGCTTTCCCGGAACCTTATATATTATGTACGTTGGCACCTTTACCATGTTGAGAACTTTCGATTCTCATTCCATACATATGTTGTCGTTTTTCTGATGCAGGTCAAGCGGCACCTCGCTGAGCGCTTGGAGTTTCTGAGCAAGCGAAGTTTAGTTTTGGGATGTTATATTTTGGACTGTTGGTTATGTATTTATATTTATAGATTCTCCTATGTATATATAACTTGTGTTTGTCTCTCTTAGAAGTCGACGTGGAGAAGCAGGTTACTGTCTTATGTTTTGGGGATATATATATATATGATGTTCTTCGGCTGGCCTTGACTTCGCAGGACGAGTTTGGAGCTTGATAATCTGTTAGTTTGGTACTCTATTCTTTTTATTTTCACGTTTTATCCTTTTTGGCTTACCCCGATTTCACGTCTTCGTGAGCGATGCACTTTTCTTTTTATGACTCGTTGCTTAAGCTATCCTTTGAGGCTCCTCGTTATAATATCCTTTCAACTACCACCACCACCACCACTACCACTACTACTACTACTACCACCACTATTTTAGAGGTCGTAATACCACAACACCTCTATTTTACGGGTTAAGCATAAAGCTCTGTGTGGTAGGATGTTACAATACCAAATATTTGATATATTTTCTCATTTTGTAGCTTCATTTCATTTATTTTATGTTTAAGGAGAACCTTATAATTTTTAACTTTATTGCATTTATTTTCTCTTTAAGTAGGTGATACCAAACATGCCCCCTCTATTAAATCCTACTCCATTGTTTTCTCCTCAAGACAACCAGCCTTCAACTCAACTAGTACCTATAAGATCACTACAAATTAGACCTCCAATACAAAATAGGCCCTTTAATAGTAAGAGGCCAACCAAAAGGAAGAACACAAAGAGGCCACTTCCAATTCTATTCAGCAACATGAAGCCTCTTTCAATGAGCAACTCATCAAGTAGGCCTATTGTTAGCCAAAAAACAATGCTTTGAAATGAGTCTTGCTTGAATTGGTAAAATCTTATTCAAGTGATGCAATTATATGAACTATATGATGACTTTATGGGACATTGCTTTGAAATGAGTCTTGCTTGAATTTCAGGTAAAAAGAGCAACAAAGGATGAAGAAAGCAAGAAAAAGAAGAAAAATAGAGAAGAACTTGGATACAGGGGAGCACTTCTGGCGCTGCGCTTTCACAACAATTCCATGCACTCTCCAAGAAAGCACCTTTGGCGCTACGTTCCCCCAAGAGCGCTCCACAGCAGAATCTAGAGAGCACTCCGTTCTCCTCAAAGGCGCTATGCAACCCAGGAAAGAAAAGCGCCTTTGGCGCTACGTTTTCCTGAAAAGCGCTATGCACTATAGTAAGAAGAGCACCTTTGGCGCTACGTTTTTAACAAGAGCGCATGCGATACAGAGTGGGAAAAATTTGGCTAGTAACGCGTACGCGTTGGTGACGCGTACGAATGGTGACGCGTACACGTGTAAGTGACATTCTCGAAGGGTCACGCGTATGCGTGGCTGACGCGTACGCGTGAAAATGCTAATTTTAAAGGAGCATGCACACGCATGGATGAAGCAGCGGTGAGAAAGTGGCATTTTTGAAGGCCACATGTACGCGAGGGTGATGTGTACACGTGGAAGAACACCTTTGACGCTAACGCTGTGCCTTTCCCAAAAGCGCTGAAGATGATACGTACGCGTGGGTGACGTGTACGCGTGAAAGTGCCAAAAAGCTTAATGACGCGCACGCGTGGGTGACGCGTGCGCGTGGACGCACGAACGCAACGCTTTCCTGAAATGTGCTACGTTATCCTGGGAGCAGAATATTCAGCCAAATGGACTGGACTAACGAAAGTGTGAAAGGCCCACTTTGAGAAACTTCAAGTACACCTGAGAAGCTAGTAAAATTGGTATAAATAGGAGGTACCCTGAATTAGAAAAGGACTTTTGGAGCTTCTGGAGACTTTTGAACTTTTTGAATTGTTCTTACTTTCGTACTTAGTTTTATTTTCCAGTTTGAATTTCCGTTTTTGTACCTGAAGCTATGAGTAGCTAACTTCCCTCTCATTTGGGGAGGAAGCTCTATTATACTTGATGGATTAATTGATAGTGAATTTCTTCTTCTCTTCATCTTCTCTTTGATTTGCTAGAAGGAATTTCGTTCTTCATGCTTAGTGTTCAATCATCTTGGAAAAGAGGTTGAATACAAATTGGGTTTCATGGGAGCCTTGGAAAAGGAAACATGAAATCATGCTTGAAATCCCTTCTCACATTGAGTAGATCTGGGTTTTGGGACTGGATACGGTGACATGAAATCTACCTAAATATTTGGATCTATGATGATGTGTGGTAAAATCAGGGACCAAGCTTATCTCTCTTCATGAGCAATTAAACCAAAGAATTGGCTGATTATCAAGATTTGAGAGATTGAATCACCAAGGAATTGGGATTCAATCAATCATGATTGCCAAGAGGTCAATGAGTTGCATGATTGAAGATGAGATGATATGAATTTAATCCAAAGAGAGCAATATCTCCCAACTCCAATGAATCTTCCCCATTCTTTTATAGCTTTCTTTAATTTCTGCTATCAACCCACTCCCCATTTACAATAAAGTCATTTATATTTTCAGCACTTTACATTCTTGTCATTTACATTCCTGCACGTTATTGCTTTCTTTTATTTTAAGTTATTTACTATTTTGCTGTTTAGAATTCTGCACTCACAATTATTCTTGATTAGCTTGACTAAATCACCAGTAACTAAAATTGTTCAATCAGTCAATCTCTGTGGGATTCAACCTTACTCATAGTGAGTTATTACTTGACGATAGTTGGTATACTTGCCAAAGACGTGTTCATTATATTGATTTAGTGAATTTCGGTCATTAAGTTTATGGCGCCGTTGCCGGGGATTGGTTTTGAATTGACAATGATTAAGTTAATGGGTACTTAGATTAAGCATTTTATTTTTTTTACTTGTTAATTACTTTAAGTCTAGTCCTTATTTTCTTTATTTTCTTTGCAACTAAAATTTCAATCATTCATTGTTTATATATCCATTCTAACAAGAAGCACATTAACTGTTTGAGGCTCTGTATCAAGTAACTTGACTCACCCACCCTTCTCCCAAGAGGGTGTTCATCCTTGTTTTAGATTGTGTTCTGTGTTGTATATGACAGGAAGGAGAGGAGCTGTAATCTCCTACGATTCTGAACCTGAGAGGACATTTCTAAGATTGAAAAGGGAGGCAATAGCTTGGCAAAAGGGTGGTTGGTGAAGAAGAAGAGAAAGAGAATCCAACTCAAAATATGGAAGGTGAAGCACACAACCATCCAGATGAAGTAGTGGGCAACCATGCTCCCCCACAAGAGAGGAGAGTGTTAGGCTCTTACATCAATCTCAATCCTGGAAATTGTGGGAGCAGCATCTTGAGACCCAATATACATGTCAACAATTTTGAGCTCAAACCACAGCTAATCACTCTTGTTCAGAACAACTGTTCATTTGGAGGAAATGCTCAAGAAGATCCAAACCAACATCTAACCACATTTTTGAGATTCTGTGATACAGTGAAGGCTAATGGTGTTCACCCGGACACCTATAAGTTGCTTTTATTTCCCTTTTCTCTCAGGGATAAAGCATCAAAGTGGTTAGAATCCTTTCCAAAGGAGAGTTTGACAACTTGGGAAGAGGTGGTGAATAAGTTCTTGGCAAGATTTTACCCGCTCCAAGGAGTTAATAGGTTGAGAGATGAGGTGCAAACCTTTAGAGAACAAGATGGGGAGACTCTCTATGAAGCTTGGGAGAGATACAAAGAGTTGACAAGAAAATGCCCTCCGAACATGTTCAATGAATGAGTACAGCTGCACATTTTCTATGAAGGATTGTCACAAGAATCAAAGAAGGCCTTAGATCACTCTTCAAGAGGTTCTCTCAATAAGAAGAAGACAATTGAAGAGGCCATAGACATCATAAAAACTGTGGCCAACAATGAGTATTTCTATGCCTCCGATAGAAACCCAAGAAGGGGGGTATTAGAGCTCAATTCTATGGATGCTCTGCTGGCTCAAAACAAGGTGATCACAGCTCAACTAGCAGCTCTAACCAAGCAAATAGAGAAGAATCAAGTCTCAGCTATCCATGCTCAAGCACCTATGCAAGAAGAAGATAACCCAGAAGTTAAATGTGAATAGGAGCAAGCCAACCATGTGAACAATTCATCCAGACCACCATATGACCCTAATGCCAAAACATACAACCCAGGTTGGAAGAACCACCCAAATTTTGGGTGGAGGAACCAACAAAACCAACAAGACCACAAACCATATCAATTTAACCAGTACCACAACCTTAACCCCAACCATCAATCAAACAACCATAGACCCTACCATAATTCACACAATGCCCCATACCAATCCAACCAACAATCATACAACAACCATTCTCAAAATGTATCATCCTCAGCCCCACAACCATGTGATAACAGCAACAACTTTACAAGATTGGAGGCTGCTATGTCACAATTGCCAGGGAGTATTACCACTATTGCAGAGAGACAATTGCAAGCTGAAAAAAAGATAGATGCAATCCAAGAGGAGGCTAGATCCAACATAAGGAACCAAGGGGCAGCAATTTCAAAGCTGAAATTATAACTAGGGAGCTTGTCTAAACAGATACCAATGCCTACACATACATTTCCCAGTGATACCATGACCAACCCAAGAGAGAAATGCAAGGCCATCACACTAAGAAGTGGGAAGGTGGTGGAGGAGATCTCCTCAAACCACAACTTGCAAGAAAAAGAAGCTGTAAATGACTCAAAAACTAAGAAGGAAGAAGAGACACCTGGTCCAGCTCCACCAAAGCAAGTCTTGAAGCCCTATGTACCAAAAGCACCCTACCCACAAAGGCTGAGAAAAGATGGGAAGGACAACCAATTTTCTAGGTTCTTGGATATCTTTAAGAAGCTTCAAATTAACATACCTTTTGCTGAGGCACTAGAGCAAATGCCACTCTATGCCAAGTTCCTAAAAGAGTTCATGACTAAGAAAAGAAACTGGGGAGAAAAAGAAACTGTGGTGCTCACAGAGGAATGTAGTGCCATCATACAAAAGAAGCTTCCTCAAAAGATGAAGGATCCTGGGAGCTTCCAAATCCCCTGCATCATAGGGGATATTAGCATTAAAAAAGTATTGTGTGATCTGGGAGCTAGTATCAATCTTATGTCCTTGGCCATGATGAAGAGAATGAGAATTGAAGAGGCCAAACCAACAAGGATAGCACTTCAACTAGCTGATAGGACATTCAAGTTTCTCCATGGGGTAGTGGAAGATTTGTTGGTTAAAGTGGGAGAGTTCATCTTCCCAGCTGATTTTGTGGTGCTTGACATGGAGGAAGAGACTAATACATCAATTATACTAGGGAGACCATTCTTGGCAACAACTGGAGCTATAATTGATGTGCAAAAGGGAGAGTTAGTCTTAAGGCTGCATGAAGAAAAGATGGTGTTCAATATTTTTACTGCAATGAGCTACCCAAAGGAGTCCATTGGTGAATGCATGATGGTAGACACAATGGAGAAGCTGGTTCAAGGAGTCCTAGAAGAAGACAAACTTGAAGATGCAATGGAACAAGAGCAACAAACATCATGTGGTGAGCTACCACAAGAAATTATGGAAGGCTCAATCATGCTTGACAAGGGAAACAAAGAAAAAGTGGAAGCACCAAAGCTGGAGTTGAAGACCCTGCCCCCAAGCTTGAAGTATGCTTACTTGGGGAGCAATGACACTTTCCCAGTAATTATCAATTCAACCTTGAGCAAGGAACAAGAAGAGGAGCTCATTAAGGTGTTGAAACAACACAAGGATGCCATAGGGTGGACACTTTTAGATTTAAAGGGGATTAGTCCTTCAATGTGTATACATAAAATACTTCTTGAGGAGGATGCTAAGCCCTCAATACAGCCACAAAGAAGATTAAATCCAACAATGAAGGAAGTAGTGCAAAAAGAAGTGCTGAAGTTGTGGCAAGCAGGGGTGATTTACACAATCTCAGACAGTCCTTGGGTGAGTCTTGTTCAAGTAGTCCCCAAGAAAGGAGGAATCACAGTGGTGCCAAATGAAAGAAATGAGTTACTACCAACAAGAACAGTGACTGGATGGCGCATGTGTATAGATTACATGAAGCTTAATGAAGCCACAAGGAAGAACCATTTTTCTCTACTATGCATGGATCAAATGTTGGAGAGGCTTGCTGGACATGAGTACTACTGTTTCTTGGATGGATACTCAGGCTACAACCAGATTGTAGTAGATCCTAAAGACCAAAAGAAGACTTCTTTCACTTACCCTTATGGTGTTTTTGCATATAGACGCATGCCCTTTGGTTTGTGCAATGCACCTGCCACATTCCAAAGGTGAATGCTGTCCATTCTTTCTGATATGATTGAGAGGTTTATTAAGGTTTTTGATGAGCGGATAATTTATACCCTTTTTGGCATTGTTTTTACATAGTTTTTAGTATGTTTTAATTACTTTTTATTATATTTTTATTAGTTTTTATTCAAAATTCACATTTCTGGACTTTACTATGAGTTTGTGTGTTTTTCTATAATTTCACGTATTTTCTGGCTGAAATTGAGGGACTTGAGCAAAAATCTGATTCAGAGGCTGAAAAAGGACTGTAGATGTTGTTGGATTCTAACCTCCCTGCACTCAAAGTGGATTTTCTGGAGTTACAGAAGCCTAATTGGCTCGATCTCAATTGTGTTGAAAAGTAGACATCATGGGCTTTTCAGCAATATATAATAGTCTATACTTTGCTCGAGATTTGATGGCCCAAACTGACGTTCAAAGACAGCCTAAAATATCTTAGCGTAAAACGCCCAAACTGGCACCAGATTGGAGTCAAACGCCCAAACTGGCACCAAAGCTAGTGTTTAACTCTAGGAACAGCCTATGCACGTGAAAGCTTCAACACTCAGCCCAAGCACACACCAAGTGGGCCCCTGGAAGTGAATTTCTGCACTATCTGCACTTAGTTACTCATTTTCTGTAACCCTAGGTTACTAGTTTAGTATAAAAACTACTTTTAGAGATTTATTTTATATCTTTTGATCTTTGGAATATCTTTTGATCACTTTGATCGCAGAGACCATTGTACACGTTTGGAGGCTGGCCTCACGGCCATGCCTAGACCTCTTTTCACTTATGTATTTTTTACGGTGGAGTTTCTACACCTCATAGATTAAGGTGTGGAGCTCTGCTGTTCTTCATGAATTAAGGCAATTACTACTGTTTTCTATTCAATTCATGCCTCCTTCTTCTCCAAGATATACTCTCGTTCTTAATTCAGTTAAGTCAGAATGAAGGGGTGACCCGTGACAATCACCCAATCTTCGTTACTTGCTTAGCCAAGATTGCGTGCCTAACAACCACAAAGCGATCTACATGATGTTCAACGTAGTCATTGGACGACAGCTGGAGTATACTCTCTTGGATGTCTAATACACGGACCAAGTCCGTGTGATTAGTATCTTCGTGGTATAGGCTAGAACCATTGGTAGCATTCCTGAGATCCGGAAAGTCTAAACCTTGTCTGTGATATTCCGAGTAGGATCTGGGAAGGGATGACTGTGACGAGCTTTAAACTTGCGAATGTTGGGCACAGTGATAGTGTACAAAAGGACAATGGTCCTATTCCGACACTAGCGGGAACCGACAGATGATTAGCCGTGCGGTGACAGCGCATATGGATTTGTTTTCATCCGAGAAGATCATACAGCTTGCCATGGAAGGAGGTAACGCATGGTTGGAAGAAGGCAGTGGGAAAGCTGAAGTTCAGAAGCAACAAAGCATCTCTAGACGCTTATCTGAAATCTCCACCAATGAATTACATAAGTACCTTTATCTTATTTTCTGTTTTATTTATAATTTAATTATCAAAACCTTATAACCAATTGAATCTGCCTGACTGAGATTTACAAGGATGACCATAGCTTGCTTCAAGCCGACAATCTCCGTGGGATCGACCCTTACTCACGTAAGGTTTATTACTTGGATGACCCAGTGCACTTGCTGGTTAGTTATGCGAGTTTGTGTAAGAAGTCTTGAGATCACGTTTTCCCACACCAAGTTTTTGGCGCTGTAGCCAGGGAACGAACAATCACGACTTCGCGTACCAAGTTTTTGGCACCATTGCTGGAGATTGTTCGAGTTTGGACAACTGACAGTTCATCTTGTTGCTCAGATTAGGTAATTTTATTTTATGTTTAAGCATTTTATTTTTAATTTTATTTTCAAAAAATAATTCAAAAAAAAATATCAATAATAATACTTAATTTTCTAAAAATTCTTCAGAATTTTTAAGAATGAATTCTAGAGTTTCATCATGATCTGTTGAAGCTTGGCTGGCTGTTAAGCCATGTCTAATTTTTCTTGGATCGAGGCTTCCACTTATCATTGAGGAGCTTTTTGATTCCCATCAATTTGGCTGTTGTATGTAATGCTCTGCTGAAGCTTGGCTGGCCATTGGCCATGTCTAATCTTTTGGACCGAAGCTTTCACATAAAGCTTGGCTGGCTATTAAGCCATGTCTAAATTTTTGGATCGGAGCTTTAGACTAACATTGCATGATTCCTGGAATTCTTATTAAAAATTTTGTATCTTTTTATTTTTCTTTTTCCAACATAATTTCGAAAAATCCAAAAAATTAATTAATAAAGCCATAAAAACAAAAAATTTTGTGTTTCTTGTTTGAGTTTAGTGTCAATTGCATGTTCTAACTTTTCTTAAAATTTTCGAAAAATTCATGCATGTGTTCTTCATTTATCTTCAAGTTGTTCTTGATGATTTTCCTTGTTTGATCTTTACATTTCTTGTTTTGAGTCTTTTCTTGTTTTTCATATGCATTTTTGAATTCTTATTGTCTAAAGTTTAAAAATTTTTAAGTTTGATGTCTTGCATGTGTTTCTTTTCTTAAAAATTTTTCAAAAATAAGTTCTTGGTGTTCATCTTGACATTCAAAGTGTTCTTGGTGTTCATCTTGACACTCAAAGTGTTCTTGCATGCATTTTTGTTTTGATCTTAAATTTTATGTTTTGTTTCATTTTTGTGTTTTTCTCTATCCTCATTAAAAATAAAAAATCAATAAAATATCTTTTCCTTATTTTACTCATAAATTTCAAAAATTTGAATTGATTTAGTCAAAAGTTTTAAAATTTGGTTGTTTCTTATTAGTCAAGTCAAATTTTCAAATTAAAAGTTCTATCTTTTTCAAATCTTTTTCGAAAATCAAATCTTTTTCATTTTTTTAATATTTTCGAAAATTTTAAAAATTTGATTTTCAAAATCTTTTTCTTATTTTTATTTCATATTTTCGAAATTAATGCTAACATTTAATGTTTAGATTCAAAAATTTTCAAGTTGTTACTTGCCTATTAAGAAAGGATCAATCTTTAAATTCTAAAATCATATCTCTTAGTTTCTTATTAATCAAGTAATCAACTTTAATTTCAAAAATAAAATCTTTTCAATTTCCTTTTCAAATCTTTTTTCAAAATAAATTTCAATCATATATTTTTCAAAATCAATTTCAAAATCTTTTCTAACTTCTTATCTTTTCAAAATTGATTTTCAAATCTTTTTCAATTAACCACTTAACTTTTTATTTGATTTTAAAAAGTTTACTATTTCTTATCTTTTTTAAAACTACCTAACTACTTTTCTCTCTCTTATTTTCGAAAACTCCTCACCACTTTTCAAAATTCTTTTTAATAAACTAATTGTTTTAAATTTTAATTTAATTTTATTCCTTTTTATAATTTTCGAACACTAACTAATAATTAAAATAAAAACAAAAATATTTTCCTTTTATTTTAATTTAAAATTCGAATTCTCTCTCTCTCTCTCATCTCTTTTTATTTATTTATTTATTTACTAACACTTCTCTTCTTCTTATAATTCGAACACTCTCTCCCTCTCTGTGTTCGAATTCTTCATCTTCTCTCTTCTTCATTCTACTCTTCTATTCTTCTACTCACATAAAGGAATCTTTATACTGTGACATAGAGGATTCTTATTTTTTTCTGTTCTCTTCTTTTTCATATGAGTAGGAACAAGGATAAGAACATTCTTGTTGAAGCTGATCCTGAACCTGAAAGGACTCTAAAGAGGAAGCTAAGAGAAGCTAAAGCACAACACTTTGGAGAGGACCTGACAGAATTTTTCGAAAAAGAAGAAGAGATGGCCGAACCCAACAACAATGGTGGAGATGCAAGGAAGATGCTAGGTGACTTTATTGCACCCTCTTCTAACTTCTGTGGAAGGAGCATCTCAATTCCTGCAATTGGAGCAAACAACTTTGAGCTTAAACCTCAATTAGTTTCTCTAATGCAGTAGAATTGCAAGTTTTATGGACTTCCATTGGAAGATTCTCATCAGTTTTTAGCTGAATTCTTGCAAATCTGTGACACTGTTAAGACCAATGGGGTTAATCCTGAGGTCTACAGACTTATGCTTTTCCCCTTTACTGTAAGAGACAGAGCTAGGACATGGTTGGACTCACAACCTAAAGATAGCCTGAACTCTTGGGAAAAGTTGGTCAATGCCTTCTTGGCCAAATTCTTTCCACCTCAAAAGTTGAGCAAGCTAAGAGTGGAAGTCTAAACCTTCAGACAGAAGAAAGGTGAATCCCTCTATGAAGCTTGAGAAAGATACAAGCAATTGATCAGAAGGTGTCCTTCTGACATGTTGGAGCATCATATGTATATTCTATGATGGTCTGTCTGAATTGTCCAAGATGTCATTGGACCACTCTACTGGAGGATCTCTTCATTTGAAGAAGATGCCTGCAGAAGCCCAGAAACTCATTGAAATGGTTACAAATAACCAGTTCATGTACACTTCTGAAAGAAATCCTGTGAATAATGGGACAACTCAGAAGAAAGGAGTTCTTGAGATTGATACTCTGAATGCAATATTGGCTCAGAACAAAATATTGACTCAGCAAGTCAATATGATTTCTCAAAGTTTGTCTGGAATGTAAGCTGCATCAGGAGGTACTAAGGAAGCTTCCTCTGAAGAAGAAGCCTATGACCTTGAGAACCCTAGAATGGAAGAGGTGAATTACATGGGAGAATCTTATGGAAACACTTATAATCCTTCATGGAGGAATCATCCAAATTTCTCATGGAAGGATCAACAGAAGCCTAATCAAGGCTTCAGTAACAATAATGGTGGGAGAAATAGGTTTGGCAATAGCAAACCTTTTCCATCATCTTCTCAGCAACAGATAGAGAATTCTAAGCAGAGCCATTCTGACTTAGCAACTGTAGTCTCTGATCTATCTAAGACCACTCTCAGTTTTATGACTGAAGCAAGGTCCTCCATTAGAAATTTGGAGGCACAAGTGGGTCAGCTGAATAAAAGAGTTACTGAACTCCCTCCTAGTGCTCTCCAAAGAAATACAGAAAAGAACCCAGAAAGAGAGTGCAAGACCATAACTATAACCAACATGGCAGAACCTGGAGAGGAAGAAAAGGTAGTAATTTCCAATGAGGAAGACCTCAATGGACATCCACTAGCCACTAAGGAGTTCCCTAATGAGGAACCCAAGGAATCTGAGGCTCATATAAAGATCATAGAGATTCGACTAAACTTACTATTGCCATTTATGAGCTCTGATGAGTATTCTTCCTCTGAAGAGGATGAAGATATTGCTGAAGAGCAAGTTGCTCAATATCTAGGAGCAATCATGAAGCTGAATGCCAAGTTATTTGGTAATGAGATTTGGGAGGATGAACCCCTATTGCTCATCAATGAACTAAATGATCTGGTTCAACTGAAATTACCTCAGAAGAAACAGGATCCTGGAAAGTTCTTAATACCTTGTACCATAGGCACCATGACCTTTGAGAAGGCTCTGTGTGACTTGGGGTCAGGGATAAACCTCATGCCCCTCTCTGTAATGGAGAAACTAGGGATCTTTGAGGTACAAACTGCAAGAATCTCACTAGAGATGGTAGACAATTCAAAGAAACAGGCTTATGGACTTGTAGAGGATGTCTTGGTGAAGGTTGAAGGCCTATACATCCCTGCTGATTTCATAATCCTAGACACTGGAAAGGATGAGGATGAATCCATCATCCTAGGAAGACCCTTCCTAGCCACAGCAAGAGCTGTGATTGATGTGGACAGAGAAGAGCTAGTTCTTCAATTGAATGAGGACTACCTTGTGTTTAAAGCCCAATGATCTTCTTCTGTAACCATGGAGAAGAAGCATGAAAAGCTTCTCTCAATACAGAGTCAAACAGAGCCCCCACACTCAACTTCTAAGTTTGGTGTTGGGAGGCCATCATTAAGCTCTAAATCTCTGTGAAGCTCTCTAAGAGTTCACTGTTAAGCTATTGACATTAAAAAAGCACTTGTTAGGAGGCAACCCAATGTCATTTAATTATATTTATTTATTTTCCATTGTTATTTTATGTTTTCTTTAGGTTGATGATCATGTGAAGTCACAAAAACAGCTAAAAAATAAAAAATAGAATGAAAAATAGCATAAAAATAGCACACCCTGGAGGACAGGCTTACTGGCGTTTAAACGCCAGTAAGGATAGCAGAATGGGCGTTTAACGCCCAGCCTGACAGTATTCTGGGCGTTAAACGCCAGAATGGGTAGCACTTTGGACGTTTAATGCCAGAAAGGGCTGACTGGCATCTGGCTGGCGTTAAACGCCAGAAATGGGCAACAGATTGGCATTTAACGCCAAAAATGGGCATTAGACTGGCGTTTAATGCCAGGAAAGGTAGCAGAGCTGGCGTTAAATGCCAGATTTGGCACAGAATGGGCGTTTAGACGCCAGAATGGTGCAGGGACTCAAATTCCTCGACACCTCAAAATCTGTGGACCCCACAGGATCCCCACTTACCCCACTTCTTCTTCTCTCCTATTCACACCTTTCCATAACACTCTTCTCCAAATACCCTTCACCTATCAAATCCTACTCTCTTCCCCACATTCTCTTCACCACTCACATCCATCCATCATTAAACCCCACCTACCTCACCATTCAAATTCAAACTATTTCCCTCCCAAACCTACCCACACATGGCCGAATACCCTCTCTCCCTTACCCTATAAATACCCCTCCTTACCACCTTCATCTTCACACAACATACACCCCCCTTAGCTGAATCTTCTCCTCCCTTCTATCTCCTCTATTTCTTCTTCTTCTACTCTTTTCTTTCTTCTTTTGCTCGAGGACGAGCAAACATTCTAAGTTTGGTATGGGAAAAGCTAAAGCTTTTTGTTTTCTATAACTACTAATGGCACCTAAGGCCGGAGAAACCTCTAGAAAGAGGAAAGAGAAGGCAATTGCTTCCACCTCCAAGTCATGGGAGATGGAGAGATTCATCTCAAAGGTCCATCAATACCACTTCTATAAAGTTGTGGCCAAGAAAAAGGTGATCCCCGAGGTCCCCTTCAAGCTCAAAAAGAGCGAATATCCGGAGATCCGACATGAAGTTCGAAGAAGAGGTTGGAAAATTCTCACCAACCCCATTTAACAAGTCAGGATCTTAATGGTTCAAGAGTTCTATGCTAATGCATGGATCACTAAGAACCATGACCAAAGTGTGAATCCGAACCCAAAGAATTGGCTCACAATGGTTCGGGGGAAATACTTGGATTTTAGTCCAGAAAATGTGAGGTTAGCATTCAACTTGCCAATGATGCAAGGAGATCCTCACCCTTTCACTAGAAGGGTCAACTTTGATCAAAGGTTGGACCAAGTCCTTAGGGACATTTATGTGGAAGGCGCTCAATGGAAGAGAGATTCAAGAGGCAAGCCGGTTCAAAGAAGGCTTGACCTCAAACCCATGGCTAGGGGATGGTTGGAGTTTATCCAACGCTCTATAATTCCTACTAGCAACCGGTCTGAAGTTACTGTAGACCGGGCTATCATGATCCATAATATCATGAATGGAGAGGAAGTAGAAGTTCATGAGATCATATCCCTAGAACTCTACAAGGTGGCGGACAAGTCTTCTACTTTGGCAAGGTTAGCCTTCCCTCATCTTATTTGTCACCTATGCAATTCAGTTGGAATTGTCATAGAGGAAGATATCCCCATTAAAGAGGACAAGCCCATCACTAAGAAAAGGATGGAGCAACCAAGAGAGCCCACGCATGGACCTCAACAAGATCATGAGGAAATTCCTCATCTAGAAATTCTTGAGATACATCAAGGGATGCACTTTTCTCCATAAAACTATTGGGAGAAAATCAACACCTCCCCAGGAGAATTGAGTTCCAACATGGGACAACTAAGGATGGAGCACCAAGAGCATTCCATCCTCCTCCATGAAATTAGAGAAGACCAAAGAGCCATGAGGGAGGAGCAACAAAGGCAAGGAAGAGACATAGAGGAGCTCAAGCACTCCATAAAATCTTCAAGAGGAAGAACTAGCCGCCATCACTAAGGTGGACCCGTTCTTTAATTTCCTTGTTCTTATTTTTTCTATTTTTTTGAAAATTATATGCTTTATGTTTTGTCTATATTTGTGTCTTTCTTACATGATCATTAGTATCTAGTGTCTATGTCTTAAAGCTATGAATGTCCTATGAATCCATCACCTTTCTTAAATGAAAAATATTTTAATTGCAAAAGAACAAGAATTGCATGATTTTGAATTCTATCTTGATATTAGTTTAATTATTTTGATGTGGTGGCAATACCTTTTGTTTTTTGAATGAATGCTTGAACAGTGCATATTTTTGAATTTGTTGTTTATGAATGTTAAAATTATTGGCTCTTGAAAGAATAATAAAAAAGGAGAAATATTATTGATAATATAAAAAATCATAAAAATGATTCTTGAAGTAAGAAAAAGCAGTGAATATAAAGCTTGCAAAAAAAAAAAGGCAAAAAAATAAAGAAAAAAAGAAAGAAAAAGAAAAAGCAAGCAAAAAAAGCCAGTAACCCTTTAAACCAAAAGGCAAGGGTAGAAAAAGGATTCAAGGCTTTGAGCATTAATGGATAGGAGGGCCCACAGGAATAAAATCCTGGCCTAAGCGGCTAAACCAAGCTGTCCCTAACCATGTGCTTGTGGCGTGAAGGTGTCAAGTGAAAGCTTGAGACTGAGCAGTTAAAGTCATAGTCCAAAGCAAAAAGAGTGTGCTTAAAAGCTCTGGGCACCTCTAACTGGGGACTCTAGCAAAGTTTAGTCACAATCTGAAAAGGTTCACCCAGTTATGTGTCTATGGCATTTATGTATCCGGTGGTAATATTGGAAAACAAAATGCTTATGGTCACGACCAAGACTCATAAAATAGCTGTGTTCAAGAATCAACATACTGAACTAAGAGAATCAATAACACTATCTGAATTCTGAGTTCCTATAGATGCCAATCATTCTGAACTCCAAAGGATAAAGTGAGATGCCAAAACTGTTCAGAAGCAAAAATGCTACAAGTCCCGCTCATCTAATTGAAGCTAATCTTCATTGATAAGTTTGGAATTCATTATATATTCACTTTTTTTAACCTATTTTGTTTTTAGTTTCTTGGGGACAAGCAACAATTTAAGTTTGGTGTTGTGATGAGCGGATAATTTATACCCTTTTTGCCATTATTTTTACATAGTTTTTATTATATTTTTATTAGTTTTTATTCAAAAATCACATTTCTGGACTCTACTATGAGTTTGTGTATTTTTCTATAATTTCAGGTATTTTCTGGTTGAAATTGAGGGACCTGAGCAAAAATTTGATTCAGAGGCTGAAAAAGGACTGTAGATGCTGTTGGATTCTGACCTCTCTGCACTCGAAGTGGATTTTCTAGAGCTACATAAGCCCAATTGGCGCTCTCTCAATTGCATTGGAAAGTAGACATCTTGGGCTTTCCAGCAATATATAATAGTTTATACTTTGCTCGAGATTTGATGGCCCAAACTGATGTTCAAATACAGCCTAAAATATCTTGGCGTAAAATGCCCAAACTGGCACCAAAGCTGGTGTTTAACTCCAGGAACAGCCTATGCACGTGAAAGCTTCAACACTCAGTCCAAGAACACACCAAGTGGGCCCCGAAAGTGGATTTCTGCACTATCTACACTTAGTTACTCATTTTTTGTAATCCTAGGTTACTAGTTTAGTATAAAAACTACTTTTAGAGATTTATTTTATATCTTTTGATCTTTGGAATATCTTTTGATCACTTTGATCGGAGAGACCATTGTACATGTTTGGAGGCTGGCCTCACGGCCATGCCTAGACCTCTTTTTAATTATGTATTTTCTACGGTGGAGTTTCTACACCCCATAGATTAAGGTGTGGAGCTCTGCTGTTCTTCATGAATTAAGACAATTACTACTGTTTTCTATTCAATTCATGCCTACTTCTTCTCCAAGATATACTCTCGTTCTTAATTCAGTTAAGTCAGAATGAAGGGGTGACCCGTGACAATCACCCAATCTTCGTTACTCGCTTAGCCAAGATCGCGTGCCTGACAACCACAAAGCGATCTACATGATGTTCAACGTAGTCATTGGACGACAGCTGGAGTATACTCTCTTGGATGTCTAATACACGGACCAAGTCCGTGTGATTAGTATCTTCGTGGCATAGGCTAGAACCATTGGCAGCATTCCTGAGATCTAGAAAGTTTAAACCTTGTCTGTGGTATTCCGAGTAGGATCTTGGAAGGGATGACTATGACAAGCTTCAAACTTGCGAATGTTGGGCGCAGTGACAGTGTGAAAAAGGACAATGGTCCTATTCCGATGCTAGCGGGAACCGACAGATGATTAGCCGTGCGGTGACAGCGCATATGGATTTATTTTCATCCGAGAGGATCATACAGTGGTGCACGAAATCGTGATTGTTCATTCCTTGGTAACGGCGCCAAAACTTAATACGCACGTTCATAATCTTAATTCTTTGTCACAACTTCGTACAACTAACCAACAACTGCACTGGGTCGTCCAAGTAATACCTTACGTGAGTAAGGGTCGATCCCACAGAGATTGTCGGCTTGAAGCAAGCTATGTTCACCTTGTAAATCTCAGTCAAGCGGATTCAAATGGTTATAGAGTTTTAATAATTAAAACATAAATAAAACATAAAATAGGATAGAGATACTTATGTAATTCATTGGTGAGAATTTTAGATAAGCGTATGGAGATGCTTAGTTCCTTCTGAATCTCTGCTTTCCTACTGCCTTCATCCAATCCTTCATACTCCTTTCTATGGCAAGCTGTATGTTGGGCATCACTGTTGTCAATGGCTACATCCCATCCTCTCAGTGAAAATGGTCCAAATGTGCTGTCACCGCACGGCTAATCATCTGTTGGTTCTCGATCATACTGGAATAGGATTCAGTAATCCTTTTGCGTCTGTCACTAGGCCCAGCACTCGCGAGTTTGAAGCTCGTCACAGCCATCCCTTCCCAGATCCTACTCGGAATACCACAGACAAGGTTTAGACTTTCCGGATCTCAAGAATAGCCACCAATAATTCTAGCCTATACCACGAAGACTCTGATCATAGATCAGGAGGCTAAGAGATATGCATTCAAGCTTGTTTGAATGTAGAACGGAAGTGTTTGTCAGGCACGCGTTCATAAGTGAGAATGATGATGAGCGTCACATAATCATCACATTCATCATGTTCTTGTGTGCGAATGAATATCTTAGAGAAGAAATAGTCTTGAATTGAATAGAAAAATAATAATACTTTGCATTAATTCATGAGGAACAGCAGAGCTCCACACCTTAATCTATGGTGTGTAGAAACTCTACCGTTGAAAATACATAAGAAGAAGGTCCAGGCATGGCCAAATGGCCAGCCCCCTAAACGTGATCAAAAGATCAAAAGTGATACAAGGATAGTCTCAAAAATGATCAAAAGATATAAATACCATAGTAAAAAGTCCTATTTATACTAAACTAGTTACTAGGGTTTACAGAGATAAGTAAATGATGCAGAAATCCACTTTTGGGCCCACTTGGTGTGTGCTTGGGCTGAGCATTGAAGCTTTCATGTGTAGAGGTCTTCCTTGGAGTTAAACGCCAGTTTGAAACTTGTTTCTGGCGTTTAACTCTGCTTTGCAACTTGTTTCTGGCGTTTAACGCTAGAATAGGGCAGAAAGTTGGCACTGAACGCCAGTTTGCGTCATCTAAAATCACATAAAGTATGGACTATTATATATTGCTGGAAAGCCCTAGATGTCTACTTTCCAACGCAATTAAGAGCACGCCATTTAGACTAGTGTAGCTCCAGAAAATCAACTTTGAGTGTAGGAATGTCAAAATCCAACAACATCGGCAGTCCTTCTTCAGTCTCTGAATCTGATTTTTGCTCAAGTCCCTCAATTTCAGCTAGAAATTACCTGAAATCACAGAAAAATACACAAACTCATAGTAAATTCCAGAAATGTGATTTTTATTTAAAAACTAATAAAAATATACTAAAAACTAATTAAATCATACTAAAAACTATGTAAAAACAATGCCAAAAAGCGTATAAATTATCCGCTCATCACAACACCAAACTTAAATTGTTGCTTGTCCCCAAGCAACTGAAAATCAAATAGGATAAAAAGAAGAGAATATACTATAAATTCCAAAATATCAATGAAACTTAGCTCCAATCAGATGAGCGGGACTAGTAGCTTTTTGCCTCTGAACAGTTTTGGCATCTCACTTTTTCCCTTGAAGTTCAGAATGATTGGCATCTATAGGAACTCAGAATTCAGATAGTGTTATTGATTCTCCTAGTTCAGTATGTTGATTCTTGAACACAGTTACTTTATGAGTCTTGGCCGTGGCCCTAAGCACTTTGTTTTCCAGTATTACCACCGGATACATAAATGCCACAGACACATAACTGGGTGAACCTTTTCAGATTGTGACTCAGCTTTGCTAGAGTCCCCAATTAGAGGTGTCCAGGGTTCTTAAGCACACTCTTCTTTTTGCTTTGGATCACGACTTTAACCGCTCAGTCTCAAGCTTTTAACTTGACACCTTCACGCCACAAGCACATGGTTAGGGACAACTTAGTTTAGCCGCTTAGGCCAGGATTTTATTCCTTTTGGGCGCACCTATCCATTAATGCTCAAAGCCTTGGATCCTTTTTATCCTTGCCTTTTGGTTTTAAGGGCTATTGGCTTTTTTGCTCTTGCCTTTTGGTTTAAAGAGCTTTTGGCTTTTTCTGCTTGCTTTTTCTTTTTCTTTCTCCCTTTTTTTTATTTTTTTTGCCATTTTTCTTTTCTTTTTTTTTTCGCAAGCTTTTGTATTCACTGCTTTTTCTTGCTTCAAGAATCAATTTTATGATTTTTCAGATTATCAATAACATTTCTCCTTTTCATCATTCTTTCAAGAGCCAACATATTTAACATTCATAAACAACAATATCAAAAGACATATGCACTGTTCAAGCATTCATTCAGAAAACAAAAAGTATTGTCACCACATCAAAATAATTAAACTAATTTCAAGGATGAATTCGAAATTCATGTACTTCTTGTTCTTTTGTAATTAAAGCGTTTTTCATTTAAGAAAGGTGATGGATTCATAGGACATTCATAACTTTAAGACATAGACACTTAAATACTAATGATCATGTAATAAGACACAAACATAAACATAAAGCATAGTAAACGAAAAATAGAGAAAATTAAATAGACAAAGAGATTAAGGAACGGGTCCACCTTAGTGAGGGTGGCGTCTTCCTCTTCTTGAAGAACCAATGGTGCTCTTGAGCTCCTCTATGTCTCTTCCTTGTCTTTGTTGCTCCTCTCTCATAGCTCTTTGACCTTCTCTAATCTCATGGAGAATGATGGAGTGCTCTTGGTGTTCCATCCTTAGTTGTCCCATGTTGGAACTTAATTCTCCTAGGGAGGTGTTAATTTGCTCCCAATAGTTCTGTGGAGGGAAATGCATCCCTTGAGGCATCTCAGGGATTTCATGGTGAGGAATTTCCTCATGCTCTTGTTGAGGTCCATGATCTCTTGTTTGCTCCATCCTTTTCTTAGTGATGGGCTTGTCCTCTTCAATGAGGATGTCTCCCTCTATGTCAATTCCAGCCGAATTTCAGAGGTGGCAAATGAGGTGAGAAAAGGCTAACCTTGCCAAAGTGGAGGACTTGTCAGCCACCTTGTAGAGTTCTTGAGGTATAATCTCATGAACTTCCACTTCCTCCCCAATCATGATACTATGGATCATGATGGCCCGGTCTACAGTAACTTCAAACCGGTTGCTAGTAGGAATAATTGAGCGTTGGATGAACTCCAACCATCCTCTAGCTACAGGCTTAAGGTCCGGTCTTCTCAATTGAACCGGTTTGCCTCTTGAGTCAACTTTCCATTGAGCTCCTTCTACACATATGTCCATGAGGACTTGGTCCAACCTTTGATCAAAGTTGACCCTTCTAGTGTAAGGGCGTGCGTTTTCTTGCATCATTGGCAAGTTGAGCGCCAACCTTACATTTTCCGGATTGAAATCTAAGTATTTCCCCCGAACCATGGTAAGCCACTTCTTTGGATTCGGGTTCATACTTTGATCATGGTTCCTAGTGATCCATGCGTTTGCAGAGAACTCTTGAACCATTAAGATCCAGACTTGTTGAATAGTATTAGAGAGAACTTCCCATCCTCTTCTTCTAATCTCTTTTCGGATCTCCGGATATTCGCTCTTTTTGAGCTTAAAAGGGACCTCAGGGATCACCTTTTTCTTGGCCACAACTTCATAGAAGTGGTCTTGATGGACCCTTGATATGAATCTCTCCATCTCCCATGACTCAGAGGTGGAAGCAATTGCCTTCCCTTTCCTCTTTCTTGAGGTTTCTCTGGCCTTAGGTGCTATTAATGGTTATGGATAAACAAAAAGCAATGATTTTACCACACCAAACTTAAAAGGTTTGCTCGTCCCCGAGCAAAAGAAGAAAGGAAGTAGTAGAAGAAGAAGAAAATGGAGGAGATGGAGGGAGAAGGGGTATTCGGCCAAGGGGGAGGAGTGGTGGTTGTAATGTGTGAAAATGGAGTAGTGTTGAGGGGTTTATATAGGGGTGAGGAGAAGGGTAGGTTTCGGCCATTAGGGTTGGGTTTGGGAGGGAAAAGAATTTGAATTTTGGAGGTAGGTGGGGTTTATGGGAAAGAGTGGATAGATGTGAGTGGTTAAGGGTATTTGGGGAAGAGGTATGGAGGTGATTGGTGAAGGGTATTTGGGGAAGAGAGTTATGAAAAGGTGTGAAGAGGAAAGAAGAAGAGGTGGGGTAGGTGGGGATCTTGTGGGGTCCACAGATCCTGTGGGGTCATGGACTTAGCATCCTTA